>NC_092360.1:2134556-2734556 GCF_030848805.1 Temnothorax longispinosus
ATTTCCAAATGCTTACTGTACCTCATCAATTGCTTGAACTAATCAGTTTTCCAACAAGCAGTGCAGTTCTTGGATTTCAAATATAAAAACTATATAAAAAAATAATATTATGATAAGTGCTGTAATTGTTTATATTAGAACTGTACGCTGTACTTTGAAGTGTCATGTATGCCGTAATAATCAAATTAAGATCTTGAATCGTTAAATGGTATAATATTTATCGATGCACAAAATATAATTTATTCGCAAGATGATGCTGCACGATTATATGATTGATTTGATTATATATGATCAAATAAAAGTCATGTTTACAAAACATTATTTGAATATCGTGCACTATGAACTTCGGAAATTCCTAGGAAGATTATTCAAAATTCACGTTAGATACGCCGCTCAGACGTGTCCTGCGACAGAACAAGATTGTAGCCTTGAGCAATTTTATTTGAAGTATTTGTGCACCTCCAAGAGACTGTCACTTATTAATTTCTTAATTGATAATCGCGATGACTTCTTTTAATTTTTATTGCGTAGACTTTTTCATCTTCTACAAAAGGTAGATATTTGATTAAAATAAAATTGGCTTTAAAATATGAGGAAAGCAGTCTATTTTTAATAAAAATTATTTAAATTTGATGAAAATTAAAGTATAATGATATTTATTATTTTCACGATCCCCAATCGTGCACTAAATAATTAGGGCCAATTCACGAGAATTTTAGCGTCACATTGTAAATGATGGCACAACCAGACGACAAGGGGAGAATCTATTTACGCTTCGTTCAAATAGTTTGTTTGACGATTGGCCAATTTTGAGGAGTATGAGCGTTTCAAAAATTTCAAGCACGCATTCAGTCGAAAATAAACAGGATTCTTTGCCGGCTATTACATGTCGTAATGTCCGGTGAATACGAATGTACTTGCATGAATATATGATTAATAAAAGAATTGAAATTTAATGACAAAATGTTGACAAGTATGAATATTGTATTAATATTGTGTTAATGAAATTGCTGTGGTATTTAAAACGCATAAATACTCTAAATAGACATACGTAAAATTGAACAAAAAATACGTTTAGAATCATATATCTTGGATTAAAAAATGAATCTGTAATATATTACAATTTTTAATTCTTATTTACTTAATTACTTAATCTAATTTTCAGATTTGTATAAAAATTTGTTGCAATAACAGTTATTTCGTCATTTGTTGTAGTTATATTAATTATATTGTATAATTTTTTTTTAATTAAAACAATTTGAACAGTAAAAATCTTATTATCATATTTATTTAATTACTCACATACATCTGTACATGCAACTGAAAGGATTGGTTTGAGAGAAAATCAATTTTTTTTGTTTGACGATAAAATGATACGCCAAATGGATTTTCAAGTATAATAAGCTAGTTCCTAGTTTCTTGTCAATTAGCGGCTATTTAAGCTTCTTCAGTATGTCTCCTGTCGCTTTGTTTCTGTCTTCCAAGGCAAGAAGTCAAGGAAATCATAGGACATTCATGAGTGTCAATGAATATATACGTAAACTTTGTAAGGAAAGTGTTACTACTACTTTTGTTATTCTAAAATTTCCTTTCGAGAGTTTTAGTCTTCTCTCCACACAAACTTCAACACTTTCTTAGTCAAAGACGCGTGTTTCATCATAAAGCGAAAGAAAATTTGACATTGACGAAGATGATGATGACAGACCGCGTGTATGTGTTGGCAGCGCCATCAACTAATTTGATGCGTACTTAATATCTGCTCATAAATCAAGATTTAACTGCTACCTCGAGTTTTTCAGGATTGAAAGGTGTGATTTACAGTTCTGGCTATGTCTATTTAATTACGATTCCTAATTATATATTTGTATCTTTATTAATAAAGTTTAATGTTTCAATCAGAGTCCTATTTATATTCTCTAAAGTAATATTCTCTAAAGTAATTGATATTTATCTGTCGGTAATTTTTTTTCTTACAAATAGCAATAATTTCTGTATTTATTAGAATAATTGAGATTCGATGTTCAATATATATTTATCTTCATCTCAATCGTCCTCTTTCTTGCTGGACAATATATCCAAAGTAATTTTTGGCAATGCGCCAGTCATGTTGCAGTCACCGAATAAACTGCTACAGCGGAAACCTTTCCGCCTAAGATTACAAAATAGTAAAAGAAGGCACATACCAGTACGAATACCGTCAAAAAATTCGAAATGTGCGACGTATTTCGAACACAACAAAACGCTCAAAGAATTTTAATGAAAACGTAAGGTGATAAACGATTCTAAGCTAAATTATAGTTAATAGAACAAAAACACGTGTATGGTACACAGATTTATTGATATAGTTTTTCATAACTGTTATGTCAGATCTAACACATAATTATCTAGCCATAATATTTCAGTTCATTAATAGCATGACTGCGTATTAATGAACTTCATGGATAATCGGAGTGAGATGTCGCCCAACATGAAAATAGCTCGTTATAATAAACTGTTTGAGAAGATTGTGATTACAATTCCGATTCGAAATAATGACAAATAATTTTGTCAGATATAATAGATTTTTTAAACAAGTTATAATGATTATTATAATGTTTTCTAATATAAGTACCATTAATAGTTAATAATGATAATATTATTTATAATGATAATAATGACAGTTAATAATATAATGGTAATATTATACCAAAGTAATATTATAATGAGATTGATTAAAAATAATTCCATTCCAATAGAACATATTTAATAAATGGAATATTTACTAATTTAAATTAAAGAACGTAGATAATGACATATGCATATATATAATATTTTACGTTTGTTTCTTATGCAAGCATCTCAGTACAATTAAGAAACAGAGTATTTATAAGATCTGCGTATCTCATGTAATTATCATTGCACAATTCACTACTGTTTATCCCTTAAACTCCACAAATATGATATTAATTTGTAAGAGAAATCGACTGCTTAAATATTATATAATTCCAATTAAGCAATGAATCCGATATTCGACATGATTTTCACACGACACTTGGATATAATTTTACACGCCTATAAGTAATAAAAATGCATTGCACTTTACTGTACTTATATTTGTTTTCTACTCTATACTGGCATTCGTGGATTGCTCATCGAGCATTCGCATCATCACTTATTTACGTGTTTGGATGAAGTGTCGTCACACACACTGATGTACGGAACACGAAAAGTGATTAACGCAGTCGGCGAGCATCAATGTACGGTTATTTCTTCTTACTCGCACTGCTGCTGTCGCTGTGTCACCGTATCTCTGCCGGCAGTAAAACTGGCAGTAAAGTACGGTGTGTTAACGTCAGGTTTACGTTATACTAGCCTTTCCGCGCGAGAAATGAGAGACCCAGGAGGAAGCTGCGACGACCTCGTAACTCTATCAAGAACCGGCGACTTGGCAAGCGTTCATAGGGTTACTTTGATGCTCAGCGCCGATATATACTTTGTGTGACGGTGGGCGTACCCACTTTTTTTACAGCCCATATTCCAAGTACGGACCCTTGCCTTGGTTCCTCGTCGATCTCAACGTTCTCAGCACCGGATCTCGAGACGGCGCGGCGTGTCAATTTGCGTGACACCCAGAAATTCTCGTGCGGTTGAGCAACTTCATAAAAGTTTCGCGCGCTTATCACGATCACACGGCGAATAAAGTAACTCGATAATCGTCGCCTCTTCTTCGTAAGTCTTTCTTGAAGTCTCACTACTTACAGACTCTGATTCATAGTCTATATGCACGGTGTTATAAATGAATATGCGTCGAACGCTATAAAGAATATAGATCTCGATATTAAGTCTTACGCGAGCATAGGAATAAATCTAATTTACCAGGAACGGTAATATAAAATGATTGTAATTTGCAATTTATGATACCGATTATGTTTTAAAATGGTAGCAATCAAGTCACTCAGCAACTTGCGAGTGATTTTAGAACTTGGGAAGATATATATTTTATTATTTAAATATTTGATTTCCTCTATTCTCTCATTCAGACGGTGCAATATTAATATAATTAATAATGATACACATAAATATATTATATTTGGCTATACATATTATATATTTTTTTATGCACTAAAAATTTATTTTTTGAATTGAATCAAGCCTGGTTATTCATAAATTAGCTTAGTACAATATTACGTGAGTACCTAAGAATTTAAGGCAATACATATACAATCAAAAAGTTTTAATGTTAAGATTTTAATTAATTTATATATTTAAAGTAATGAAGTTAATTATATTGAAGTTTATCATTTAACATAGGCTATATATATATAGATGTTTATTTAGCATAAATCAACTCGTCATTGTTATTCACCCTTTATTTCTACGAAACGTTCTGGCTCCCTCGCTCTGTATTGCGAAAGTATCTATTATTCGCTTCAGACAGCTCCAAAAATACGTAGTCGCGACGTGTTGAATCGTAGAGCGCGGGTGCCGTGTCGCTTGCGCAATTTTACAAAGTACTCAAAGTAAAATCGGCGCTAAATTCTACAAACCGGCCAACTTCGCTCGGCAAACAAGGTGCACAGGTCCGCGTCCGCGTGTTATAGATGCGCGCATCCTTCCGTGCAAATCTTCGTCTTGTTGCTAATGCCCCATGAAACGCGCGGTGCACCAGCGCCGCGCCGTACGAATTAAAGAAATGAAATATGTTAATGGAGTTCTCTCTTCTAAAGAGAGAACCGAGCAACGGATGGTATCTTGATTAAGGTGTCTGGCGGACGTTAGTCATTCCGGCCATCCGCTTTCCCCCAGTAGGAACTGCGAAAATCTAATTTTCGCGCTACCAGAAACTGAAAAAACCTGCGGGCGCCACCTTCCACCCAGGCGACTTTCAGCCTTCTGCTCCTGTTTTCGTGGGCGCGTCCTACGCGTTCAATCTTTCACGCTTCGACGAAGACACGTGCGCCCTGCTTGTGTCAAGTAAAAATGCTCTATGCCTGCGTTCGCGTAATTGAATGGTTAATATAGCCAGTTATTTCGTGGCAATCACCACGATTGGTCGTTACGTGCTTATACGGTAAAACGCGGGGAAACGCTGATATCATTAACAGTTTTTTCCCCATATCGTACATAAAAAGAACGTACTCCGAGTTATGTAAAATCAATTACGATAAAATATTTTAATATTAGTTATATATACATATATCAATTTCGCGACAGATCATGCCCTCGTTGTAGTTTTCAATACCTCGTCCATTCAGCTTTCACTTTTCGCGTGCACGCGATAATAATATTGGGGAACAGTTAAAAATTCACGCGGTATTTTAATTAAACCACGCTGCCAAATACCTACCGCTTTTCTACCGACCGGCTCTGTTTTATGTCGCGCGAAAAATTTTACAACACACGAGATAATTTAGGCGACGTTCGCCATACGTGCCTATCGCGCGCTAATTGAAGATACATTACAAATACGTACGATTAACATCTGCTAATTGAAAACGCGTCGCTACAGTCGCACGGTAGCATACGTAGGGGCAGAGTGCAAAATGCCTAGTATATAACACATCTGGGATATAGACAGCGATATTAGAAACTCCGAGAAGACAACGCGGCTTCTTATAGCTTCGTAAATATTTCCCTCGTTGCGGAAAATAAAAGTTCGTCGCATAATTTTTTTGATTTAAGTCGATAGAGCCGACCTTCTCCGATACCTAATCTCACCCATCTGCTCCTCCATGCCGCATCCTGGAATGTTTTATTACGATTGTTTGCGCCGCGAAATAGCGCTTGTTGATTGCTTGTTAATTGGAAATATGTCGGAAGGCTATTCACGTTCAAGAGGCCAGGGGGCAAGCGTATCTCAGACTCTTTAACGCCGGTAACCGCGAAGAGGCAAACGAAGCAGTTCGGAATAATATTATTGATGTTCAAGAATCTTCTCTCCGCGAAATAATATTATTGATGCTTAAGAATCTCCAGCCTGGTCTTCGCATCAATAAGCTTTCTCCTCGAAGCGCGAGACGCGCTGTACGTTGTATTTAGAGGTAAAAAATAACCGCGAAAGAATTCATTTACGAATAATAAACGAATGTGTGCGCTTGTTTAATTGCGCGTGAAATGAAATAATCGCAGGAGCAAATAATCGAGCGATTAATACGCATGTAATTATGGGCATAATTTTTGTTTGTCTCTTCTTCATCGATAGATACAACTATTCGTAAGCAAATGCTTATTTAAAACAAAAGAAAGTCCAATGTAGCTTATTATGATAACCCTAGACATACTTCACTTATTTTTGGGGTGTCACGATACCCCAAACTTGTACCGCGTGTATATATTTCCAGAATGTTCTTAGAAAACTTTATAATAGATAATTTTGTTTGTTGTTTAATAGGGAAGACGATAGTAGTCATCAATTTGCGGTAGTAAAAAAAAACAGTAAAAAAATTTTGAAAAACAAGAAAAAGAACCAAAAATTGGGCTGAAATGACTATTTTTATAAAAAATGCTGTAGTTTTTCATAAAATTCACCGATTTTAAAATTTCCAACGGATTTTGAAAGACGAATAGACAACCTTCAAGGGCATGTAAGCGATTTTTTCGTTTCTTAAAAAAAAACATATTTCTTTGAACATCTGAAATAGAGGAAATGACGAAAAACTGTCGGATGGGAAAAATCGCAAGAAATGGAAAGTAAAACAGATTCTGTCGATTATTATTTATTTGAAAGGTAGTCAAAAGTTATAAAAGTATATGGAAACAGTAAAATTAACTCCACAAAAACTTTACAAAGTTTTAATCAGCTGCTGTGCAAGAACAGCAAAAATGAAATAATTGACCGAATCTTAAACAATTATATATGAAACAGGGGTAGAATTTTTCCGGGGAGTGCTATAAAGTGTATAAATTTTTCGTTACCGATTTCACAAAAAATCTGAAATATACTTTACTGTGGTAAATGTCGAGCGTAAATGACTCACTGGGGTGTACGGACACCCCAAACGATTTTCTTTTTCGGTTTTCAGCTGCTGCACGCATCTAACGCACTCGCTGAATGACGGAGGTCGACTGCCGGATGACTAAACTGAATTATGGTTAGGGTCTCGGTATGAAAACTAACCTTCCTAAGGCAGGGGCTCAATTTGAATTTCGCGTGGGGTCCCGTAACACCCCAGTGAGTATGTCTAGGGTTAATTTACGTTTCCCATGTTTTCATTCATAATTCATAACGCATCAATATTCGTAATGTTTTATAAAATTGCCATAGGTTCTCCATTTTAATTATAGACGCAGGATTCTTTTGCAAAAGTATTACGCGCCGTCGCGCAATCTGACTTTTAAATTATCGTTATTGCGTATTTTATTGTTTATGGGCACATTATGCGCGTCCGCAAGCTGACATTTTTATGCGAAAATGCACGACAAGTTTGCTACCAATAAGCGTACCTTGGATTCCCATCGGGTCGAAAATACGATTTTTGCCGTAAAGAGTTAAAGACACCAGTTGGCCTTTTATCGACCGTTAAATCTTTGCCCGCGTCTTACGCTGATCGAGGGATCCAGTAATAATTTATCAATGCGTCGATAAAGAAAATCGACACATTCCTAGTTTAAAGATCTTGGTGCGACGATAATCGTGCGACAGTAGGAATAAATAATCTGTTCCCACTATCACCGGAATGCCAGAAATTTTAAGAGACGTAATGTCATAAAATCCACTCGCGCATCGAAATAAAAAATCCAGCCCCGTTTATGAGGATCCTGTTAGCATCCGATTCCACGGGCGCATCTTCCGGCTGCCGATCGAAGATATCGCGTGAATTGTCTGGTGGCGCAGCCATCTCGCTATAAAACAGTACGTTCTCAAACCAGGCATGTAAAATAAATCGCAGAACGTTTCTTTTTTTATGGCGCGATAATTTTTGGATCCGACACGACGTCGATTGCGCGAGACGCAAAATTTTCATAATCTACCGTGAATTTAGGAATTCAAAACTTCCATTAAAGAAAGTATATTAATCTAACGTATTTGTTGTTATAAAATTCAGAATAATAAGTTAATAAGATTTCTACTATTTGATGAGCATATTTTTTTAACGAATACTGTTTTAAGTCTCGTCATTCATGTATGAATAATATAACCATATAGACAATTGTTACCAATTATTACAGGAATATACATATTATGTTAATTTATTCATCAGTATACATACAATACAAGAATGAATACATTGTAGCTATACTATAATATTGTGATTATGGTACTAATAGTATGTGATCTCGATATTCATGTCTGAACAGTTTTATCACGATTATTATAATTCAGCCTATGCATGCAATGATTATACACATATTCGTTATAATTACAAAATTTAACATGAAAATCGCATATTTGCAGAATAATACAAGCTAATAAATAAAAGTGAAATAATAAGCAAAGTCTCCAAAAGATTTTTCACGTCTACGAAAAGTATTTTTTTTCTTTTCTCTGTAGCACGTACGAAATATAATCTCAAAGCAGCAGGTAATTTTTATTCTTAAATGTTTATACTGATGCAAACATGGTATTCACACAGAACGGCATTTATCTATGATAAATCATCTTGTACACAAAAGAGATTGTGATATTCTAAGAGTGTGGCGATTTTTCGCAAGAAGGGTTGCAGCCACTCTTTACAGCTACCAACATCGGATATGAGCAAAGTTTCATCCAAGTTCAAGCGTGGAGAACTTTTCCCTTACTACCCCTTACCCTCTCCCCGACTGTCTAACAGAGAGATTTTAAGATTATAAGTTTTGGAGGCAAGTTTTAATTCAAGAGTGTAATAAATATCTGCGAGGGTTAATCGTTTCCTTCATAACTATAGTTTGCGTGCTCCTCACTAAATAAATCAGTTATACAATATTTTTTTAGGTATGCAGTTGCAGTCACGAAAATAAAGTGAAGAGGAAGTACGGTGAAATATTCCTCAAATTGAAAAATTATTTTAGACAGCAGTTTGTTAATTTAAAAATTTATTTTTTAATCAATTTTCTGTGAATGAAATTACGCGAAGGAGTAACAGTACAGGCACGATACTCTAATATATGCGGAGTACGCATATATTGAGATGTAAACGTTTCCCTCCATGATTCCTTGACACATGATTTCTATTCGACTTTCTATATATTTTATAAACGCGCCAACCATTTCATCGAGTATGTTAGATTCGATAAAGATAATACGTGGTAGTCACGTGTATGTGAACATACTGGACTAACGGATTAGCAGACAAATTGCTAATTTATTCTCCGAACACACTCCGCGCTTCGATACGTGGACAGCGGCGGCGACGGACACGTGATCTCAAAAGGTTGCAGCACTGGATTAGATTGTCTAATGGCAAGCAGAATCGTGCCTCGAGGGGCGAAAACGATATCGTCGTTAATATTAATTCATTGTAGCACGGCGCGCTCAAACTCGAGAAATTTGCATTCCGTTCTGGTATCAGGAAATCGTTGTTGGGGCATGCAGAAATAATCGTCACGTATACTAATGGCAGCTATCAGCTACGTATCCTAGGCGTATCCCGTGGATAGCAGCAACAGGTATCGTATGGCGGAAATCAAACTTGAATATCGGCTACATATCCTCTTTTCTTCTCAACGTACGTATATTATATTTCGAAAGACTTTTGCACGTGCAAAAGGTTTATAAAATGCCTTTAACAATCTTATTACAAGAAGAGAATTATAACTACCTTCATGTGCAATTAGATTATTGCAATTATAACAGGTTTGATTAGAGGGTACATTATTATTTCACAAACCAGCTTTCACAAATATGATTTATGAGCTACAAATTGTTCTCTGATACATAATCTATACATATGTATATATAATCGAATTTTCCGACTGATTCATCAACGCCCAGCCCAAACCCTTAAACCTAGAAACATTTGACGTAAGCGAGAGAACCGAGAAGTATTTCTCGGAAGCGCGGGTGCATTTAATCAGAATTGAACTCAGAACAAGATATCTCTCCATCTTCTACATTTTTTTATTTCTTCCATGAATAGATGACCTATTAAGACATATAAAGGAACTACGATTGAACGCTCATGCACTTAACCGTGAAGCACTCCGTGCTCGAAAAATTATTCTTGGGAAAAATGTATGATTTAATAAGCATTTAAATGTGAGCTTTATTTTAAATAACACAAATTTCGTAATAAAATAACAAGTTCATCTTTATTCCATTATATGCGTATTTAAAGAGTCTCATTAATTCTTTAAATATAATATAAAAAATTATAGAAGCTAATTACATCGAAAAATCAGCTCTAACGACAATAAATTTTGTTCGGAAAGAATAGCGACACTTTTTATTGGCGATAAAAAATAAACTCACTTTATTGGCGCGATTAGCTGTCCCGTGTAACGGGAGGTATCAACAGCCGCCTATTAAATTTCAGATTTTTTTTTTATTTCTATGCTTTACTGCATGCTATCACTGCATTTCTCCCTCTGACATTTCCGATGCATTCCGATGCGTTCTGTATTATTAGCACGAAGTATACTCGGCAGTTGCCGTGCCTTTAAGCTGCCATTCGCATCGGGAATAGCGGTGCGGAGCCGTGGTACGTCGGTTATGGTAATGCATCGCTGTTTAACATATGCGGCACTAGCAGCCGGCACACGTATAACAACGGCTTTATCATTAAAGGTAACACATCTCGCGCGTCGGCCGTATACGCCAATCGCACAGCGAATAGAACGAGAGGTACGGCATACATCGTTTATATATGCCTACATAGGTATACGAGAATCGTATCCCCGAACGTGGGTAAGCTTGCTCGCGCGCGATGCTAAAGCTATCGAACGTCGCAACTGCAACTGCAACTGCGCTAATACAAAACGACTCAAACGTTTCCTAAGCACTCGGCCGCTCGACGTAAACATGACATTGCGCACAGATTTCCTATGTATGCATCGCGTATTCCCTGCGAATTCAACGTGACTCGGAATTCAAACATGAAACGGCGGAATCCCACAAAATGGATTTCGTTTCTATCCGTGGATATGAGGTAATCCCCGGCGATTTGTACTCGACTTATCGCCGATTGCCTCTCGATCATCTCTCGCTGCGGGGATAAACGATTAGGATCTTCCTCGACGAATTCTCGAAGCGGCATGAGGTACGCTCGTACGCCCATTGCGCGTTTTTCATTGCGATGTATTTTTTTTTACGTCGCTTCCTATTTCTTGCCAGCGTCCGCTTTTACGAGCGATATTTTATGCACACTGCCGCGTGTAACGTCATAGCCGGGCGCGGCGCGGCGCGGCGCCTCCGATATGGCGCGCAGACCGAACGGGCCTGGGCATTAACAAGGGTAACAATATACGTGCGAAGTGTCCATTTTTGTGTGGATTAGCGAGGTGTAAACGACTCGAAGCACGCGCCGGCGTTCGCTGTAGCGAACGCGTAATTAGTATTTTGCAAATTACACAGCCGGAGGTTCCGCACCTTGCTCTCTCCGCGGTGTGGACAGGCCATAACTCCGGGCGTTAACGAGCCAGTCCCGCGGCAGTTTCCATGGCTATTTGCATCGTGTCCTTCTTACGAGGCTTTCTACCTCGCGTACCCCGCCGTCTTTTTTTTTTTTATTTTCTTTCTTCCCCTCCGCCATGCGTATACGCGCGCGCCTTTATGACGCATCGGATACTCCTAACGAAGTGATACTCGGTCGCATTTAATTAATAGGACGGCTGGGCGTTGATCAAACGCTCAGCGGAGCTGTTGGTCGCGCTGTTTATCGAACAAACGAGCTCATTCAGTGCCACAGAGACTCGCACGCGAGTGTCTACCCCGGGATGCTGCGCTCGCTTGTTAATGAAAGCATTATATTCGTTATAATCGTTATATATGCCGTATACGCCAGCATAATTTATGGAAATAGGAAATCGTTCATCGCGGAACTTCTTTAATCCTCATTAGCGCTCTCCTTGCCGATTCATTCTATTCATTCTATGCATTGCATACATTGGAACATATTCATATATATGTATGTATAGTAACTGTTCCAAGTTTGGATTGCTGTGTATTACGTCGGACCATTTCCGATGACTACATTCAAGTAACGCGCTCTTTAGGAAGAAAATCATGTCTCTTTATTATATTATTTCTTTGATATAAGTTCTCTATATTCACACTTAAATATTACAGGATAAAATTTAAATACATTGAGTTAAATAAGATTTTATTATTTTTAACTACCATGGGCGTTGAAATTTATTATTTTAACACAAAACAGCATTATTTTAATTCTATTGGTTTAATAATGACTTATTGAATAGGAGCGATCTATTATAGGAATGGTTAAAAATAACTCAAATTGAGTATAAATTGACATTACGAATTTAACAGTGTATCATATCTTTTGCGAAAAAGTGATTTATATCTATTAATATGTACATTTCTACTACACTGGGCAACAAAATTATCGCAACAAAAATTTGGGGGAAAGGCGGGTTAAATTCAAAATCTAACAATGGTTCCTTAAAGTACAGACTTCACCCTTAAAATGAAAAAAAAAAATCTTTCAGATATGACAATTTTTCACGGAGTTATGCTTATTTGAAGTTGGGCAAATTTTTGACGTAAATTTTTGTTGCGATAATTTTGTTGCCCAGTGTACATATAATCAAGTGACATTAAACGACAAAAGGGCGCTCTAATCTTCTAGCCAATTTTTAGACAGTTTACGTTCATTTCTACCAATGTAGATTAACCTTTAATCTTGGCTTGACTTACTTTTTATCTTTTTCTAACTTTTAGAACTAGAAAAGGATGAAAGGTTAAATCGAGATCAAAGTTAATCCGCATTGATAGAAATGGACGTTATAGATATGTAAAAACAGGATAAAATAAGCGGTTGGAAAATAACAGGTGCTGAAGCATCTCAATATAATATCACCGTTTCACACTGCAAATCATCGTTTTGCGATAATTTCTGATTTCACCTGATGGTATGGAACGTTTCTCCAACTCGATACATCTTCGTGACTGCGCGTATCAACGATATGACATTTATCCATCCCGGCAATCACGTTTCAGAGTTATCGCCGGTATAACGCAGGTCGGACAGTCCGTGCAGCTCGGACGTGCACACGAGTCACGCACACGCACGGCGAGAGCGTATTACGTTCTTCACGGGGCGAAGCCGCACACAATAAACACATGATTCGCGTCACGGTGGAATTCACGAGCGCGGGGCTGGCGCGCGTTTCCGTCGATCGAAAGCTCAAACAGAGAGGCCCGCGATCCCGTAGATCCCCCGGAGGGGTAAACCTTCGCGCTGTCACTCTCTCGACCGCGTGCACGCATGGCTGCGCGGATGTAAGCTCGTGGTGGACGCAAATGCGTACGCAAATAATACGCGTACGTGGCTTGCCGGCTATACGAAATTGGCACCTTTCACGCCGCGCCGCGGCCGGCAGAAACAGAGTGGGACGCGGGATGACGTACGTGTTTACACCGATATACCCGTGTAATTATGGGTTTATTGAAAATGATGCATCGCCCAAACATATTTCGCCTTTGTGGTGGAATACCTTTTCTCTCGCGTTTATGAGGAAAGTCGAGTTCGTGACGATGACAGGATCTATAGCGAAACGCGCGCGTGATTATGATTTTAATATATCTTGACTGCTAAAATTAAGAAATTATTACCCTGTTTGCTATTAATCACTGAAATAGTTCACGACATTTATAACGGTAATTTTAATAAGAAGGAATTGTATATAATTATTTTCAGGCTTTGACTGATGTGTTTTCATAAAATTGTCTCGAAAAATTGAAATTTTTAACATTTATATTTTTAGGCGCTACATATTGTAAATCTGTCACAATTGTCTGATAAAAATAACCATTTTTATTCTTTTTATAAATATACAGTCGAAAATAGGAATGCTTTTTTCTTGTAGCTGAAGTCACGTGAAAGCAAAGCCGCGGAGACAAGTCGGGTCATACAGCCGGAAACCCGCGCAGTTTCCGGCTTTGATAGAATCACCGATGTACGGTCCTCTTACCGGTAATCCCTTTCCTTCCGCGAACCGCGAAGCGGTTGGATACCACAGGAAGATAACGTGTGCCGAAGCGCATACGTATATCCGGCGCGGCGCGGCGCGGTTCACGCCTCGCGTGTGGGAAACACGAATCGCCGAGCGTAGGTGTTCCTTCCTCGTGGTCACCCTGCTCAGAAGAGGCATAGGCGAACAAGGCACTAAGGGGAGAAGGTGCGTTTCGCCGGGAACGGAGGAAGGTCGGGGGGGAGATAGAGGGGACATAAAAAAAATCGTAATCACAGGTAGGTACAAGCTACACCGGCACCATGTTCCGAGGATTAATGATTCGCGTCCGCGTCGTCGTTACGAACCGTGGAAGCGTTTCAACATTCTTTCGATCCTCAAACCTCAACTCCGCGCTTGATCTTCGTGTTTCACCTCCCTTGTCCGTAACGGGTCGCGTCGCTTGGGAGATCGTTGAATCGATTAGACGCCTGAAGTTGCGTAAAGGTATACGTTGCGGGCGTGATGTGCTAACGTTAAATGAGCCGGTGGGTGGAAGAATGATGTAAACTGTGGATAAGATCGAATGGAATTGTATGTTTTACATGTACCAGCTATTTTCATCTCTTAATTGCATTTACATGCAATCTTAAATGAGAAAGATTTTAATTTCTGTCTTTTATAGCCATAAAAAAGACTACCGCGATGAAAGAGTTTGATATTGAGTATACCTTCTTCGAAACTATTTGTATTTCAAATAGGAGAGACATAAATTAATTCACTGTCCTATTTGTAATATCGGTGAATACGTTTAGATATTCGAGAAATACGCTCAAGATAGTAGTCTATAAGGTCACAGTATCCTGACTGGGGGAAGCATGTTCCTTGTTAATTTCCTATCGGCAAACAGTTCGCGCTGCTCCGTTTATGCTACGGAAAGTTTGTTTGTGTTAATCCACCTGTTTTGACGCGTAAACCCACTTGAAACTCAACTTGACAACTTAAATCACTCGAATGTCGTTTCGAGTATGGGTCGCAACGCTTTGGAATAATGCGCGCTGTCATCCCGAGTTTCGTAGAGCGAAGCTATCGCGCGAGAAGTCGTTTTGTGAACGCGTCTCTTAAGTCTCCGCCATGCCGGAATCGTGTTTCGAGGGTGGAAGGAGGGCGGAGGGCAAGACGGAAGGGAGAAGAAAACGCACAATCGATTTGCTTCGAGCGAATCGCGCGGGCACGATAGAGACCAGGCGAAGTTCTAAACGCACGAGCGGCTTTACTCCGTCGTCGTGCAGCCGCGCGCTTGGCTTGTCGTGGCTCGGATCGATCGATCGATCTCCGAGGAAGGTCGAGAGGTGGCCGAGCGAAACGAGGGGATTCTTGGGTAGAAAAGAGGATTTGGAATTTATGAGCCGCGCGATATCAACGCAGCTACGATCGCTTTGAACGCGGCTTGTTGGGATACGGTCGAATGTTTTTTCTAGCGCTGTGCACGTCGTGGTGATAAGGAACGTAGATAGCAACCAACGTATCGATGGATGTGTGTTTTTAACAATCGTTCCGCAAATGGTTCTTGATCGAGACTCGCGATATTTTCTGCGGCTGATCGGAACTGTTTTCAATTAACTATTACGAGATCACGAGAAATACTATATTATTCGCACATTGAATAATATTTATAATTATATTATATTTTAATTATATTTTTCAGTAATTAGTAATGTTAATACAATATATATAGTGTACCATATATGTATATAGTTACGGTTATATATAGTAAATATGATGTACAAGATAATGACACATCATGGAAATAATATCGCCGTCAGGGAATGTATATATGTGATAATTCAAATCTGTGTATTTCTGGAAAGCGCATATCTTGTTGATAACATGAAAAAAATTGATTAGTAATCGATTCTGATCAATGATCCAGCCAGATGCAGCTAGCGAATAACTATAAACGTCAATTTGAAGCATTATAAAATCGTGGATTTATATCTTTCTCTATTTGTGGTAAGAACTAGTCTTCCACTGCTGCGAGTGGCATACCGCTGAATCCTAATCCCCTTTTCATGCTCTTTAACATTTCTTGCTATTTGTTTCATTTTCTCTTTCCCCTCGATCATCCACCATATTATATGCATCGGCGAAATCGTACGCAGCGACGCAAGACGAAATTGGTCCCAAGCTATGCTAAAACTTCCTATTCCGAAGCAACAGATAAATTCGTAACTATCGAGGTAAAATCATGCAAACGTTATAACGGAATATGATCTCCAGCATTTCTTTCTTTTTTTTTATCTGTCAATATTACTATGCAAACTATGTGCGTTAGGTAACTTACCCTAAGCTTATATTACATGGTAATAAGTAATTGAATATGTTAGGCGATTGCCAGATTTATTTAAAATAGAAAAAATACGTGAAAGATTGTTGTACGCTTCTTCACAGTCCAATCTATCGAATTCGCACTTAATTCGTATTAAAATATATAATAATGCGAAACAGAATACAATTTAACACTCCAAAATATAATTTCTGTATACAACTTTATCAAAGTTTAATATTATCAGTTAATTAAAATTTGTCTCTTTTTGAAACTTGCAGCATTTTGCTAATAGTGAACTTTATAAGTCTAAATACTTATATAGTCCTTGAACTGACTGTTTCGACAAAATGAAACTGTTGTGAAACAAGTTCAATTTTGCGGCTCGGTGAACCTTGATTTCTATTAAATGTATCTAACGTTAACATTTGAACTGCGCAACATTCGAAACACAAACAAAACTGTTTTAGACGTCGGGACGGATATTGCGGCTGTATTTCGACGACGCGGCGGAAGTAATTTTCACGCGATTCACCCCGCAACATCTCTCGCACCTTGTGCAACGTCCTTCTTCCATCCTACGGTGAATTATTGCGTTCACGTACTTGGCTTGTTTGCCGCTATCACGTGGCTACCGTCCAGCCTGCAATTAACATTACCACGGCGGCGCATCCCGACGACGACGACGGTGCCTCACGTAGGTGGCGTTAAGCGGCGCGAAAAGGGCGGATACGACAGGTGGTGCAACAGCTGTGAATCCGCGGAAAAGGCGAGAGGCAGTTAATCTCTGGTTCGATACGCCCACGTGACCTCTACGTAGCATAGAAGATGCACGATCTTCTCGCGCGGTATATACAGCGCGCCGCTTCACCCTTCCCTACGAGCTCAGTGACTTTGCCTATTTCAGCCCATCGTTATCGTGCTTGTCATATATGACGACAGCTCGTTCTCCTGTACGCTTGGACCACGACGTGGCCTCGAAACGTAGCGAGTGGCGATGAAGAAGGAAAGATAAACGTGGGCCGCGCGCAAGATAACTGAACACGTAAAAATCGAAGTACGATATGATCGGAAGTAGATCGTTATGCGTTTATCGGTACTCTGCGAAGTGGCTGTCATTAGAAACTGGTTAACATCGATGCAACATTCATTATTCTCCGAACTGAATGATTGTCGGTTTTATTGAGATCCGAGATTCTATCTGCCAGCTATAACATTAATTCGCGTGTAACTGGCCCACGAACCTTTTTAGATCGAAGTCGATCCTATTCCATTAGCGTCGCGGATCGATCAGCGCGTGTATCCTCCGATTCGATACATGCCGATTTACACGTTGACGTAATCGTTGCAAAAGCAACGCGCGCGGAATCCGAAACGAAGCAACAAAAAAAGAAAAAAGAAGGAAGAAGGAAGAAACGAATGCCTCGGAGCCGGGAGGCGCGGCGGCAGCCTCCTTTTTTTTCGTGCCAACAACAAATCTTGCCTGCCATATCGGCGATGGTGCCCGGTGTCTTATCTCGCCTCGCGCGTATATGAAGAACCGTTCGCGCCCGCCTGCCGAAAACGTCGAACTTCAATTACCGAGGTACGGAAGCGGTTATAAGATGGTATCGCCCGTACTCTCGATGCACCGCGGCATAAATCGCTCATCTTTACCCGCCGGTGGAGGTGCCGAGGATATGTACGGGGGCCTCTCGTTGCCACGGTGCTAATAAATATGGGCCGATAGACCGGCGCGCGTTCGAGAGGAGGAAGAAGAAGAAGAAGAAAAAAAGGCGACCGGCGGTCTGACAAGTGTTGGCCGGTCGGCGCGACTCCCGTCCACCGCCCACACCGGACAATAAATACGCCGCGCACAGTATCTCGAATTATTAAGGAATAATGACGCCATTTGTAACCGGCGTGAGGAGAGAAGTGGCGAGAGAAGAGGAATGGTCGCGAGCGCGCGCGAGCGCGCGCGCAAAGAGGGGCACGAAGCGTGGTGGCAGCGACGACGCGGGGGGAAAAACGCGGAGCGAGAGATGAAGAGCGCGGCGGTATTATTACTGATTGAAATTCTTCGTAGCCTGAGTTGACTTGCCGCGTGCACCAGCAGATTGCGCGATTAGTTTACGTTTCCTTCGTGGCAGCGCGCCAACCCGCGCTGGCTTTTTTTCTTACCAGCTCTCTCGCGATTCCTCCTGCTTGCCGATCCTGCCGCTGCACTCTGGACGTGATCGGTCCTCATCGCGGGTTTCGCTATCTCCCTGTGGGGAGTTTCAATATCCATCATACATAAGAATATGTATAACGTTGCACGTTGAAGCAGATATTTTAATTTGCTTCATCTATATCTATACGATCACTTTTTTATAATCCTCACAAGCTGACTTTTATAATTATTCTGAATTAGTGTTAGATGTTTGTTCTTGTCGATTCGTGATTCACTACCAGATACTTGTTTATTATTCCACATCGACTTCCACTGCGGATTATTCCTTGGAGGCATAGAAACTTTTAAGAATGATAAATTGTACTGGAACACGTGTGTCAGAAACCAGAGGAATCATCGAGTTTCTAACATAAAAGATTATCTCGCCCCTCGTCATTTGCGTTGGCGTAGTCGTCCGACGTACGACGCAGTTGCAGCGCGAAGGTCGCATTTTTAAGCGACTGCATCATCCTATTGACACTCGCTGTTCGATGGTTAAGGATAACGGCAACGGTTTTAAAGACTGCGTTAAGTAAAGAATTTCGATGCTGTCGCTTTGTGAATTTAAGTATTCTAAGCCGCTCTTTGACGAGAAATGCAAATTTTCTTTTAAAAAAAGGTACAAAATTTTGTACTTTATTTATAAATTAAATTCTATTTATTGTCAACTGTAAAACTTATTCAATAATGTATTTACATGTAGTTCCAATTTAAAAATTTATTAATAATTTGTTACTTATTTAAAAAAATGGCTAAGCTAGAAAATAATACTTATTATTTATATGCTAGCAGATTCTGGATAACATAAAGATTAAAAAAGATATATATGTATGTGAATATATGTGTATGTGTGTGTATGTACGTGATATACAGCTGTCTTCTGTTATTAATTAAAAATGTCAACCGTATACAATACGATAGCAAATAGCAATATACGATTCTTTTAGTATTCTTTCATATTGTATAATGAGATTAATACTATAATACTTGCCATTCTCTAAAATGTTTTTATGCACGATACGTTCAAAAGTTTTGAGGTCGCAATTTTATTTAATCCATTTACCCGGGGATACGAAGAGCCGATCGCTTGTAAAACAAGTTTGTATATTAATTCTTGACGCTACCGATTTTCTCTAGGGCTATAAAGGCGATATTATTATCATATGCCTCGAGGGCAGCATATAGGCATTCCGGCATATTTAATATCCTCCAATTAAAAAGATGTCGTTTATAAACGTTATAAGAATGAAATAAAAATCGATATAAGAAAAGAGCTGTGAATGTTTATTTTGAAAAGAGCTTGATGCTTTCCCTACACGCCCATACGGATACACGGATGACTCACAGGAAATATATTTTATGAGTTGTAATAAAGTATACTTAGAGGTAGGAAATGTCTAGTAGTGATTTATAGCGCAGTCGTAGAGAATTTCTTGCGATGGAGTAACTACGTTTGTATAGGATTATGAAAAAAAAAAATTAATACCTCGCTGGCGCGACACACATTTTGATGAACCTCTTACTTTTTGTCGGCGGTACTACGAAAACAAATTACATCGCTGACGTTTGGTGTACATAAGAAAATTGTTTGGCACAGTTTAGTCGAATTAATTTTGCACTTGCATTATTCATATTATTTTACAGCGAGTACAAATAAAGACAAAAGCGTGAGTGGTTATTGTAAATAATTAAACTGCACGCAGAAAAATAATGTATTAAAACGGAGACAGAGAAATTTCTGTATATTTGTTACCGAAAAAGTGTTAAAAATCGCTGGAGCTTTTACTATAGCGATTTCTCGAGACTGAAGTACAGCAAGTAGGAAGAGACATAAAAATAAAATAAAGTACGCGATTGTTTAGATGGAGTGTTTAGCGCAACCGCAGGGAAAGGTGTTTGTCGTCAGCCTTGGTGGGCCCCTAAGAACCGGGCCCGCATTGTTGGTAGGTGCACCGCCTGTCGCTGGGCTCTGATTCATTGCCGCGCCTTGCAATTCATCATTCCAGTTCTCGTGTCCCGGCATCATTGCGCCTTCCCTCTCTTTCTCCGCAAGCTGCTCGCGCCCAATGGTAATCACCCGGAGCCTTCCTTTCTCGCATACCTTCTCTTCTTATTTTGCGCACAGCTAAGCTCTTCTTATAATTATTCGGTTGTCAAGAAATGCATATTTTTGAAGAATTAACGTACCTGTTAGATCACACAAAACGTACGAGACCAAAGCTTTCGAGTTTCGAGGTATTTTCAATAATATAAAAGAATTATACAATTTTCACGTTATTTATATTGATCTAAAAGAGCTTAAATATTAACTCATTCTGCAGAATAAATACCATTTCTCATTTACAATCGCATGAGAGAAAATAATTAAATTTCTTCCTATACAACCTTTTATTGTGTTATTCTCACGTCTCTCTATCAAATGGATTTTATCATCTTTAAGTAATGAATAGAATTCCTTCTAACTTAATTTAAAAAATCTTCCAGAATATATAGCATTTTTAAGTTATCCATCTCGGTACGTCCAATTCTATGTGTTTTATTACTATCAATATTTGTATATCAAAAAGCAGCATTTAACATTTATATGATAATTTTTTCAGTCCATTATTTATAAGATCGCAATTAATAATAACTAATTTTGGATGAATAACCGAATTGGGTAGAAATGTATCTATTTCAATACTCGATTAACGTCTATTCTTTCAAATTATAATCCATCCACTATATACATGGAACAGGACTCGTTGAATCGCTGTCCAGTGAGATGCGCTTTTCTAGACTGCATTTCCACGTCGCTAATCCGCTCGATCATCCTCCGCGCGCGCGGAAATGGCGCTACGAATTGGAGAGCGAGGGTACACATGTAGGCGTGAGGTACAAGGACGGGAGGACGTGATATACCGTTATCCCTCTGCCGTTTAAACGGACACGCGCACGGATCTTGATAATAACTCCGAACGAAGAAAATGAGGGGCGGCAGAAGGAGGTCGGAGGAGATAGGATCGCGCGCGTTGCGCCTTCTTCTCTGATCGAGACGCGAACGAGCGCGATAAGTCGAGTTTTTCGCGGGCCCACGACGGACATACCTCTTAATGAACGATAAAAAGCACTCCGTAAAAATGACGGGGGTCTTTTAATAATGACTCGGCGATAATTAATAACGGCAGGAAAGCGGCGCGCAAAGAGGATTTCGGCTCGTTTTGACGCGGCGTTTCTTCCCCGGGCTCGTCTCCCGTCCGCAAAAAGCACCAGGCACTGCGAAATCAACCGAACTCTGTACTTAAATCAAATGACGAAAAGGTTTCGGCGGCGTAAAAGCCTATAATAATGGCTAAATGGATTAATTGCAATTAATGACGGCGAAAGAGTTATAGGAAAGGATTGAACTTGTACGTGAAACGAGATCCTTTCTGACGAAGCAAAAAAGGATCGTAGAAGCCTGAGCAGATGATGGAAAATAATATGAGGAAATGAGTCTGGTGGAGAAATTATTAATTAATGAAAGAATCGTATGTTTAACGAACGGTATAATATTAGAAATGAATACTTCGATATAACGGCCGTGTCTCATTCACGTATTCTGAAGTTTCTGTTGGATAAAAGAAAAATCTTCAATTTTTCATTGTAATAATTTGAGATGATACGCAAGAGGAATTCTACGTTTTCATCTATTTGTGATCGCTAGTAAGCCATGTTTGATAATATTATTACCGGAAATGTAATAGATTAAATGTAATAAAGTTTTACATTATTATTTTTAAAGATAAAGTAAGATCGGTGTTACACATTTAAATAAGTGTTTATTTACCACTTTATATTTATTTAGTGTTAATATGTATTATTTAAACTAAATAAACATGTTATTTGTACAAGTGATAACTCGAATAAATCAAGATTTTGAAAGAAAATATAAAGAAGTGTTTTTTTACATATCAAATTAATTGATACAACTGAAAAAAACAACATATCACCGCCGCCATCAATGAAGATCATGCGGATTATGTGCTGAAAAATTCATCATGCGTCCCTGGAACTTTCGTTTCCGTTTCTCCCTTCTAAGCCGAATACTGCGGCGGTCACGTATTCATGGTTGCCACAGTCTCTTCCGGTCGTGTTATTTTTCCGCAGACAGAAAAAGTGCAAAAGGCCTTCGAGTTGCGGGGCACTTTACCCGGCCGGAGATTAAGCGTGGGCAACTTCATGAAGAGAGATTAAAACTGTTGAAATTAATTCGCGTAATTGCAGATGAAGTTCAGCTCTGTGTGTTCGCTGATGCCAAATAAATGTTTTTCTCTTGAGATTCTTCAATCGAGCAACATTTCTTTAATCCAATTTAAAGCTACGACAAGTGCACGAGAAAATGTACTCCTTAATTTAGTAAAGGAGTTTATTTGTAGATCTTTTATAAATTATTAGCAATAAGCACAATACGACTAATATCACTCTTCCTGTTTTGATTTATTTACAATTTCATGTTTCTGAAATACAATGACTGATTCACGTTCCAATGAATCAAAAACTACATTCATACAACTGCAATATAAAAAAAAAGATTATTGCTATTATAATTTATTTTGAATTTTTGCGAGTTATTTTATTATAAAGTATTACTTATAATACTTATAATTATAAAGTATTACTTATAATCTTTTTTAACTGCATACTTTACTAGTTACGTTATAAGAGTGTTCTATATATAATTTGCGGGAATGTAAAGCCCCTAGACGATATCATTCTCCGCTTTTTGTCCCTGCAGACAGACGATACTCGAGTAGACTCCAGCTTGAGCAAACTCCGAGCTTGTCTGTCTCCTCGTATTAATTAATTAACGTTCTCTTAATTAAATCGCTCCGCTAGACAGTGACGAGAGCGACCGCATTATTTCGTCGCTCTCAAATGTTCTTGAAAGGTTCGGTGACGTTTCATTTGCTTTATCCCTCTATACCGTTTTGTTATCCATTTTTGCTCTACAAGTAATCGAAAAATCTCCTTTTGCAATAAAATAAATCACTTTATTATATACTCGTTGAAATTAACGATATTTAAATTATTTGTAAATATTTCGTAGTGACTTTGCCAACACATTTTCTCCCGCGAACAAAGCAGTTAATCCCGAAACACTGATAAATACTCGCTTTTTCGAGCAAGAAATGATAGCAAGCAATATAAAAAGCAGTAACAACGTCCGACTTAATATATCACACGAATCCGACTATCGTCTATTATTTTTCTTACGCCTGAGTTTAAGACGCTAAGATACATTTATCTCGCATCTTTTTCTCTCTCTCTCTCTCTCTCTCTTTCCCTCGGCGCTATCTCGATAAGGCTCTCCCTCTAGATGTGTCACGCAATTTGTAAGTATCTATGGTTCTTCGTCCAACTCTGGTAGTATCTCGGAACATCGGATGGAAAAAAAGCAACGGCATCTCGCCGAGATGGCGAGAGAGAGAGAGGGAGAAAGAGAGGGGCAAGGCGCAGAAGTTAGAGACAGCGCGAGACATGAATTATTCTCAGCGCCTGCTGTCTAGAACTATTCGAAACGTGTTTCCCACGCCGACTCATAACGCGTTATCAATTATTAATTGCTTTACTGGAACGTAACTTCTTCGTGCTGGCCGGGACCACGGACACAACAAAGGACACCGGGTAGACGTGTGAGCATCGCTCTGCCCCAACGCGCGCGCTGCTCATACAAGATACATTTCACGTGTAGTCGATGCTGTGCGCATTTCGCTGCAGATATATGAGAGCGCATCGATTGAGGAGGCATCGATTGTCCTGATTCCAAGAAAGCCAGCGTCACGGTAAATTACGGCGGCATGAGACCCTATAAATCTCAATAAATGACGGAACAGCGGCCGCCTCTAGTTAGTTCTCCAGTAATTATCTGTCGGCGATGACCGGAGAGTTCTTCTCCCGTGATGGACGTAATTTGTTAAATATGACAAAGCCATGTGAATTCGAAACATATGCGAATGACGGATATTACGAATACGGATCATTTTAATTTCAATTAATTAATGTGCTGCTGGGAATATTTAATTACTGATTGACGTGACGGTTATTTGTAAAAAACTGAGCACTGCGTGCTGATTATTAATACCATTGGCTGGCAGACAAAAATATTGTTGAAAATGTGCTAATAATTACGAACGTACAGTTAACGCGTGCGTTAGTTGTAAATTAATTTTAAAAAAGTATATGTTGGAATAAATATTGAAATTTTTAGATGTAACGATAAACGCACACATTCTGGAAAAATATAAATAGTTTACTAATTAAAAATTACCATTATCGTACATACATTTGTAATTTGTATGCAATAATTTTTATTGTTCACTCAGTTTCTCTCATTATTACAATAATAATTTTTAATATATTCGAATGTCATTACCATCTCAAAATTGACAAATCATCTTTGTATATGTTTTATTTGCCGAATAATACAGCAAATTGATCGACGGTACGAAGATCTACTTTGACACATTCGTAACAATAATTTAGGAGAAAATTACTCCGGCTAAGCAGACGTGTTTATTTATATGTTCTGTAGGATATGCATGTACACACATCCGGCGTACTCGAGAGCCCGGGTAATAATCCATCATTTATATTAATTGCACTCTGTGGTACGTCCTGCTCCTGCATAAATGATATCGTAGTATTTGCCGTGGCACGATGTTGCCACTGGCTCGTGCTCTTCATAAATTCTAATTAAGTTCACACAATCGACCCCCGGAATCATACGGGCAGTGCTTTTGTCATCTCGTACGAAGGATCTATCGCTGTGAGCCTTTCAACCAACATTGCGACGGATTTTACGCGCAAATGAGCTTTGTTAGAATACTACTCTGCAATTGCACATGATTAGTAATTACGCGTTTAATTAAACTAAAAGATATTTTTGAAATAAAAAAGACGTCTTTGATCGTACTTTTTTATTAAATTATAATTGCAAATAAACTTCTGACCCCTTTATTGTAACAATAAGTAATCATAGCAGAGAAAAATAAATATTTTTACCCTAGAACAAATTAAAAAAATGAGAACCATATTTCTAATTAAGATACATTTTTATGTCGCGTTTCTGTTTTCTTCTGCATAGTATATTATTTAAAGATAATCATAAATTAACCATGTAGAGGATTTTCAGAAACGACAGATAATCATAATATATAAACATAAACACTGCAAGTCTATTTTTTATATTTTCTATAAAAAACCAGCAATGAGAAAGGATATCACAGTTAAGCATGCACATATTATTTTTAATACAATATTTACGACAAGGTTTAAGTATTCTTAAGATGAGTTATAACCGTATTTTCTCTTTTGTGATAAAAAAAACTGTTCAAAGTATCATTAATGAGATTCTGTTTTCAACAAGTATGTCATGCGTATAATGTTTGTCTTGATCTGTATATACAACGTTTGTTTGCGCATAGCTCGTTAAGACATTTCGTTGTATTCGTGCAGGCCGTACAAGCTGTTACAATTAGTTCCTCGACGTTAGCATTATATATATCTCGCGCGCGTACACGCGATACGCCCGTTCTAGGCTGCGTTTATTATGCGTTTGCGAGAGGGACCTTCGCGCAAAGCCGTGGAATCGCACACGATGGAACAAGCGGCGCGCGGCCAACGCTAACAGGTTGGCATAACAAACGAACGAATCTCGAAACGTGAACCGCATCGCCACGGCCGCGCCATGCCATCGCGTTTGCGCGCGATATTTCAGCTCGAAAATGCCCGGCTCGCATGAAAGCGCCGGCGCAAAAGTGCACGCGCACTGGAAGTCCGCAATTTAGTCATTATATACGATCCTCGGTGTGCCTCTTACTATGACATACAACTTCCCTTCCACCTATTCGAACCCTGAGCCTCTGCTCTCTGGAAACGCTTTTGCATTTCTCTGGTCGACCCGATAAAGCCGATACCGCTTAATTTAACCATGCTAAACGATGAAAAATAATCGAAGAATTTTTCATATGTGCATAGCGGCTTTTATCATTTACATTTAGTTTGTCAAAGAAAAAACGCACGTTTTTCCTGCACCGCGAATTCGCGGGAACAATCGGTGATAAGGTATCGTGTATACGAACCGTATATGCGCTTGGCAGCCAATTAAAGAAAGAAGTCATTAGCACGGACAAGATTGGGACAACTTTGTTGTGTCTTAAGTTGGGAAGATGACCGAATAGCGATAAGTTGAAAAGGGTGTGTTCTGCGAAGATATCGAGGCAAAGGCCAAGTCTTGTCCGACATAGGCGTCTCATCGTTTATTACGGAATAACGGAGTGCATAGGGAATGCCGCTACGTAGAATATATACATCTTATTCTTTTGTATGGTAAGGACCTGTCTCGTCTATCTCGTTCAAGGTTTTCACATGCTTTGAATAATTCCGTATGAATAAAAAATAATTATTTCTACAATCTGATAACGCCTTTGCAAATTACACTTGTAAATGTTATCAACTAATTAATATATTCCCATGTATTTACATCATATCTCGGAATTATACATAATCAGTTCAGATAAATCAATGTCTTCGCGAAAATTTTCAGTTGATATATCCTGATTTTGACTATTGACTTTATTATACATTCCTTCAAAGCGCAACAACGTATCTCCGATTGGCGTATCTTATGCGCCAAGACTGTGTGTCTTCGTGATGCATAGAGATACTATAAGATACTTACGATCTCGATATAAGGGATCGCTCGCTTTCCTTTTAGCGTCTCCGCATTCACGTTCGATCGGCCTTACCAGAGAAGATTGTTTGGGAACCACTGTGCTCGTGCTAGAAGGCAACGGGCGAGTCTACGCCAGGTTGTTTACTACGAAGAAGGCGAGGCGTGTCGTTGAACCTGACTCAGGAGAGTAGCGAGCACAAGGCGGGCTAGGCATGCCTCACCGTCCGTCTCTGTTCTCTTCCTCGCCCTCAATCCTCCTCCCTCTCAGAATACGCTCCTCTCCTCTCGTTCCCTTTATCCGACTTCCTCGGCGACTCTTCCTCTTTCGATTATATTCCGCACCGGCCAGAAACGCAGGCTCTCTTCGCTCCTTCGTTACCGAAGCTCCTGTCCACATCCGGCACATTCCCGTCTCATGCAGCCGAGCGATTGATAAAGTAATCCCGATAACAGAATACTTCTCCTCTCTCCTCCTTTGATCTCCGATCGTTATAACCATAAACCACCAGTTCTCTGTCTCTTTCTCTATCGCCGTATCTGTCTTTCAAGATGTTATTTGTGTCGAGATAATCACGATCCTAAATGTATAATTAATTGCGCATCATCTAATTGTTAATATTATGTTTCATGGGGGTTATGCAAATTTTTAATTTTTTAAAATTTGATGTTTTAATGATGGAAAATATTGAAAGTATTATGCAAATAAAATTACTTTATATATCGCGAATGTGACATTGTAATTAGTCTTGAAATATTTTAGAAAAGTCTTAAAAATCTTTAAATTTTCTGATGAAGTTAATATCAGGATATTTTACAATTATTATCTAGCACACATTTACCACAGATTATTTAAAAGTGATTGTCAAGTCAACTACATAAAATTGTCGAAATATTGATCGATTTATATCAATTAATGAAACTTACTTTTAATTTACCTTTGATGGAAAATAAAATAAATATTTCTTTCTATACGAGGAAAAAAATGTAGCTAAACTAAACTTTAAACGAATTCAAACTTATATAATTAAAATCAAAGTTAAATCTGAATTTTTCTGGACAGAATAATTGCTCATAATTGAATTCAATGACAGAATAATTGCTCGACTCTTGCTCTGACGTATTCGCAATAAGGCTTGAAAATGAATAGCATGCGAATCGGAGATGCGCTGCCGAGTTAAGCGCGCGTATGCGTGGATATGCTTCCCGATGGCACCATTGCAACAAGTGAAATCGTACACAGATGGACTTGGCTGGCAAGTTTCCAGGCCGTTTTCGTGCAAGGACCGTGATATCGTTGCCATAACTTCGACCATTTTCCGCCCCCGTCTCCTCACGCGAATGATTCATTCTGACAACGAGAGGTTGTAGGAGCGTGGATTGTCGTCGCTCATGTTTCAAAGCGTACAAGTATCATTGATATTCTTACGTGAAACGCGATTTTCGCTCATAGAGAATTCAGTTAGCGTGCAAATAAGATTGAACGATGTACTGTCAGTCGACGGAATCAAAGTTTGAGATCTGTTTCCAGATCTTTTTCCAGTTTTATTTTCCTCCAAGCCCTCATATATAATATCTTGATTGTGATACAAAGAAACATTAATTTTTTAAATATCCGTTACATTTTAAAGCAAATTTTATTTTGTTTTTGTTCATGAATCGATTTTATTTATATTAATTCTATAAGATTTTGTCAATGTACGCGTACATATTGAAAATTTTTGGAAATTCTATGGTATTTGGCAGTGGAAACACGATGCAATTCATACTGCTTCGGCAGAACGATGAATTTTGTGTTTCCTGATGCGATTTGCAGGAACGCATGACCCGAGGCTCTCGATGAGGCATTTGCGTGCATTGCGTCGATTTCGTCGGGCATCAGGCAGTTTAGCCCGACGAAATCGCGTAGCACGTACGTCCGTAAAACTCGCAAGCTTTCTCGGCCCATCTTAATTCACGAGTGTTCGCATCACGAAGAATCACGCCTTTACGTTATTTATGTTTTTCTGAAGACATAACTGGTACCAAATCTCATAGGGGAGCAAATGGAAGATGATGAAAAAAAAGACACACACCGTTTTGTGCCCCACACGCACATTTTGCTACTCCAATTTAAAGTTAGAACTTTTATATTTCTCTAATTTAAAATAATAAAAAATAATATGCTTGTATCTATACATCCATTTTCCAAACACAACGTTAGTGAAGGTAGATAAAGTTGTAAGTTGCGTAATCGTCATATCGGAAGAACACGATCCCAATGATCCGCATGATAGCGCGGAGTGAAAAGCCGCGGATCGAAAACACACCCGATAACGATCGCATACATTGACACGCTTCATTACCGGACTAATTATCCGCCATTTCCGGCGGCATAACGAGGCAGTCGTTTACCTCGCGCCTCGAGAAATGCCCGCTTCCTCGAAGCGATTGACCGCGTAATCGCGGGCTGAACGAGTGGTTCGCGTGTCCCCGGCCGATTTCGGCGAGGCGTACGTCTCGCTCTCGCTCTCTCTCGTGGGCGCACCGCACACACACGGCTCTCGTACTCTCGTCCGCGGCAGCGCGCGGTCCAGCGCATCGCGGACCGCCGGCGAATCATCGTTCCTTGTGAGCCAGCCGAGTGGACCGGATTCCGGGCCGTGCTTTGACCGTGGCGTAATAAAGGGCAATCATCGGTGATTACGCCGCGTTGCCCCCCTTTCCCCTCCTCTGCCCCCTTCATCCTTCTCTCGTTTCTGCCCGTGTATACGTACACCCATGTAGGTGTAACATCGCGCTACAACCACACAGCCTTGTGTGTTTCGAGCGTGTGTACGCGGCTCCGGCCCGGGCCCGGGGGATCAGCGTTACCGGGCGTTGCACGTCGATCCTGTCACTGTCGCTTCCATCAGGATCGTCAATTTTCGTAAGCCGCGGGTTGACGTGCTTTCACCGCGATCGTTGCCGACGCGACCGATATTAAATGTTTGCAGGCAATTTCGGGCGTAATCGGCACCGCCGTGCCCTCGTTTTCGCAGTTATTACACCGCGCTGTGTCGCGTCGCACCGGCCGATGTGCCTCGTCGATTCGCGACTGTGCGAACGCAAGTATCAGTCGTTATTGAATGCCAGATATTGAATGCCCTCCACCTGGAAAAAAAAACGCGCGTCTGTAAAATAATGTGCAATTCTATTTATAAAGATATGTATTTGAAAATACATATTGATAATCGACAAACCTTCCTTAACCCTGGAACTCTAAACATATGGGTATTTACCCGGACCAACTTTTCAAACGTTATCGTCTTAAACGTATTTCTTAAAATATGTTAACAGCACTACACTAACTCGCGTTAGCAGCACTAGGCCTAAAATTAGTTTATTAGTCTTTCTATTGGAAGGCATGACTTAGCTGTTTTGTCACCTAAGCGTTCTCGAAAAAAAAAAACAGTAAAATTTTGTTTGGGTACATTTTACCCATGTGTTTAAAGTTTTTGTTCGAAATTTTACTTTTAATATTTTTTTATATAGAATTATTTTTTTTCTACTTTTTAAAATTTTAAACTTAGTTGAAAACTAAGAACTTTGTCCAAAAACATGAATGTTCTACCGATACTGTTTTTTTCATTTTGATTTAAAAAATGTTTTATTTTATAATAAAACATTTTGAAATAGTAAAATAGAGTTATTCACTAAATAAACCTATGAGCAAATAAAAATTTGCTGGGTAAAGTTTATCTATGTTTAGAATATTTATTAAGTTTTGCGCATTTAGGACTCTAGGTTTAATACGATATATTATAATTATTGAGAATATGAATAATATTTTTATTTGAAAGTTTACGCAAGAACAGTCGGCCTGAATTTCGCCAATGCGTACGCGGAGAAAACGTTTTTTAATTAATCCACAATCACGTCTATATTTTATGCATTATTAAAGAACGCATGTGAGTGGCATTTAATGGCAGCTAAACGCAGTAATAAGATTCAGGATTCCCGCGCCAGCAAGCCAGCTGCCTTTTAACGCATACTTTTTATGCATAACTGAACAAAAGGAGTTTCTTAAGGTTCAAGAAAGTATGTTGACGATGGATTTACGAAGCAAAATAACCGTACGGCTTTATTTACCTCACCGGTGATTTACGCACGGCACGATATGATGTTTTTCCATTTCGTATACCTATGCAAAGCGGCACTTGTGATCCTGTTTCGTCATCATTATCTACACAACTCTCTCGCGGATACTCTCTCGCCTCGCGCATACTCGCGCCGCCATCGCCATCCAGCCTTGTGCCCGTTGTGAATGCGCGGAGCTGTCAAATACATTGAACGCACGCATGAAATTGCGCCTCTTAATGTGTCCATTTACGCATGTCATCTTGAAAATTTCTAATTCTGGCATTTCAACATCGTGGAAGACTCTTCATTACGGCGAAAACAAGCAATTGAAAGAACTTAGAAGATCCATTTTGGTGCATGTTGACGATCGTGCACCACAAGAATGTTAATACCGCAAGGTACATCTGCGAAGTATAAATTAAAACCATCTCGAATCAAGAATGGATATTTCTTGTCATCTGTTTCCAGGTTGTTCTCATTTCGTCGCTATGGCACGTACGTATCCAAAATCCCTCCGACAACGAATCTTCCAGCGTCTAATTGTCGAAATTTCTCCCTACGTCATTGCGGCGCATACGCGTTTCGGAGCACTTGGCGGAGCGATAAACGTCATAACGTATTTACCGCAATAAAATATTGACGATGCCCGGATTATTGCGTCTGATACTGTCGCAAGATGCGAACGAGCGCTGCCACGGCAATAACGTATCCGAATTAACGATCGTTCAGATTTACGGCGCGGCGGGACATTTCGCCCGGACTATTTAGCGGACTCGCACGCGATTATACAAAGTCATATAATTCCGTCGTCGACGCGTAGTACCGCTCAGCGCTCAGTGAGGAAATGCGGAATAACATCTCTCGCTCTCGTATACTCCTCGAGAACGGAGAGCGGTCATTGGGCTTCCATGAAGCGGCTTTTCCGGGAATATACGTTACGCCCCTGGTCCTGCATATAAATATACATCGGCCACGGTATATAAATATACGCGGCATCGCTCGTCCAGTCATAAACCATTGCAAAAATCCGCGCGTCCCGTGATGAGCGTATTCTCGTGCAAAGTGGCCGTGTACGCACGATTAGGAAGAAAATACGCGAACGCGCGGACTTTTCTGCCTCGCCCTCGCCTCGATACGCGTACGAGGTTCTTCGTATATGAGATACGACGTGTCTTCTCGCTCAAGCTTGCCGATACTTCCCGATCGCCTTATTTTCTCTCCTCTTCCTCTTTCTTCTTTTCCGTAGGCGCGATGGAGATTCTCGATTCGGAGATTGTCGAGTGGATTCTTCTCGCCGCTCACGTTCTCACCTTAAACGATCGGGGCGTGAATGTCACGTTCACGAGGGAACTGTTCGGTATATAATTCGTCAGAAATCATGCCCGCGGCTCATGTACATACATATACGCGGCCTGAAAATCGCGTGATATTATTCCGCTTCTCGATGCCTTGTATACGTCGAATGAAGAGGGTTAACGCGCGGCGCTGAAAATCGCGCACGAGATGCACGGCGCGGCACTGGGAAGAAATTGGAAAAAATAACGTCACGCATTTAAGTACCGCAAAACCCGCGTTTCGGTTGTCGTGCAGCTTGGAAAGAGAAAGTCGGGGATCGCCGCGCCGCGCCGGTCAGCAAAGCGCGAAAAAATCTTCCTCTTCCAGGCGTGCGAGGTATATCCCCCGCGCAAGAGTGGCGGTGCTTATTATCCCTCGGCACCTGCAGGCAAGAGGAAGGCCTTTTATCGGCGCTCCGCACACGGAACGGAATGAAATCACCTCCGCGTTTATCTCGCTCTGTACGTATAAGAACGCGTGAGACTTCGCATGTGAGATATACGCTTCGACGGCGTAATCGCGAAGACTTTCGCGCCGCCGCGCTTTGCGGATCATAACATTAATTTTATTCGATTATGGGATATAGGACACTCAGTCATCGAAGGCGCTTCAGGCTATATGTTCGCATAAACGATCAATGGTTGTAAAGACTCGCTAGGGAACACAGAGCGCTAGGAAGATGAAGCAACTTGCATGCAACAGCGAGAACTTATATAAACTATCCCAGAAGAACTTTATTAGACTTCATATCTATTATATACCAGAGGCAAATCAGAAGAGAGAATAATTATCAAAAAATTATCTTTTTAATACTGATCGATACGTTAAATTAATTAAACATTATTAAAAGTTAAAATGTTTTTATGAATTATTATAGGATACTTTTAAAATTGCACGCATACATCATAAAATTTATTTTATTTAGACGTATATTTTTAGCAGTGTTTTATTTTAAAACTTACAATTACTTATGTTAACATAAAATTTTTATGAAAGTGGATTTAATCAAACTTCTCAGAATGCTTGTACAGCTAAGAAAAATGTGTAATTATTTAAATACTATATATATAGTCCATTTTTAATTTCAAAGTAAAGCATTTATTAGAATAAACTGAGCTTTTTTCGAGTATGTCACATGTTAATGACAACGAAATCTTTAATAGTATAATTAATATAAATGTGAATATAAATTATGTCATGTAATGTTATATAATATACATTTTTGCTTTCTATTAAGCGGTAATTAAAGAAAAAATATTACAAAAATATCTCATAAGCATTCATATATTAATATGCGTTCGACACGCGCGAGCACTCGCATTATTGAAGGGTTCTGCACGAAGACAATGCGGCTCTCGCACGAAAATCGATTCGTTTTTCGTTCTCCGTTGCTCGGTTCTTTTCATTTGCCACATGTCGGAATCGGACAGTAGGCTCCGTCACAGCCGGCACCCTCGTCCTTGCGACACGAGACGCGGAACAATGCTCGGGCCATTTCAACAATCCTGTCACGCGGTAGCCGCGAGATAGAATCGAGAAAAAAAGTTTCGAGGGAGGCCTCTCCGAAGAAGAGGGTAAAAAAATGTGCACACGCACGTAGAACATCCGTCGGATTCGAGCTTTGCATTCAGGCGCGCTCGGAGAACGAAAGGCTTCGATATATACCACCGCCGCGCCGTACGTACATATTTTTTCTCTTCTCTCGTTCTCGACGGCCACCAAGCGATGGTCGTCGCACCCTTTCTCTATGAGCGCGATGAGCGAGGAAAGGGAGGGGTACTACACTCGCGCGCGTTGTACATATGCGTACCCCCTGATATAGTCGGAGAGATTGAAAATAATAATAACGCCGACGATGAAAAAAAAAGCGACAAAAAGCGCGGTACTTTTTAATCCGAAACAGTCGTGCCCATGATATGCAGATTTCGCGGAGGCGCCCTTTTCTTTACGTACCGCTTTTTGTGACCTGTTTTTTGCGTGCATCCTTGCAACGCGATCGCATTGCAGTTTCAATGTTAAATCAATCGAGCGTAATGCGGAACGCGGCAGTGAAATGGTACGCTGGTGAATAATAATAATAAAATCTCCATTCTCGGTATAATAATGGACGAGAACATTAATATTTAACCCTTCTGCGAATGGCAGCCTGCTTTTCCCCCTCCCCCTTTCTAGAGATGAGAACGCATTTAAAGTTGAAATATTTTAAAATTGTCATTTGTTCCACAATATACCTTTCTCTGCATGCGTATTACATTTTCGCATGCAAATTATCGCGTATGTATTAATAAAAAATTGCATAAAATATTTGTTGTTAAAGAAAAAATAATTAATATTAAGAAATAATTATAATTGAGAAAAATATGTTAAGCAGGAGAATATAGGCATTTTCTCTGAAGAATATTTTAAAATGCTTTTATTTATGATTTTTTATCTTATTATTATAATGCAATGTATTGTACAATGTATAATGCAATGTATATTGTACATATTTTTTGTTCTATTACGTGTAATAAAATCATATATTTATGGCAATACAATAATACTTTATACATATTAATTATCCTATTACTTTCAGTCTTTGAAATAATAATTGCAGAATATATGCACTGAAATTATCGGAAAAGAGGAAGCTGTGTAGATTGACGTTTAATAACACGTCCACGGTTAACTTATCATTTACACGCGCATGCTCTCTCTTTCTCTCTTTCTCATCAATCTCGCCGATTGCTAGTCGTGTTAGCCGTAAATGAGTATAACGCACGCTGCGATCTTGCGGCTGATTAATCTCTCGAACGACATACGTGCACGATGCTGAAAGTCTCGAATATTTCCCGCTGTGCGTATAACTAGATATTGTCCGCGTACATCGACTTCTGTGAAGAATTGCAGACACTTACGTAGCTTTTTGATTATATTAGATGGTATTTCTTGAATCTTAAAGAAATTTTTAATTGAAAATGAAATAATATGCAGAGAACTTAGATTACAATTTTATTACATATGTACATATTATTGATACTCGAATATAATAATCGATGACTGTACTTATTGGACTGTTTAATTGGACTGTATGAATTATGCTTAAGTATTTTGCTTAATTTAAAACGTAATTCATTCTATTACACATACGTATGAATCTCATTTAATACTTTTGTAAATTGTTTTAGATTTTTTGCTGATAACAATTCATTAACAATAAATTATGGAAGTAATCAAGGGACAGTGTGAAATTTATAGACGATTTATATAATACATTCACTTGAGATGCATAAGAGCGATCTTTACTTTAATGAATATGATATACAATTACAGTCTGTCAATACATATATATTGAAACTAAAAAAAATAAAATCCCAGCAAGAAGAGATGTGATCGGAAGTGTAAAAATAGTATACGTGTATCACAAGAAGTAGATTAGCATGCAAATGACTAGTACCTCATTTCTACCGTTAATTAATATCATTCTGTTGAATGAAATGAAACTCGACGAGACTCGGCGTGGTTCAACAATGACCCCCTTCATTTCTTCGTCAGAGAGAGTGAGAGAGAGAGAGAGAGAGAGAGAGAGAGAATGCAAATTCACAACCATAGAATTGTGTATAATTGTATAGTATACGTTGTGTACAGCGTTAGATTCGCAATTAATGTCTCACCACATTATATCTGATAACTGAATTTCACGACAACCAGAGAAGCGTTCATTTAATCGCGAATAAAGTTGTTAATTTTAGATTGTCATTTCCATCTTGTCAAACGTGTGAGGAGCCGTGTCAGGCTGAACTACTGATAGACGCTCTGTCATAATCAATTTACGTTACCGCGAACAGAATAAAACGATGTGTTGCGAAGCAATTGATGCGAGAGATCAACGCGATCACCCTGTCTCTTCCCTCAAGAATCGCCGTGAGTCATTTCGCTGAAAGCTGTCATTGTGCCGGACCGCTCCCGGCCCGGCTGATGCGCGCGAGTCTTAGCAGAGAGGCCACATCACACTGCCGTGGCAGGGTTAAGAAACTCGCCTTCGGACCAAGTATGCGGCTTCTCCGGAGCGCGGGACCCGGGGCCTCCCGAGTTTTTTGCTCCAGAAATACGGTCTCTGGAGTCAGTCACGGGCACGGCGCGCGTATATATGCGGCGCTCACAGCTGTCCCGGCCATCCCGGCCATATCCCGTTCAAACAATAACAACCATTCTCTGTTTGCTTATATAACCCCCCCTCGGAGAGCGGTTCGAATTAAATTCTCCCGCTACATACAGCCGGCGCGCGGCACTCTCCGCGGCGTGAATGGCGCGTTGGACGCGAAATCGCCGGAATTCGCGAAATCGATGGCGACGTAACGAATATGAAAAGAGGTCAAAAACGATTACGGGCTATATGAAACCCGGAGAACGATTTTGTTTCGTCGGTGAATTGCGAAATTTGCGCTCCCGGTCGAACGTGTGGAATTTCATTCGCGGTTTTTGTTTGTAGACCGCTTTTTCGTCGGTTCTTGATATTATTGGTCAATAGCCCCTATCACCCCGGCACTTTTATTACGCATGAATATTTGTGAATTGTGTTTCACAGTGATTTGCTTACGAAAGGCAAAATAAAAAAAAAGAGATCAATAAAAATACACGGGGAGTTAACTTTCTATGAGAAGAAAATATTGCAATTTAGGGCTTTCAAAAAAGCTATTTTTAGCAATACTTTTGTAAGAGAAAGAGCTCTATTATTATTTAAGACTACACATGATTGAGATATATAAATATTGGTAAAATATAACATCTTTTTTTTATATTATAGTTGGAAAAAGTACCGAATCTAAAGAAATATTGTTTCGTACGAATATATCTTGTTTAGGAAATCGCTATGTGGCTCTACAGTTTTAGCAAATATGCCAAACTACGTTTTACCGGCGTGATGTGTGCAACGAGATGAAACTGTATTAAGACAAATGGTTCATGGTATGATAAAAAAAATGAGACGTAGGGGGTCGAAAGGCAAAGGAAGGGTGCCCAGGCAATATTTCGAGCGAACCAGCGCCGTCCGATTATTAATCCACTCGCTGGAAACCCGATGTTTTCGTCGTGTTCTCCAATGGGTCATTGCTCGTAGCTCAGTGGTTCTCAACTGGCAAGTGCCGCGCGATTCAGACGCATCCATCCTGCATCATACACATGAAAGAAGTAGACTAATCTCTAAATATGTATTTACACTTTAATTATGATACATTAATAAAGATTTTATTTAACAAAATCAACAAAATTTGATCTTATTATCAATAAAGTACTGTTAATTACGATTGAAAACTGCAATATGTATTTCCATGTAAATTACTTGACGTTAAAAATAAATAAATTATATATTTATAAAGCAGTTTATTGTTGCATGTTAATAATACTCGGAAAATTTTGCGGAAAAAATTGCGAACGTTCGTATATTTAAGCCCATCATCATTATATAATAATTTTTTTCTTTACAAAAATTACTTTGCACATCTATTCGTTGATTCTGCGTTCTTGCGGATCTGAGAGAGAAATTCCGATGTAATTTAGACCGCGTGCAAAACATCACGTTATAACGTACGTGCCGAGAAGATTGTTCCATGTAACGAGAGGAGCGCTTCATGAGCGCCAGCCGGTTTTTGTCTTACGAGGGAAGATTTGACTGCAGCGCACATAATACGAGTCGTAAGACGTAAATTGCTGCGTGGGTGAGGAAACGTTTTTGTGCTTCTCTAATGCGTCAAATCGTTTTACACGAGTCGGTGTGTTGAAGTTACAAGTTGTTGGGCCATCCGTGAAGGACTTATGAATTCGTGACGACTCATCGTGCCTCTCGTGCGCTACGCTCCGTATGATGAACATTATTATTGTTTCAACGACTAAAGTACAGTTTAAATGAGCGTCGGTTGCTCCGCCAAATAATTTGATTAGCATAACACATCCCGACTTATCCCTTCGCGATCTATACTCGCCAGCGATATACCTTTAGCGCAGCTATCAACACAGCAAAGAGCGTGAAATTCGTTGCAGATTGAATCAGTTTATCTAAAATGTATTCACTTGAATTAAATTGGAACATGCGATATGTGATATGATATGCAGTGATAGATATCGATTCTGAAACTAAAACGCTCGTCCAAGTGAACATATTCTTGCCGTACTCGCGTGCGTCAGTTAATTAAATTATAATTTCTACAGATCCATGCATTTCATTCGTACAAAACTACCGGTTCCTTAATACTATACGTTGCTGATTATCTCGATGTAGTTACTGGCCTGGCAGTAACAATCTTAGCATATACTTGGCGCTCCCATGTATCCTCGGTCAAGTTGTTCAAGATTTATCAAGATTTGCACTGCATTCTCGCTAGTATTCTGGATTTGTATATGTATCATCATTTTTCTCAAAGGGAAAAAATATAATTCTCAGTAAAATAATGATTTAGAAGATACATGCCTGTGTTCAGCTGCGATATTTTAACATACAATATATCTAGAAATAGTGGCGTGTCGATGTAGATTTATCGATTTCCCGAAATTACGTACCTCGAGCATGACGAAAGATAGAAGGAATGTCGGAAGAAAACGGAATATATCGAATCATAAGTAAATTATTGCTTGATTCGTTCGACGATAGAAGACAGGAGCCTAGGCGCCAGGAACAGCAGCAGCAACAGCAATTCTCCTTGCTGAAGGGTACTTGTCTACGGATCTCGGAGCCGAGCTACCCTTGAGCACGACTCGCTCTTCGCATAGCCCCCCTTGTCTCATGGCATCAACGTTTCACGTAGGCAGTCAAGGCCTTTTAAGCATATAAATTATTAGAGTCGCTTCAAGAGCCACTTGGAATCCACCATTGTTGCCTGGTTGTATACTTATATGCCCATAGATGAAACGTTCGTATCCTGCACCTAGGAGACGAAGGAGACTAATTCCAGGCAGCCACTTTAGAATCCACTTATCGTCCTCGAGGATGTTGCATCTTGCAGCTACAAAGGTAGTACATGTCGCGACAGTCCTCAGTGATCTTAATTTCACTTTAATTACATACACGACAATATTAACTCCAAACATATAGGATACAAGTAATATTTATTTTGATGTCAAAAAGCCAAATTCGTATTATTTCGAATTGTTTGAGTTGAATTCGAATTATTATTTGTGTGTACGAGAGAGAAGTTGCTTCATTTCTTCAATATAATAATATTATTATTTATAATCATGTTATCTTAAAATTATTAATATAGTTTTTGGTAATATAACATACGTATAGTACACTAAAAACTATATTTTAAAATATATATGTATTATATTTCTTTGTCTTTTACTTGATTTTATTTTAGTTTCCACTTTCATTTCTTCTAGATATTTATATTGTCAGAAGCAACTAGCGAGCAAAGATATCGGTATGAAGTGTCTTCCAAGTTAATGGCCATGTAGAAGCGGCGCACTTGACGCATTCTCAAGTGTTTACGAATGAATTAAGAATGAACTACCAAAGTAGTGCTCGTAGAGCGTTAATTATAAAACCATGAGATGAAACTTGAATGACGTCTTCCGACTTATAATAACGTAACTCAGAAGTAGGCGTTTCGCGTTATTAAGAAATATAAAATTTCTATCACGCAACAATAATTAATTATAATGAGGATAGCCATGAGTAAACAGTTCTAGAGATTTTAAACATGTGAAGTTCGTAAAAAGAATGTAAGAACACTGAACAATATATTTTTATATCCATAACTTTGTGTGGAAATTTATAATGTGACGTTATTATGGTAGATTATTTTGTAACTTATTTTAAACAAATGATTAAATGGCTACTTTAAGCGTTTTTTTATCTTGTTAACGTGCTCGTAAATATGGAAGAAAGTCCATCACTTTTTTTAATATATCAAGCGGTATTACACTCAAAGAAAAGAATTGCTGCAATAGTCAATTTTTATTAGCTGCATAAAAGTTTTCTGCCACAATCATTTAATTTTTAAAGAGGCAAATTGCACTGTTAATCTATAATTTGAGATAGGCCAACGCAACCAACTTTCAAAGGTAATAAGTAGTTGGCTACATAAGGCAATTTCTCAGCTGCGGTAACCTTATCGATAAGGTTGATGAGACAGTTGGCCGGGCTAGCAAACTTAAATTTGTCGTGCAAGCGGCGAGAGAGTTCGGCTCTATATCTAGGGCAGCTCAGCGGGGCTTCTCCAGCAGTAAAATCGCCGCGTATAATAATAACTTGTATAATCCAGGTATTCAATTCATTGATATATCAATGAATATTTGGATTTTACAAGTTATTATTATACGCGTCACGCGATTTTACTTACCGTCTGATCGGCCATTATCGGTACTTTTTAAGTATCCGCTTTTAGAATTACCTCGGAGATCGTTTATATTAATAAATCGGATATTCACGTGCGCACACAACCACCGAGCCTCTCTTATGTTAATCAGCATTGATGACGAAATTTGTGGTGAATTGCAGTGCCTCTCCGACACCTTTGCTCATTCTAAAATGCTAATTGGTCGTAAAAAGAAATTTATATGGGCGCTTAACTGTTGCAACCCGACGTGACGTTTCCGTTAAATAATTTTCATCACATGCTGAACACACGCGCGCCGAGTCTCTCACGAAAGATAGAGTTAAATCCTATTAGAGTTAAAAATATACTGTACGACATATAAACGAGTAAAAGTAACTTTTACTATATCAATATACTTATCGTTCAATTCAGTGACGTCAAATTAATTTATGTGGATTGATATGCTGTCTTTTATCAAACTATTATACACTTGCTGATACAATCTGTCATTATAATTTAAATTTGAAAATTTAAATATATGCAATTTTTATTTGTTTACTTTATGAGCAACTGATTATATTTTGTTCAACGCAAGTTTAATGTTTTAGTTTTAATTAAATATCGTAAATCATAATATCGCACGCATCATGTATCATTATCAAAACATAATAGAAATTTATATTTAGACAGAAGTGTTCGAACTCACAGTGTGATCCAAATAAGTGTTTCATACGCGTCTTTTCAATACAATATCGATTAGCCCGATCGATATGATCTCGATTGTTGAATATTTCACCGCAGGCGCAAGTTTTGGATAACATCTGGATATGAGATCTGCGATCGCCGATCGCGATCTACACGCTACACGTGTACAGCATACGTATTGCCATGATCGCGCGACACTTTTCAAGGTCCGATGAAATCGGCCGTAATTGCACGTAGGTAGCAGGTGATCCGTATGAAGGGGACACGGAGTGTCCAATTTGTGCTCGCATCTGCCTAACGATAGCCTGCGTTGACGAAATGTAAATTGCGTCCGCGCACGAGGAGAACGCGGACATGTAGCATCGTACTTTCTTTGGGGGTTACATGATATTTCCAATACCGGATGCGGATCTTAATATCTGCACTGTAATCATGAGTCGTATTTCGTATTATGATTTGAGAAACAATCGCGCATCTGGAATCTATATATTCGATACATCTAGATATTCAATATGCAATGTGGCTCATTGATCTTTTTGACTTTACCGGTTCGTCCTCGTAGCCAACTTTCTCCTCGTTTACGGAAGACTCTTCTTGTTAGGGAAGCTGCATACATTCACTTATCGAAACATTATTTAAAAGTTATTGTATTTCATGAGAAGCAATAACGATTCATTGTTATTTCATAATCCGAATTGATATAAAACGATTGATTTAATGATTGTCGTTATATAGACTTTTTCACTGTCGAGCGAATCTAAACTATGCGTTTCAATTATGACACTTTCAACATTTTGCAGCAAAATTTGTATCCATACCTTTAATATAAAAAATATTTTGTTATTAATGAATAATAAAATTGAATATTAATAGAATAAATACAGGAATACTAAAATTATCTTTACCTATATACTTTTTACGAAAGGTAATAATTGGTTAGCTGATATTTTGTTATGGCGATGACATATTGTGGTAATAAAACATAATTTCATGCTGAGTAGCTTGTCGTAAACAAATCTGTGCAGTATCCACAGGTGTTAGGTACTAAATATAAATTATTAGTTATGGTCTAGAGGATTGACCCTTTCTAGCTAACAGCTTTTCCATAATAAAAGTCATAAATGTTATTTATGCAATAATGTACACACAATAACCGCTTCGACGTTGTAAGAATGTTTTATTACACATTTATTTATATATTCTGAAACATTTTACGATTTACGACGTTCAAAAATGTTAATTTGGAGAATATGCTATATTACGAAAATTACAGTTTGAAAATAGCATACAAGATATAAAGTGTAATTCAACTACGTAGTGTAATATATGATAATTATGTAAATAATTCGAATACAAGTATACTTGAATGTTATTTAACTCTGCACGCTGTACTTTTACGATGACGCTTGGTCCTGGCACACAGACACAAAGTCAATTTCAATACTTCGCTATATAGTGAGCAATATCCGACGTATTTTACAGTGCGGGTCGCTTGTCCCGGGCCTAGTCGCACTGTTTATACGTGCGGTGAACCACACCCAGGATTTCTAAACGCCCGTAAATATCCGTCGTCGCCGGAGAAACTATCTCTTGGAAATCCGAAAGAACCAGCGCCTGCCTCGTGAAAGTGTTACCTCGCAGGCGTAGGACCACCAGCGTTTAGAAAAATTTAATCGCTTACCTTCGATATATCCTGATTATCGCGCGCGTCTCTCTCTCTCTCTCTCTCTCTCTTTCTCTCGCACTCTGTGATACGATAAAATTTAAGTGCTGTGCTTTGAGCTCGTAAAACGCATGACCTTACAACTTGAACCCCATGTGCTCTGTCTTCCTGTATGTTTCACTCACATGAACGTAATCTTCGTAGACTGGCGCCTGTCGTTGATGTAAAAACCATCGATCTCAATTGAACGCGATAATCTAATTGATCTTCAAAAATTAAAAACATAATTATATTCATTAAATTTTTATAAATATATTAAGTTCTGACAAATGATTAATGAGAAAAGTAAGAAATTGGTCATGCATTATTAGCATTTACTTGCGTCCAATAAGAGTTATTCTGGACGTTTGATAGGAATGTTTTCCCTTGACTACGAAAACAACGAAATTACATGTCATTTCTCTTCGGCTGCGGCACAAACAAGCAAACTTTACATCTAATGACGCTCGGTATGGAGTTTATGTGCGCGCGTCGACCCAAATGTGAGCACCGTTACGTCGGCTGAAATTTTTCGCGGACATGCACGAGGCTTCGTCTGCGGTGCGGAGTTGTTAGTTCGCACTCTAGACGCCGCATCGGTGCCTGGTCGTTCACCGCTGGCGCGCAAAAACCGAGACCATCCATCTCAAGTCGAGACAGCGCCCTTACGAATTCCAGAGACGTACGTGCTGTATAATTACAACGTAAAAATTTACATCGCCGGCGAGACTACGGTCGGGCCCGCTTCTCGCAGGCGTTCTTTAAAAAAAATGGTGGTAGCGCGAGAGAAGAGGAGGAGGAAGAAGAAGAAGAAGGAGAAGAAGACGAAGGAACCGAGAACAGGGAGAAGGAGGAACGTGGCGTGAAAAATACCTTCGCACTCTAGATCGTCGTTCGTTTGTACTATATGCACACGCGAGAGGTGCTGTGATAAGTCCCGACAGGTGGCTTAAGGGACTTGAGCTCTGCGCTGGACCATATAATTGAAACGTAAAAATTTAGTACGTCTCTGAACGACCGCCGCCACGTCTGTCCGCTTAGGCCACACATAACGCAGATATATCATTAAAAACGCCGGCCCCCAGTGACGGACAAGTCGTAAAAGCTCGCAAAGCTCTAGCTCTGGGCTGCGCTCTGATACCGCGTCGAAGCCAAACATATAGCCTGACGGCAGATGCATGCTGGCGTCTGGTTCACGCGTGCATGGTATCGAAAGCTGCCGTGCAATTTATAGTTACGTCCGCAAGAAATATTGTCATTTTATTGGATTTATTATTGTCAACGCCAGATTGCTATGGCTGTATATTTTCTGCAAGAGAGAAAGGAAATGTTTCTCAAGTATTTTAATATTGGGTATTTTATAGTCGACGGGAGAGAGAAAATATGTATATATAATACATTCTACAACTTGAGGAAAATTATATTACATACTATCTATTTTTACGCTGAATATAAATTAGGTATTAATATTTTATTTTTATCTAAATATTTTTATTATGTAGATTAACACGTTCAATGCGGTAATAAAGGCAATTTTACACAAGTAACTGAAATTTTCCTTTTCTTATTAATTCTATTTATTGTTAAGTGTAATTTAAAAATATAAGCAAACACGAAACACGTAGTATCTAACAACTAAAATCGAACTCTCAATATATATTAGTAATTTTAATAAAGATAATATCTGATAAGAAATCTTATTTTTGCTCGTTATGTAACTCATGGACAATTCAATTTTTTAAAAATTGCAACAAATACAGTTTTTCTTAACAAGTCGTTTTCAATCTTGTTTATAGCTTCAATTCAATTAAAAGAATTATAATGATGCAATTTTTGATATCCATTTAATGCTCATTCAGCAATGCTTTTAAAACATTTTTTTCACAGGGGATATTTTGTAGCTATTTTTGTTGTCGATGGGTACACATGTTTTGTATATTCGCATCCGCGTATGTTGGTGAATTAAAGTCAACCTCTCGGGACGAAGAAGAGGTAAAAGGGCTCATGGAATCAGTTTTACGAGCATGCGATAAATTATAATCTGTCAAAACAGGACTACTAGCCACTACGCACGTTCGCTTTTACGATGCGTACCAACTTCGAACAGGTGTAGTGGATATTTTTAGCTGTTTTAGCAATGAGTTTACGTATTAAATTTAATATTTGTTGATCTTAAATTTTTTTTTATTTCATCTGCACATCAATCTCATATCCTAAGTGAGCTATCTTAACATAACATAAAATCGGTATTTTATGAATTTTATTGTGAAGATTCTTATACATACATAAAGTCAGTTTATAATAGGCCAATTTATATTTATGTGCAATGCAGTTTATTAGTATTTTAATCTGAGACATTGTATTAATAATAAATACATTAATAATCACAAATCGAATCGTTTTTTGCCGATCGAAAGTTATTCGTAAAAGCGAGCATCGCGAGCCACTTCACCTCCTCGTTTTTTACGTCACAGCCTAAAATAGTCGCGGGTATTGCTCATTCTTAAACGTATGTAATTTACACGTACTTATTCACGTAATATGTATTATAATGATATGTTAAGTTTAAACATTGTCGTCACTATCGCCACCGAACTCTATGGCATACCTGCTCGGTGAGTTACGGTGCGAAAAAAAAAATACTGCGCCGAGTTAGCCAGTTGGGTAATTTATAGTCACGAGTGTTAAACAATAGCGACATTCACTTTTCAATGATACAAAATTGGTTTGCATCGCAATACCGTGAAGTACGTGGTGATAGCGGCCGATTATTACACGCCCACCCATCGCCTACGTGAATACAAACAGCTTAATTATACAGCATAAACGCCACACGCGATACCACTACGGTGGTGTCAAGAAAAAAAGCGCGTCTTTCGTCTTCATTATCTAAAAGACATCTATCAGTCCGTGCCCCGTGCGTGATACTTAGCTAATGGCCGTTTTTGCGAGTAACGGGCGACCGCTTGAAATTTCGCCTAGGCGGATAAATCACGGCAGTACGGCCTCCGTTAAGAAACAGCCCAGAGGGGGTTTACACACGACTCGCCGAGGCCTATAATCTTCGAGCAACGTTAATTGAATGCCGCTTATGAATTACGATGGAATAGCACGGTGAGTCATAATTATTGGCAGATCTCCAGCTTCAATACGTCTTGCGTCGTGTGCATAACGAGCGAATTCTGTCGCGCGCAAAAGGAGAATGGGACGTGGAGTGGGTTTTTACGTAATTAATACGATGCAAACTAATTACACTCCAATAAAGATGCAAATGCATTTCGAAGATTGCTTGCGAGCATACCTATTCCTCGGCTACATAAGAGCGAGCGTAACGAATCGCGGCGTTAACTGCGGTAACGCATCGCAAGTGTCGCTTGTGCAAGGTAGACGAATGATTATTTGCATTAAAAGTCAGACTGTAAATTACCTAAGATGTAACGAAAATTTGTTAATTTTATTCATGATCGTCGAGTTTGACTATACTCTTGCGGATACCGATTTTTTAATAGTTCAGTTTACCGAAGTGAAAATTTGTCTCGAGCCGATAAACTATTTCACGGTACAGCGTGCATTGTCTACGAATGCGCCGGCGCGTTTGGAGAAAAGGAAAGAGCATCATCCAGGCGGCTCCTTCACAGTTATGGTCCGTGTGATCGCCGACATTGATCTCATCGACGTTCTAATCACCATGCACTGATTCTCGGCGTAATTCGCAAATCAATGTAGGAGGCGTACACGAGAGTCGCGTCTCGTTACTAGTTATACCAGCTACCAGGAATCCTGGTCATGGCTAATCGTTAATTAGCACGACGTGTTTTATGGCATCGAGGCTAGCTGGTTGGCTGGCTGATGGCTGGTTGGTTAGCTGGTTAGCTTTCGCCTCGTCATTTGATTTCTGCCGAAGATTGGCCGATCAGTCGATCCAATGACCACCGGATGCCGATCGACAGGATATCCTGCCGGGTAAATTAGCCGGTGCGCGTAGCATTACGGTCGGTTACGAGACCGAAAGAGATCACTGCGAAAATGGGATTTAATGGGGTGCGCGATGGTGTGCGTTTCTAATTGCTACAGCTGGCCTACGCTAGCTATACGTAACGACGATCTAATTGTCGCGCGTATATCTCGTGGATTTATTTATAACCGCGCTGTTAAGTCGCCGTATCTCGCAATTATCTGTTAAGCAATTTCTACGTGGGGTAATGCAATAAACACCCGTTGTGCGCGAAACTTGCACAAAGTGTTCCTCGAAGCGCTCGTACGCTGGTATGTTTGACAGACACGCGGCAAAACACTGACAAGTTGTGAGTTGTTTAGGCAATCGTTTTTTTTTTCACAATGTCACGCATTAAGAAATGAAGGATTTACATGCGCATATATTATATTTCTAGGACTCTAGTTATTTATACATTATATCCTAAAAAACGACGGTCTTAAATTGAAATCACATGCAAATATGTTTAAAAAACGATTTTATAAATTATTAGAGCAGATATCTGTAATTGTAATATTTTCATAATTTAAATACTTTATATCTTCATTGACATGGTCCGATTTATGGAAAAACAAATAAGTTTACATAGAAAATTATACATTCATCTAACAATAAGACAACAATTTTTTTATTTGAATACGACGATTACGGTGATCTTTTGCTAATTGCCTTTTTGTGGAAAGAATTGCATTTCTTTCTCTAGTTCAACAAGCTTTGCTTTATCGTGCAAAGTATATAATTCTGGATTTCAAAATTTATATAATTTATAAAACAGAAAGTTCTCTCCACTGTGGAATACGAGCGTCTACATATATTTTATGGCCGCGGGACTTATGTCGCGCTGCATATATTCGAAGAGAAAATACCTTCGTGCGCAGCGCGAAGAGGAAGAGGAACGTAAGAGAGTTTATCTACGCGGAACGCGCGCGCACGTGGAAAATGGCGCGCGGTACTCTAAGTACGGCGGCCGCGCGGAATATCAGATAAGCCGCAATGAATTGCCGTGCGCGAAGTCACCGATTGTCAGAGATCTCATTGGCGATTGCCGTGAGCTTTCAGTGTTCAAACCGCACGTATTTGATACCGGAGTGGCACGCAACGTTATATGAGCGGTGCCAGGGCAGACACGTTTCTTTCGCAAAAAGCGAACGATGAGAGCGAGAAAGAGAGAGAGAGAGAGAAAGACAGCCGTCTCTTAGCAGCGACGCGAGCTATCAGATAAGAGCCCGAGATCTTTATTACACAGAATTATGGATCGCGGCTTCCCAATAAGAAATTTCTGTCTTAAGCCATTACTTACAACGGGCGCAGTACTACACCTGTAATGGCTTGCCGCAGTTGGTTGACCCGTACAGGCACGGTACTGGTTACACTTCAGTTTCAGTACTGCGTACTGCGCGCCTATGTCGAAATACCAGCACTGGCATACAAGTCTTGGCCCAGTATTGGCATAATTCTGGCTTAATAGAAATTGAGTTTATGATGGCAAACCCGTATATCTTACAGCTATGCCAAGCGTTGGCAGAATACTGACATCCTACGGGCTGAGTAGCGCGGGCGGCTGCGCGGGCTCGCGCGGCGAGAAAGTTCGGCTCGCGCCTGCTACGCGGCGCATCGCCAGTATTTTTTCGCGTGATTAAGATTCAACATCGACTCTTATAAGATCTAGGGCAGCTCAGCAGAGTTTCTCCAGCGGTCTCAAGTTCGCCAGTCAGGGCGTTCTCACTAGTAGGGCCTCTGACATAACCCTTTTTGATTACGAAGTGTGCTCTTCATCCCGGGGCCTTCGTTTATACCTGCTTCGCAGGGCATTAACTTTTTTCGGTAAGAGTCGACAGAGAGCAAAATTCAAATCATATTATAACAATAATAGATGGTTTGCCATCTATTATACTATGCCATCTATAATAATGGTTTGCTATTACTGTCGCATCACTGGCAAACCAGTACAGAACATCGTTATCATCCCAGACATATGTCAGTATCGCGCCCGTAGTTACGTCGGTACTGCGCCAACACTTTCAGCCTATACTGGCCTAGTACTAAAACCGTACTGGTTTGCCACTACTGGCGCATCACTGGCAAACCAGTACAGAACATCGTTATCACCCCCCAGATATTTGCCAGTACAGGTGCAGCACTGGCTGCCAGTACCGCGCCAGTAATGCCAGTACTGGGGTGGTACTGCGCCCTTTGTGGATTTCTTAATGGGTTCCTGCAAAAATCAACGATAGATATGCCTCGTATTCGGGGCGCTACTCCGCTATCGGGGTTATCGTGAGAGTACGGCAACACAATGCGAGATATCAGATGAAGCTTAAAGTACCACGTATGATCCTTGATTATCTCGTATATATCTCGCTGAAGATTCGCCATCTTCATTACAGAACTATTTGCTAGGAATTCCATTCGAGTAGGAAGTAATACAAATGCTAATAATGATTATGATCGTTAGCGTGTTCAATCCTTCGCATTCCCATTGCGTTCTTCGCGCGCATTCTCTTATATGCGAGGGAATGCCGAGAAGTAGAGAATGAGCCATTGTAAGGTACAAAATAATCTAGAATGAACTAGAGTACATCCTTGTCAGACAAGATAAGCTGGATTATACCGAAGTAAGCCGCGGGTTCATCAAAATGCACTATGCCACGCTAAAGTAAGCCGGAATAAGAGGAAGGCAGTGTATGCTGTAATGTGCTAGAGTGGTTTAGAGAACGAAGACGCTTTCTGTAAATAAACTAAAAGGAATGAGACCAAGCCTGACGAGGCCTAAAAATGACGTAGACTATCGAAGCGATCAAAGAACGTCCGATCATGGATATTACAGACGGAAGATGTAGTACAGACTAAAGAAGAATGCAGATTTCGATGAAGGAAGACGAGGTATAACTCGAGCGAGGGTTAATAACGCTATTTTTTAAACATAAGGACATTTCTTCTTGACGTCGAGATGTACATTGGATTCTGACTGATGTAGCCAAATGTTATTTTGAAAATAATATCTAGAATTTTCTAAAAAAATTTAACATACATTTAACTAATTAATATAATAATTCTATTTTTTATTGTATAATTAACTGTTTACAATAAATGTTTAAAAATTTTAGTTAATTGTCATTTAAGATTATTTTTGGAATTATTTCATGAATTTATTTCGCTCTCTTTCTCTCTCTCTCTCTCTCTCTCTCTCTCTCTCTCTCTCTCTCTTCTTGCAGACATATATCTATATATGAATGACGTCATCTCCGTGATAGTGATACAAGACATGCGATAAGATCTTAAAGATCGTTAGGATATATATGATGCCGCTGGCACTCGTAGATCGTGTCGGCGATTGGCATTAGCAGCTTCCTGGCAGAATACGATTCTCCGCGGTGTGCTGATCTCTTATTATTACTCGTCCGTACACATGCGCCGCGCACATACCCTTTCTTCCAACTGATTATCCTCGCGATGTATTTCTGCCCGCAGAAAATGCCGCGAGAAATCATAACGAACCGTAACTCACGCGCGTGCATCATCAGTGATCCATCGCAATCCGCGATGATCGTAAAGTTATGCGAAGGACATTTAGTTTACCACTAAGCATACGTAAGTGCAGCCGCGCTGTTGAGCACTCGAAATGAATGTATTAGTTAATTACACTATTATTAGCGTTGCGAGTTTACATAATGATATCTTATTGATCCAGAAATTTCTTGAGAAATACTTATTACTCTTATTAGTAGAAAATGCTTTGCTACTTATGCCTACATAATCTATTTAAGGTTTTCTTCCAGAAAATAGCTTTTACTTCTGTGTCAAGCTAATTAATCGAGTTTTGGGTTCGATGATATTTTAGTACATAACCGACACACCACCATGTAATATTAAGCGTTTATTTACGATTATAGGACATTATGGTACTTTGTTAGATAAAAAAAGAGATATTTAGTGTTGATATTGCGGAAAGCTTCGCAATAGTCGCGAATGAAAAAGAGAAAATACGAGGGTCATAAATTATGCACGTAATTGAAACACGGTTTTCACATATCCGTAACATCTTTTCGCGAATCTTTTTTTACGTTACATACTAAAAAAGATGCAAAGTCTACTCCATTCACTGTTGGTTCACGATCAGGTCGTTTCTACGCTCGCAAATACGAATCCTCGGAAATAAAAAATTTGTTCAGCTGAAAATCAATCGCGACTGTAATATATTCTTTGCTTTTTGATTAACTTTTAGATGCGTTCCACTGATTTTATATTTGTACAAATTTCTTCGACCTTTGAAAGTTGGTGATCCTATAATTTTCATTTTTTCAATGATTATCTTTGCGATTAATCCTAAATTAATAGTTCAATATTGTTGTTATGATAAGTTATAAAGATAAGAAAGCGAGTCATAGTTACTCCCGCCGTTTACCCGCGCTTGCTTGAATTTCTTCACGTTGACATTCAGAGCACTGGGCAGAAATCATATTGCGTCAACACCCGCGAGGGCCATCGCAAATAGGCTATAAAGATAAAGCCTACAATAATATAATTTTTTAATTTCTTGCTGACAATAATCTATAACTAATATCATATAAATTATATACGTCATAAATTGTTGTAAAACTAAAAGAATAAAAAAGTTTTTTTTTTATTTACAGTTTTGTTGCGTTTTATCAAGCAATGAAAAGGAAAGCGTCATTCATAAAATCTTCCTTTGTAATCTAATTTCGTTCATAGTTATCTTTCAATCTTTCATAGTCTTTCCGCGTAATTTCGAGGTCGGTTTCGCAATCGTAGTGAAGGACAGAAAAAAAATTACGACTGTCCTGGACTGCCTTTTCTTCCGATGGCAACCCATGATAGTACCTCTGTGTTTGATTTATGCCATGTATTTGTGCTCGGCTCTCGCGCATAAGTGACAAGATAAAGGGCTGAGGCAAGGAAGACCGTTGCCTATTGTTCAATGATTTACGTTTCTCCTATTATCGTGCAAAGATTCCTGCCAAAGTTGTCTCCGTTTGCACATCCAAGAATAGATACTGACGGTGGCTGAAAGATATAGGGGATGTGAGGGACTCCAGGGGTGATGCGATGGTGGAACGAGCCGGGAAGAAGCGAAGCCGGGGACCGGTCTCGTTGAGCGATTATGACTTTAAACGGCTTCAAAGAGGTCCTAATGGCATAATTATGCTAGGCACGCTTTATGAAAATTACATTTTAAATGTATTCCAAGAATCTCGCGCGGGTTTCCATAATTTTGCTCTATACATCTAATTCTATGCGCAATATCACTGTCACTCTTGACACTAATTAAATTCATCATGTTTAATTAATAGAGTAGTAAACTCGTCGATCAAAAGTAAATCTATACGTGATAGTATTAAATTAACCACATAATTGTACGTTTTTATTTTGTTAATTATATATTTAGGTATATAATAATAGTGATTACAACGACAAACATGCATAATCGTTTATATATTTGTAGTTTTTACGCCGTACACAACAGTTAATTTTTCTAAGTCGTTTCTCACATATTATATTTATATATGTTATATATTACATGGAATGTTTTAGAGGATTTAGCAATATAATATCTTTTTTTTAATGTATGTATATAAGTACTATGCATTACAAAGCATATCATCGGCAAAAGACTAAACTTTTTTTCTGATTTTTCTTGTCGAGACATTAACGAGACAAGCAGACTTTAGAATCTACAAAATGAAAATGAACGTCGGATTAAAAAAAGCCGAGCCGTTTGGTAGCGAGTAGCCGGATCGATAAACGAGGATGAGACGAGGGAGGAAGAGAGGTATGACATAAAGAGGGATAGAAAGAGAGAACCGGTCTGCTGTTCGCTAATTGGTGGCGCTAATTAGCACCGAGGTGTCGTCTCGAAAGCCCTCTCATACACCTGTAGACATAGGCTGCAATGAGCAGTGGTATGCGCGAGCGAAATTTCCACGTTAATAATCTAGCGTACAATACACCTGTGCAAGGTATTATCTCATAAATGCACATTCGAAAACGTTGCTATCCACCCCGCCTTGTTGCTCTCTTCCTCTTTCTCTCTGCTATATACGCCCGGGAGTAATTAACCGGGCTATCTCTTCTCACCTCAGTCATTCGACTTGCTCACTCAGGGGGGAATGGCTATAATTATCACTACGAGGTAAAAAGTAAAAGCCAACTTGGTGCCAGAGAACTTGAAAAATTATGAAAATCCGCTTCTTCGTATTCGCCATTATCGCCGTCGCGGGTAATCCTTGTCAGTTAAAAAAATATTAATACGTGCAAATTTTACATAAGAGAAAGATTTGCGTTTTAAAAATGTGCGATCGTACGAAATGTACACATATGATTTTCTCGAATATAATTTAATACAGTAAATGACTAAATCCGGATTTCGAAGTAGCGTACGCATTAACGCATTTATATTACATGCGATTGTTTTTGTACCATGTGTGTATTACGGCACGTTTTTACTGGCGCGAGAAAAAGGGTAATGGATGAGAGAGAGAAAGAGAGAGAGAGAGAGAGAGAGAGAGAGAGAGAGAGAGAGAGAGAAAGAGAGAGAGAAAGAGAGAGAACAGTTTTATTAATTGAAACAATTCAAATTACAGGTTTAAACCTCTGAGAAAAATTTGACAAACTTACGTATGCCGTAAATTAAATGAAAAAACTCTGCTTTTCTTAGTATATATTATAGGAAAGAAAGGAGTTTTGCCGGTAGATCTTTACCGTGGCGATGGATCCACGATGATCTCCTTTTCGAGCGCTTCCCCATGACCCAGAACAACACGTTACTCTCAAGTTCCCCACCGTCGCGGATATGCGCGAGCGCATTTGCATATTATAACGATATCGATATGGTGGCACGTTAATGCTGTTGTCGCAGTACTTGCCGTATATAGTCGCGCACACCTGCGCCTGCCATCGGCCTGCTTTTGCGCGCGGCATCGGCATCCGGCGATTGTCCAGTCGCCATCTCTCTCTCTCTTTCTCTCTCTCTCTCTCTCTCTCTCTCTCTCTCTCTCTTTCTCTCTCTCTTTCGCTCCTAGTGCGCGTCAGACTCCTTTCTCTCTTCTTTTCTTCTGCTTTGGGCCTTTTCTCTCTTTTTATTCCTTCCGATAAAATGCTCACATCGCGTCACAACTTACAGATTCTTCTTGTCCCATTATAAAGACGCTTATCGTTCGCCATGTAGGAACGAAGTATCGATACAAGAAATGTGAGATCTTGTAGGAAAACTAACGTACGACGATGTATTGAAAATGTAATTTATCGCGACAATGAAATATTCTGTCTCCTTGTTATGACGTGTTACATAATTTCTTGGACATTATTATTTTATTTACCTGCGATTTTAATTATTGATTATTCTTATTCAGATGAGAGATTTTTGGATAAAAGGACAGTGTACATACACACACACACCACACACACACATTAACATACTTATATTATTTTGCCTCTGCGGCGAGACAAAATTCAATATTACTGGCGCGAGGAAAAGTATATCAAATTCAAAAGAGAGAAAGAGAGAAACAACGGTAAATATAACAGTTTATTTCACCGTGTCCAGATATTCGTATAGATATCTGGAAATGGCCATGTGCGTAATATATCATAAATGTGCAACGAATGTGAATCATTAATTGACTTAGGAATATCAGTATCTCCGATGATTTAGCGACAATTCACCGTCCACCGATACAGTATTGTAATACAATACTAAACCATTGGTATTTTCATTCCCACGAGATTGATTGGCCCGTTAATAAGAGATATTGAGCAGATGTTCAAAGTGTGTAAATGCCAAAAAATATTTATCTTGCAAAATGCGATTTCCATAAGTTTATTATTACGACACATAATAAATGTGATTGATACAACGGTTGATTTTAATCCTACCGGGTACAGGCATTAAAACACATATCATTTATATTCGTAATTAACAAATAACAGCGTAAGCAGGAACGGCCGAACGGTGATATGATAGTTTCCGATACAATCAAGATAATTTATTGCGTACTCGAGAGTACGTTTTCAAGCACGGGTTTTAGAGGCTGTCATATACTGAGAAGTGTTGTAATGTTATCGTCGTAATTATTCCACCCCAGTAACGCCGGGTGGACGAGCAACGCGTTGAACGCCAATAGTGCGTTACAAGGAACTATTATATTACCAGCCATACCATATATAGATATACGATATGAGCGTTAAATCTAAGACAAAGCAAACGGCATTGTTTTGCTCAAGATAAATATTAAGCAATCGTTGCATCGACGACTTTATGATGTTTATCTATCACCATAATTTTTTTTATCGTCACTCACGAAATGGATCAGTATCTCACCGCTAGCTAAAAATATTTAACGGCGACTTTTATGGATGTCATTTATGTCGCAAGTACCTAAATCTCGGCGGATCGTCGATCGGGAGTGGTTACGGAGGAGTCGAAAATTCGAGGGTCGGTTAACCAATCTCCCTCTCTCTCTTCAATCGTCGCAGCGGGCGATCTAGGGGCCAACAAAACAACAAAAGCCGAAATTGCGGAGCATTAGTCAAACATCGCCACGCCGTAAACTAAACACCACGCCGGTCCTTCTCTCGCTCTGTCTCTCTCCCCGTTGCCTCATCCGACCTCTATACGAGAGCGAGTTATCCGGCATCTCACTTCGACTGTCGATTCTCCTGCGCTCGGAGCAAGGCGGAACTTGGCCACCTGGTACCATCAAGAGCCCCTGGATAAAGCCATCAATAATTCACGATCGGCTAGTGCCTGTGGTTAATATATATATATTACATCTATGTGCATCGTACCACATCTGGGCGCGGCAATGCGAACTGTCGCTTTTCGTTCCTGCTGAGAAAGGAGTGACGCGACAATGAGCATAAAAAAAATGATTCCAATGGAAAGAAAGAGAAAAGCGAGAAGCAGATGACATTTATTACGTCACCGTGGCGCGCTTCTCTATAGAAACTCCATCAAGGCCAGCGTAAATATTTTCTAATTCTATCGATCATTTTTCGAACGCGTTGTTCATCCTGGTTTTATAATCGAAAGAATGCGCGATTAACTTCGCCGATTTTATCACCGATTAGCCTCTCGCCTTTATTTATAATTCACGCGAGACCTTCTGCATTCAGTCGCAGCTCGGAATTTTTATTCTAGTCTCTCGCGCCGACGTCTATCAGTTCTGTGACAACTGACAAGTGTATACTCGTGCCATAGTTTATTAATCTTATCGGTGTATAATAGGCATTGACTTTTGCACAATCCTCATATTGTATATGAAACGTGAAAGAGGCGAGAGCGAAGTCCGTCGGAATTAATAACTGAGAAGGACGTACGTCAGGTACGATGTGATGCATGCATATTACATTATGTTAGCCGTTGCAGCAGCCCGAGAGAGTCCCATAAATCTCGACCGCGCGCGCGGCGAGTTTCGACGACTTACTTGCCTTCGATATGCTCGATCTCATAAATTTCTAGTAATCTACAGGAAACGTGAGCGGTCGTGAGCGCATGCGTATATATACGCGGGTACGCGTGTGCGCTCACGTATGATCTCACGGCGAATGTTAGGATGATTCACGTATACGATCACGTGGAAACAGCTTCGCTCTCTCGCGGTTCTTATTAATGCTGATTCGATAGCGCGATTTCTCGTGTATCCGCGCGCACCATCTTACACCTGTGCATGTGTTCGATACCTCGTACAAGTATCACCGCTAATTATCCAGCAATTTGTGGATTGTTCAATCATACACGAATGTGTATAATTAGCGTGCACCGTAAGGTGAGCTACAATATTATTAATGGGCGAATTAGTTAAATCTATGATATCCTCAAATCTAGCAGAGGTTTTTATATAAAATGTTATCTAATTGTTGGAAAACGGGATTACAGAAGACTTAATTGCAGATTGCAATTACGTGCGGTAAAACCGAAAACAAACGAAACAAACTGTTGCGTTGAAGAAGTCGATGAATTAGCGGTACAATTATTTTTATAGCTGCCACGTTCGAATTTTCAGGAATATCTTTACTACAATCAATTTATTTTTTGCAACGCTACAATTATAAAACTCTAAGTATAATTATAAAACCTAAGATTAAAAATCGCATTTTTATAAAATAGCGCCGCTTAGAAGGTGGTGCAGCTGTTGAAGCGATCGATGGTTCATGTCGAAATCGAGACACGTATTCACTCGCCTTGCGCGTTGCCATAAATATCGCTGTCTCGTCCCATTACATTCAACTAATGCGCCGAGTTTTCCTTAGTTGGTAACTTCCGGCGTATAACTGACAAAGTGCCATTACATATACAACGTTAGCAGTGACGCTTTGTAAACGTAATTCATGCTGATCGTGACCTTGGATAACGTCGTTCCACATGAAACTATGTGAATTGCAATAACAAACAATTCACGGTGCATCATTGAAAAGAGCTTATGGAAAACATCGAAAAGAGAAATTTTATTTTTATCTGTATTGTTAATCAACCTTTGGATACTCGCTGTTATTCATTATTGAGATAAATTATTTTGCATAACTCATATATCTTTTAACAAATTACATTCTATAGAAACATTATTGTACCTACATATAATTCAACTTGAACAAACCATCTTGATACCGGTTTTCGTGCTCGATAAATATTGAATTTCCAATAAGTATCAAATTTCGTAACATTAGAGCGCTGCAAAACAATTGGCCAAATCAATATTCGTAGCCGTGATTTATGCCGAAAAATTAATTAGTCATTAACTATGCGTTTGTTTTTTAAGTATAATATCACGCGTTAAATTTACTATAATAAGCAATTGCGCGAAGAAGCCATTAGGATACTACGGTTGGAGAAACCGTCGCGCGTCGGCACGAATCGTCGGTTCCGCATTTCATGTCTTTCTCAATACCTATGTATTTTGCGCGGTATGAGCGATCCCTCGTAATATTTTAATGGATCGCTATGTTGATTATTTTAATCGTTTCCTCATTACCGATCGCTCCCATATGATGTCTCGCGCGCGCGCGCCTCGTAAACGCGCACGCCGCGCGCCGCGGCAATTACGTACACGAAGCCTTCTTGGAAACAATCCTCCCGATTGTCCGCCTCTGGGCAACGGTGATGCGTCCCGTCGACGTACGCTCGTCGAGGCTCGCCCGTTTATACCGATCGTAATTAGATGAGCACATACCAATCGCAACGTTCGCCACCGTTCGAGTGCCTCCGACTTTACCGCACGAGATTCCGATCGCGCATAATCGCACGCTCATCGATATGCCGTCGCTAATGATCGCTTTTGCGTATATTCCACGAACGATCTCTCGTACGAGAGGGGATTTTAGCGATTTGATCAGTTATGAGTCTTAACCGCGCGATGAGAAGTATACATGTATACCTCTCGGAGGAAGGTACGATTGCGCCATAGCAATTTTATGCATAGACGCAGACGTTTCGAATGGCTTTAGCACGTGATTTGATATTAGAATGGAAATAAAGAGAAAAGGAGAGAAGGAAAGAAGGAGCGAGAGTCGATATCGATGTTACATCATCATGATTATAGCTGAACACATTGATCGGATTAACAGTCTCAACCAGTTGGATACATAGTCTCGATTGTGAGCCTAACTTAATCTTATGTACACATATGTATGCAAATCCTATCAAGTGTCAACCTTATCCTAACGGATAAAAAACTAATTTACAAGTTTTTAATCAATATGCAATAACTGCTCTACGTTATTTAAATACAATCTTATAGAAAAATATTGTATGAATTGCCGTAGTGTTATCACTGTCAGATATCTCTTATATCTTATATCATATGCTGCTATATAATTTACAGCTACATATAACCTGTTTCTTATTATATTAACTTTCCTCAGCCGCCTTTTATGTTGCATGTTGGAAGATATAATGCTTGATATGTGTCGTTGAAAAAATCCTAAAAGCATTTCATTATAAAATCAGTAGTGTGATAAATTTAATACCGAAAAAATATTGCTGTGTAATATTTCTGTAAAAAGAATGCAATTTTTAAAGAAACGATTCATTCCCTCGACGATTCGAAATTGTGTCGATGCACTCGGTATGTCTGAGACATCCGTGGTACCCATTCGCGGTAACGCGGCCGGTAATTCGGTTAACCGCCTCAACTCGTATGTTTTATCCTAATGAGAACAACGGTCGCGACCGATACGAGGCTCCTGGGAATTGGCGGCGTCGACTGATGAAGACGAAGAGGGAGCGGAGGCAGAAGGACGGGGTCGTTAAACTCACGAGAGAGAGAAACGCGGCTCTCGGGTCGCTCACGACACTGGACGGTGGCCGATACGCTAATTTAATTAGCAGGAAATGGACGAGCTGCCCGCTAGGATCCAGTGTGCGTGCGTATGCCGCGCGACATTAATGCGTGAACGCTCTTGGAGGAGAGGACGGTGTGTCTCACGCGGGGGGGGGGGAGGGGGGCAGCGGAGTAGCCATAAGCCAATTCTACTTCGTTCGCATGACCGGCCTGCCTCGAAATGAGCCTGTAATTTACGTATCGCCACGCGGCGACGCTGTTTGATGATATCTGCGTCTGCGAAAATCAGCGATGCGCGCCCGCGATGGCTGGGAATACGTCGTTGACAGTCGCACGAAAGTAGTTGGTGAAATTGAAATTCGCCGAGTTACCGAGAATCTTGATGCTATTAAGTGCACGGGTGATCTATGACCGTCGCGCGCTCATCTTCGTCATGCGGGCTGAAGGCGTGAGCGTAGCTACCGCGGCATGACGAATGCGCGAAAGCGCGCATTGTGCGCGAAAATATTCGTTCCCGACTATATCGCGCGTGCATCTCCACGCCTAATCTACCTTACGATGATACTTTCATGTACTTTTAATTTAAAAATTAAAATTGTGAGATTTGTTGTCATAAAATAGTCAAGCTATGTATGTGGCGGTTGCCTATTTTGTACTCTGATGCTTATTTTATTTTATCACTGTTATAATTTAAATATTAATAAAATTTAGTAATTATCGATTTTTATATAGATATTCTTATTTTTATTTCAACTTCTATATTTCGTTTTTCAGTGGTTTATAGCTTTTATAAGTATTTTATTGCGACAATATAAAGTTGAATATAGTTTAAACTTTGCACTTTGTTAAAGAATGTATTAAAAGATTTTAAGGTATGAGACATATAATCGCAAACTTTCAAGGGATGTTAAAAAATTTAGAAGGCATGCTTTTTATATTATAACTTTAAAGTCGATTCCGCGTACGCGTTGTTCGGTAAACTCATTGTAAGTCATCTCACATATCCGACAACGGACAGAAACAGAAACTTTAGTCATAATACGCGCATTCATAGCTCGTTCCCCGTGGCTTCGAGCGATATCAGTGTAACGTCTCATTCTAGCTGGTTATCTGGTGACTATCAACCCGGTCAAAACACGGCTGGCAACCTGCTGGTCCCGTATGGACCGATCGCTTCTTTATCTGCGATCAACAGGAAGAAATTACTCAAGAGAATGACAGTGAGGCGAACGTTTGAACGCTGGAGTTGTATGTATTAAAGCTGCGTCGGGATCGGAGATCTAAGATAGTGGCGAAGCAGAGATTGCGCTAAGTAATGATAAACAAAGAAACGAAGAGGAGAGGCTGGATAATATTATCGCGCAACGCGATTTATAACATTGATCCTGCACAATTGACTATCCTTCCCATGACTTTTCAGCAAAGGATTATTTCTCACCAATTTTTCGCATCTCCTAGCTGCCACCTTCGCGTTATTGAAGTACAGACTCTATTACTGAGAAACGCGAATATAAAATTGTACATATAAACCGTATATCTATAAATCTCATACGTGTTGGCATATTTAATATCGCGTGAAGAATACGATCGCGATAACATTCGTGGAATATCGTTCGCAACGAGAGCGGTATATACCGTGATGAATCTCTTGGGCGGAAGATGAAAGCAGAGGCGCGAAGCTGCTCTTGGCGGCTCGTTTGTGTCTCAAAGAACGAGAGCGTTGATACGCCTTCCCGGAAAAACCATAAAGCCGATAGGTGATGGTAATTGAATGAGTGATTACCCCGCTGGGGTAGTTACGGCAAATAAATTGGCGGTGGAGTAATCGCTACGGCAAGAAGCACGCCCCGGCCAGAGGAAGGGGAAGTATAGCGAGTAAAGACGGACGAGAAATGCTTTTTCCCGCGCACAAAAGCGTCGAGTGGAAACCGGCGGAGACAGGCCGCGTTCGCGACCGCGCGGTGTCTCGCGATTGAACACTGGGATGGGGAAAAAAGAACGTAGATAATAATGAAATGTTCTTACCCGCGCGATGTGTTACCACCGAAAGAAATATTTTATGCCAGATGGGCCGAACGCGCTTCGCGAGAAGTCGTAAAGCGAGAGGTACGAAGGTGAAGGCCGGAAGCCGTAAATGAACGGCGAGGGAAAAGGCGATGGAACATCGTAGATCGTCTAGCGGCGTCTCAGCGTAGAAAATATACAATGACAGAAAAAAGTACTAATGACCTAGATTTTATCAGCGTCTTTACGTCCCACCATCGGTAGTACCCGTGGTACAATACGGAGGAATGCACTCTGTGTGCGAGATAAAGTAGAGTTATTGCGACAGGAACACCTGAAGACCGATTTATGGAAATGTTTTGGGATTTCCTACGAGAGCTTTCTTCCGCGGCTCTCTCGGCGACAGTAAAAGATTTATATCTTGAACTACAAAACATTGTTAAGATTAATATAAAACATTGTTAAGATAGCTTTATTTATTGCTTTTAATTACATACATATATCGTATTTTAATTACAGTATCTAATAATTAGCATTCCTATGCAAGCCTCTATACGAGAGAATTAATTTCGTGTATGCGGGATATTATTTATAATCCAATATCTATTGGCCTTCTCGGAAACATACCTGTACCATATAAACAAATATATCGGTTCGAATTGCGGCTTTTGATCACGGTTAATTATTCGCTTATTTAGCAATCTCATTTGCACAAGCCGTTTGTGCGATCAACGTAACTGCCCGGCCCAGGAGGATGCACCGTCACCGACTGAAAGTGCATTCCACTGTTTCGGCCACGATGTGGAATGTTAGTGAGCTTTCTACTATGGGTATGTACAAGGCATACAACTTCCCGCATGAACACTGCGCAACGCCGGAATCTCGTCGACGAGCATAATTAAGGTGAATATGTCAGATCAGGACAATAGCGTGCACATTATTCCTACTGAAATATATCTCGAGGTACTGCATTTTATTTTGAATCTCTTGCGCATATTTAACGCATATTATACATATATATTAAATTTAATTTTTAATTAAAATTATTACATATATTTAAATATAAATATATATGTTTTTTTTATAACATAAAAATTTTAAGTATGTTATTAAAATTTCAATTTCCTTAGCCACAAATTTGTATGACCTACTTTAAATATCTGCGTTGTAACAGAAAAGTGTCACATATTAATAATTACAACAAAATATTTGGCAATGTTGTTTTGAGATTCACTCCTGAGTAAGCAAATTTTTATTTCAAATATCTCTGATCTCTGAAAACGAATCTTTTAACTTCGTGTTATATATATGTGAAATCTATCCTGTTGGGCCAGACGTTATACAGTATCGAGGAGGAGTCTCGATCTTTTATAATGAAATGAATCTACCGTCGAAACAGGTGAAGTCCGTGGAACCGAAGTGTTTCACACATCCCCACGCCTGTACACGTGTGCATCTCTTCGTATGTTACATACAATAAAGGGCTGCATCCGCTGTAGACGCATCGGCCGGACAATAGGTTTCCTCGGTAGACGAAATTAGTGTTATTATTGGACCAAATGTCTGGGGCCACGTCGTGGGAAGAAACGTTTCTCGACAGCCTCCACTTCCTCTTCGGTCTGCTTCTTCCTCGTCTTCTTCCGTTCCGTCTTTTTTTCTAAACGACAGCAGGTGATTTAACCCTAGTATTTTGACATTATTGTACGCATGGCATAAGTGATAAATAAAATCTATGAGCTAAAAATTGTGCAACTATTTATTTTTTCTAAAGAAGCATTATCCATTGTAATTATTCATTATTTATTACAATTTGGTTTATAAATGATGCTTCCTTTGCAGAAAGTTGATTAATAAAATTTTATTTAAATATAAAATATAAAATAAATATCTAAATTAATTATATATGAAATAAATCCTATATTTAATCATAAATGATATAATGATGTTATTATAATACAGAACTTACTAGTAACCATATATTTTTATTATATAGATATGTATAATGTTATATATAATATATGTTATGTATAACATAAGGATTTCTTTTATTAATAATAAAAATAGTGATGAAATCAAAAGTCTGTATTTGTGACATCTACTTTCTAAATCTCATAGAATAGTTTCGCCACTAATATATTAGAGTGATTGCGATAGTCACTCCAAGAGAAAAGATTGTCACTCTAATTTAAGTAAATGCGGGCATTTATAAGATAGGAGTGAATTTTTTACTCAAATTTTTAGAGCGGCTATTCTACCGGAGTGAAATTCTCTTACGATATCACTTTATTTAAAACTATAGTGAATTATGATTCACTAAAGATCGACTTATAAACAACTCTAACGAGTGAAATTCTCCACTCAAAATTGTGACATCATACACTTTCATAGACACTGATCTACTGCATTCGAAAAGAGTGCCCTTTCATTCAAATTAAGTACGATTTCACTTTAACTTATAGAGCAAGTTTACTTTTTCTTAGTGGCGAATCACTCAAAGTGCACAGGCTCAATTATCATTTTTCGTTACACTTGCATTTCACTCGTTTTGAGTGATATTTCACTCTTCGACTTTTAGAGAGTATTCATGTTTTATGTCATAAAATTATCATATAGCTTCTCGTTCAGCAGAGCAGCAAACAACGTGATAAAACGATAGATCTTTCAGCGAATGAGTAACCAAAAAGATAGCTTTGCGACACGAATTATGATCAAAGCTTCCAATTATATATAATAACGAAGTACACTTATATCACAATTCTTTTCTCAAAGAGAGTGCCGCTCACATAAAAATTTATCTATAAGATTCCATTTAATATATCCAGATATGCATTATCATTTAAACGTCACGTTTACCATTATTGTGATAAGAACGTTGCATTTGTTCGGAAAACAAAGAAACGGACACAGCTCGTTTCGGCTCGAAACGCGAAACACGAAAGGATGTTAAAAGAGCTACTCTTCACGACAAAGCTTACAAAAGAGCCGGCGGTTACATGGTCGACTTTATAAATTTGCAACCGCAGGAGAAAATCGTAACGACGACGAGGGACGTCGGGAGAAAAAGAGAGCCGCAGCGACAAAGCGTGAGAGGACGAGGGAATAGGGGGAAATCGTGGCACGCAGAGTGCAGCGGTAGATTGTATTCAGAGGCTCGGCAGGAAGTAGGCGTTCGATGGAATTCGGCCAAGGTAGAAGCTGACCAAAGGTGGAAGTCGCCCATTATGATTACGTCCTTTCGTTTGTAAAAACAAACGGTGCCGCGCCGCTAACGCACGCTGAAAACGTGACTACCACCCACGCTTTCAAAACTAAGAACGGTGTTAGGCATAGATCGTATATAATTTGTCAGGCGTTTTGTCGCTCTTTGTTTAAAAGCCACGATGACTGGAAAATATGTTTACTCCAGTGTTTGGTGGAGAAAAAGTATCGCGTCGAGAAGTTGTGTTCATATATATCTTTCATTTCAGACGAAGCGAGAAAACGAGAGTGAAAAGCGAACATTCGTGCCAGTGCGCTTAGATACAATAATCAATTATTCAAATTGAAACCAAATTAATAATTACCAATAATAATATGTGAAACAGGATCGATATGATGTACAATCAAATTAAAGAATAAGCCGTTTACGATCAGGACTGGATCTTGCTTGCCTAATAATAAGTATGTGTGTACTTAATATTATACATATTTCCAACCTGACAAACTGTGCGCCGATTATTGTCGGACTTAAAACACAGCTTCCGTTGGAACAGTAAAATCTCCTCTCCTTATTTAAATCGATGATCGATTTAACTTTGATGCTAACAAGTATCTTATTTTAATCACTGTAAAGAGCTTATTGTGAAAAATTAGGCAACTAAGATCCCGTCTTGACCATAAACGGCTTGTTCCTTAATTTAATTAATAATTAACATCTTGGATATCAACAGATATGTAAAACATATGTAAGAATATAACTCTGAAAGAGGCACTATAGTTTTCGAAGTAAGGAATTTTTTTTAGTATAATTTGATTACATATACCTATAAAAAATAATGAATTATTTGTCATAATATTCAAAAACTAATTTCTATGTAACCTTATGTGTGAACATACTTTCTGATGTATGTGTGTGTGTGTAATGTGAATGTGTGTGTGGATAATAGAGATTTATGTGATGATTTTCATAAAAATTCGTAATGTTCGTGGGAGAGAAGATGCATTATTTGCAACCAAAAGATGCATGTAAATAGCAAGGAATATAATTACAACTAATAAATTTCAACAAGCAACAATGTGTATCTACGATCTAGGGAATGTAACAATAGACTATAACGTAAAACGGCATTTAACCTTATTGTTACAGACTCTATAAGCGGATCGTAAAGAAACTTTTCGACAGCCATGTTCGATCGTTAGGAATGCATAGCGATGGAGCCAGCGTAATTCCTGTTTTCCCATTTTCAACTCGCCCACGTGCCACATACCTATTTTCTCACATACTCATCTCCATGTTCGTCCGTTTCCAAGAGCGAGCTGGATGCGAATGCACAGTTATCTCAATCTTCGAGCAACCGAGCCGGTGTCAGCGTAGGGGTCTTTGTTGAGCCTACCGCAAAGCGAAGGTGGTGTACGTGTTTTCTACGACGGGCATCCTATACCGACCTATACGCGCATATCCACTAATCTCCTAGAATCATCTAAATGCTTATATTCTGTGATCCGTTCCCGCTCTCGCGCGCGGGCGTTTCAACATCGAAAATTTCTTAACGGCTCCGAGAGACCGGCGCGGCGCGGCGCGCATACGCACGTATATATGCATAATACGTAACGCTCACTCTCGCCTCTTCATTCTTCGCGGCCCCGTAAATCCCTCGAATGATTGATTGCGCTCACGTCACGTCCATTCACTCGGGCCCTTTTGCACGCTCTATGTACCTTTCCTTTTTCGTGTGCCGTGCCGTGCCGTGCGCGAAGGCGCGCGGATCCGCGCGCCCGGTTCGTACACAGACGCGCTATTGATTTTCTTAATAATTAACAGCTTGTCGCGCCCACCCTCGGCAAACGATTCCTCCGACACGGCTGGCCTGGCTCTCGTAGCACGTGCGATCTTCGGTAAACACGTCGCGTACTGATTTTCTCGATAGCTTATCGTCCAGCGAGAGGATCTTAACTATCGGCCATGTAAGCCGCGATAGATACAGGATTGCAAGATGATTGCAAGTGGGAGATAATTAACTATATCTATCGGTATGCATCTGAGAGAGATATCGATCGATCTTTCGCACATGAGTCGATTATCAAGTAAAACGTTAGCGTCTCAGCTAATAATTTAAATAATTAAAGAGAGTTATGCAACTTTTGTAGCTTATTTTAGAATATTTTAAGAACAAATATTTTTTTTCGATAAAATTCCTCGATAATATTGGGAAGGTAAAAAAATTTTAATTAACCGCTTTTATGTTTGTGCATAAACGTGTCCGTGCGTTTTTCCATCTCTCGTAGATCGTCTATCGAAGGCACATACGTATATCGCGTGTATGTGCGTGACTTTGGACTGTGCCACGTAGACGTATGTGTGCGTATTTCCAGTAGCACATTGTGTGTCCGCGCTTTATTTGCCTATATATAAATACGCACACACGCACGTGCGAAACACTCGCACATGCACTCAACTCGCACGTATATAGTTTATAGGCACGGTCTTTGCCAGGCCATATCTCTCGTATCGCAATGTGACGGGTGTGTCGGCAGTATATCAGTCTAACCCCACTGCTAGTCGCTGCTGACAACGAGATATTAACACAATGCAGGAGTAGACACGCATGTGTGTACGCACATGCACGCGCATCACGTCACGGGAAAGCACAAGAGGCTCGATGTGCCGTTGAACAATCAAGGAGCGACGGCGGGAAGTGTCTTCTGAAAAACGAGAATGTCGTTATCATGTTTACGCACGTGTGCACGAGCACATTTTGTCCCGCGGCTAATTATTCACGTCTATGATAACGAGATATCGAGAAGTTGTGCAACATCGTACGTTTCTCTTTCCGTCGAAAATAGGAACGATTGACAGAAGGAAACCTGGCTCACTTTTTAAGAAGAATAGAACAGTTTGAATTCGACTTTCGTTCAATTTTCAAATATGTATCTCAGTGCGGGGACATAGCAGCAAATTATTGAAAAATATTTCACATCTGCTTTAACAAAAAAGAAGCATACGTAATACTAAAAATTTTATTGCATGTTCCGACTACAAGAATACATGTGTTTAATGTAAATAGATATAGTATTAAACCCATGACAGTTTTTTTCTTTTGAGATGCAATCTCGAGGAATGACAACTTTTATCATACGAAATAACACATGCACAACATGCAATTTGATAAATTATTTCACCACAGTAGTACTGCATCCTCTGGTGCAGTCGAGCTGCGCAATTTACAGATGAAATGAAGATTTATTAATGGATTTATTAATGTTGATTTATTAATGGATTTTTGCTATTTATTAATGGATATTTGCGCTCTTGGGGCTTTTTCTAGTTTATATGTAGTATATATCAGGCCGCGTTCAATACGAAAGTGATTGTATTCTCTTGTGCAAGCCGCTGTAAGTAGCGACCTTGGTTCGTCAGGCTGTAAACTTCAAGGCTGCTTGCAGTCGGATTGCATGAGTGGGTGGCCGCAAGCGATATAGCGAGAGAAAGATAAGGGTACGTTCACATCAGCTTTGGAAGGACACTAAAAACGATACTCGTGCCAACTTGTTTGTCATCGATTTCGGTCGAAAACATATCGCGAATTTTCTTCTGCGAGAATACAGCGAGATTTTACGAAAAACTACACACCCACAATCTTCACGCAAACAAGATCTCTCCTTCATATAAATAGTTTTTTGATCATTTTTGATTGATTACTTCTACAAAATGATTATAAATATATTTCCTAGATGTTTAAATTCTATAAGAAAAGAGATCAAATACGTAAATAACTTTTTCCTAACGCGAGCGTGAAATGGGCCGCTTTTCGCGCTTGTTTTGAGTGAGCAAAACGATCCATTTCGCAATGATGACGTAAGTGTTGAAACATGGAGCCATTTTTCAACTAGTGGAGAAATGAAATTGTAAAACAAGCGCGAAAAGCGGCCTGTTTCACGCTCTTATTAGGAAAAATAGTATGAACAACTTGTGGGAAGAGTGGTCGAGCCCAAATGAGTGTGATGGTCGCATGCACTCGCTTCGCTCGTGCGACCAACTTCACACTCATTCAGAATCGACCACTTTTCCCACTAGTTGTACAATATACTATTTTTCTTGCCTGATAAATCAATTTATTCTATAATACCTGTGCTGCAATATTCATGCATGGTTAACGGGAGAAACGCTCTTTCCCCTCACAAAACGTAATTTAGAATAGATATATTTCTTGTCAAGACGTGAAAATTGTATGGATTCCCATATACAGTTTGCGCAAATAATAATTTACATAATGAAGGCGAGATCTCGCGCGCTCCATTTTAATAATAACGATCCTGGCCGAGTGATAGCGTTCGCAAATAAGGCATTGCAATACAACCGAGCATCCTGATTTGACCTGGCAATATATCTTTAAGGTGATCCCTCAGGAGAGCAAGCCGCATGAAAATAGGCTGCGGTCCAACTTGAGCGTACCGAGGTTGCGTTTGGTCGCGTTGATTTTTGCGGTCTTGGTTCATGTCAATCAGTCGACGATCCACGCGAAACCGCACGCAATCTCCATCTGTTCTCCTACATCTGGAGAATGCATATCATCGCGGGCGTACTCACACGTAGATAGCGTCGGAGTGTCGGACGTACGCGCGGATGTTCCTACATGAGAGGGGAGGGGTGGGAGGCACATGTATAAACCGGCATTACGTGTGCATGATTCGATGCGAATCCGTTCGATCAGACCTTTTTTCATTATCAAATAAGAAATTGCGAAGGGGTTAGGAGTTAGGATTACTACGTGCCAAGAACAAAGTAGTTACCTGCTTGCGGATGCTTTGCGGTCGAATCTCCCTGACGAAGTCCGTCCTAGCGGAACTTTCCAGGATGATACACTGGCTCGCACTTGGACGATGCCGGCTGTCGGGAACAGAATTCGTAATCATAAATCGAATTCTACGGCTTCGCTGCGTTGCGATAACATGTATTCAACCAGATTTATCATTTTAAATAATAATACAATGTAAGAAACGAATACGTTATGGCTAATTTGTAACGTAATCCTCGCTAAATTGTGTAGGCACAATATTTTTGATTATATTATTATTTTATATTATATTATTGGTATAACTGACAATAATAATGTTTTGACGTAATAAACTTAATATTTATTAAAAGTAAAATGGTTTCATCATTATAATATAATTATTCAGATAATAGAAACGCGTGTATATAAGTACTTTACTCATTCAGGATGCAATAATTCTAACTCGGATAGCTGTTTCCTCTTGGATTATAAAGCTCGATATTTTCATATTGTAAAATAGGATGCATATATTCACACATACACACACATACATACTTACACCCGTATGAAATACGATTCTGGGTCAGCAAGGCCCACAGGAAATTAACTGTACGTACTAATAGTCATTCAAAGCGGTCGCGTATCGTCAAACGGAAGCTGGGCGCATGTGGAAATGACGACGTATCGTAATCACGGGCATAACCGGCAATTATCGTTTGTTTAAAATCGGTAACCGGCGACGGTATTCGGGTCGGCCTCATAAACGATCCGGCTGACGGTTTCAAGCAATAAATCGCAGCCGGAGCATTGGGCAAGGCGGGAACTAATCGAGCACCCTTTTCCCTCCTCCTCCTCTTCCTCCCTTCCTCTCTCCCTCCCTCGAAACCTCCGCGGGTTGAACGAGCCCCATCCGATATTCCATTCCGTTTCGTTTCATTGCGGTTTCCTTCTATCAATTATTTCGAATCTGAAATCGTGCCCATAAATCCACGAAATCAGGATACAGAACGTTATTACTCCGCCCCCTCCTCCCTGTCTCCTGTCCCTCATCGTCGGCGATCGCGTAATCGGCGTTGATCCGGCCGCACGAAGGAATTGCGGCACTGAGGGAAATTGCGGAAAGGACGCACGCTCGCACATAGGAGCCTATCGATAGTTTGATCGCTCGCTCGCGACGGCTAAGTGGCTCGCCCGGTTCTCGCTAGTTTTGGCGCGATGGATTTATGATTCTTATGCCTGTAAACGCTCGATTTGTCGTTACTTCGGAATAGATTTCTGTCACGAAATGAGTATTACCGATTCGCGGTCAATCTTTTTGTGAAAATTGGCATTAAATGAAATACAGAAATGAGTGCAATGTTTTATCATCGGGTATACAATTCATTCAGGATATATGATATTATAATGAGATGAAAATTATCGCACAATGGATATTTCTCTGAACGTTGCTCCACGCACTTTACAATTATCATATAATTTTGCTCATTATATGGAGGATATATAATCTCTATACTTTTTAGAAAATATAAAACCTTTTTGACACAGCAGTTTAAATTATCTTCTATAATTCACGCGTTGTATACTTTTTCGAAACATAATCTCTATTAACTCATTTTTAATGCGAGCGATAAAATATATTTTTATTGCTAGAGTAGAGCGTTAAACATGACGTTACCAAAGGCAAAGATGGTGAGTTTGGCTAAAAACGATACACATGTTTTTCTTGCGTCAGTTAACGTGTTTATATCTGTTTTTCTCCGTCATACACAATAAATGTTTATTGCTGTCGTGACTGGTGTTGTCTGTTACGTGCCAGGTACATCACCGTTGACCCTTGCCTGCGCCACGCATTAAATCTCACTTTACGAGCTATACGTCATTTTTACAGGATACGCAGCTTCTATGTAAACAAATGTAATAAATTCTTGAAGGACCGACTTTAACGACGTTCTTTTCCATGTTCGAGCTATCTGTCAGAACGCACAAGTTCTGCAACGTGGCGATGACATCACGGGTCGCATGAGTACTTGACCCTCCTATTTTCCATAATATGGTCAATTAGTGCAAAACCGAGCGGCGCCAGACAATGGCAGGCTTTCGAGTTTTTGCATTCTTCGTATTGTGCCGAATTAATCGCCTCGGAGCTGTAGGGAGGAATATGTCCATCAACGTATTACGGGTGCGGTTAATAGCTATAAAACGACGGCGACATATTGAGTGATATGTTAAAAATTTAAGTACACATTGACGAAGTGTACATTGTACTTTTTTTCATTAAGCTCCGTCGTAAAAATTTTATCGCAATGATAGCAGCTTGTTAGCAAGCTAATATTGTGTGTTCAATTACTAAGAATAACATCCTGAAAATTTACCGTATGTCATACATATTATTATATATAATTGCCACTTTTTATAACTTTCGTACACATTGCCCTCTTGTATTTTGCGTAATTATTATTATGTCATTAAAATATAATTGTATTCTTGTTACTGCCACGTTTTATATTATGGCGATCATATTATTTATCTGTATTTTCCCCTCGACATTCCTTTTTAATATGATTGTATGTACAAATAAACGAGCGCGCGCGCGCATATGCGTTCAAATAAAATATCGCAAAGATACATGCGATTGGTTTTCTGTGAAACGGAATAATACGATCACGATATCCGTACACGTTAAACAAACAACGTCACTGATAAAATAACGTTTTGCCATTAACGAGCCATCCGTTGCACCAATATGCGTTCGCTCTGTCGAAAGCTGTTATTGAAGCAAATTTCGTGATTGCGTTTACACGGGCAATATTGCATGCGAGGCAAGTTCGACTACGAAACGCACATGAATACCGGACATTCACACCAACGTGTTCGACGAAAAACGGACTCATTAATGATTTATTTGCCTTTCAACTCCGAAACGTTGCAAACATTTTCCGTAAACCGCGGATGTTGATCACGTTATCGAGAGAGATACGTTATGATAAATATAAATCATTATTCATCCAGGGATTTAAATCAATTATGCGTGGCATTTTTGCAGCATTGCGTTATACCCCAATCCTATTACTGCATGTTTTTTGTAAAATTATAAAAACAGTATTTTTTGTTTATAAAATGATTGAATATTTCAAATATTTAAAACTATAATAATTAATATGAAAGATCTAAAAATATTTTAAAAAATTGTTTTATAAAAATGTTCTATAGAAAAAGAATTTTTTATACTTATTCCAACAATATTAGAAAGGATAAGATAATTTATAATACGAAATATCAAAACATGAATATTAATCTCTATATGGAGTTATAGTTTAAAATTATAATTAGTTTGATTGTATTGATTGTTCTTAACCTTTAGGAAACGGGAATTTTTCGTTATATAAATAATATAAAACAACGCGATCAAGGTCTTTCTTCATTAGGCGGATTAATAAGTGACTAGCGAATGTGGGATCTGATAAACGTAGAAAGAAATTTTGTACTCACAATACCTATTTGATATATGAATAAAGTGCCACTGAAGAAAGATATTTTGAACATTAACAAAGCATTAATATGTGCCCATTAGCCAAGTCTTAGACGCACAACCCCGCAAGCAATTAACGGTGATTTGACTTTTCTCCCTCTAACCGGTGACACAAATTAGCTGCGTTCCCATCACGTGTTTCAACATTACCAGGCGGCATCAATACCTCGCCATAAATCGTTCGTTATACGAACATAAACTATCGACGTCACGTACTAACTACGAATGTTGTTGTATGTATCGCACTTGAAGAATAATCGGGAAAAACAATGGTTTCGCGAGGCTAATATAATAATCTATGAGATAGCGGAAGTAAAACGTTGAAAATTTTTGTCCCGCGAGTATTATTACGGCATACATATTTCATAACGAACGTGTAGGTTGACACAGAAAATTGATCGACCTTTCGGCAGATTTATGTCTTGAATTTGCATCCAATCTCTCATGTCTGCGCCCACGCGTATAAATTATGTACGTATGTACAAATATATGTGGAATTGCGATTAATGCTACAAAAAAAAAGGTAAGATACATTCGCAATAAATGGAAGGGGAGAGCCGGACACGCGCTATTACCTGACATTTATAATGAGAGAGAAAGAGAAAACTAAGTTTGTTTCGCATACAATTATAAGTTTAAAAATCACGATTTACGTCACGCTTGCGGTTTTTTGGCGACGCGACGTAAGACAAGGAATAAGGAAATGACGTTGAAATGTCTTGGGCTTCTGCAGACGCGCCTAATTGCAACATGCTGCAACTCTTAAGCTGTATGAGACAGCAAGTAAGTCTCGGGTATTTTATCGGGCTAAAGTTCGAATTTGATATTCGCGAGCTCGTGTCAGATAATTAGATGCGAGTAAGACTTACCTGTTTAAGTACTTACCTCCGATGCGGAGATAAAACGGGCATAATACGCATGCAAACAATTTGCAATTTGACATTTACAAATAGGCTATTGGCTATTGCTTGTGTAGAGGCGAACAGAGTCGGCGTACGTGCAAATTATTTCGTCACATACAGACAGGACAACGCATTGTTACTACAAGCACGACATTGAAGGCGTTGCCATTATCCTGAAGTTTGACATGACAATCGAATTAAAATTATCATAATCAATACTACCGAAGCTAGTATATTTTCATATTATTCAATATTATTTAATTTAATTTTATAAAAACTTTTTTAACAGTAAATTAAATTAACAAAGATTATTTGATAGTCACATAAATGCAGATAATACGTAGATACCATGATATTTCAAAAATCTATTCGATCCATCTATGTAATTTTTTTTTCAATATAAAATTGATGATTCCATGTAATGATTTATTATCGATAATTAACCGTGTTTGCCCCCTTGCGCCCGGCACTTGAAAAATCTAATAGGCGCAAATCATATATCTTTAAGAATGTTCTTTCTATCTAATCACTTTATTTACCTACCGTAAAAGTGTAATTAAACTCTTGACCACATGTTGTGTAATATCTATTAAAGTGATAAATAGTTAACGAAATAGCAAAATGTAATTTAAAAGAAATAATTAACATGTGTAGTTAACATTAATTAAATCTTATTAATTTTTAATAAAAAAATTGGTCTTTTTAATAATGTTAATAAATAAAAGCACAGAAGTTCTCGATTGTAGCGATGTATTGCAAGTACTGAAGCTTATTAAGAACACAGAAGAGCCTGGTAGCGGAAGCCTATCCAGTCGAGCTTATCGAAAGTTATTTATGTCGTGTTTGGCTACTACTTCGCTCATACGAGATTTTACACGCATTTATATTCGTACACATGTGATACTGTGAGCTACCAAAAACTTGTCGAACATCCACGCGTCACCCATAAAACAACTGCAGGTACAATTAAAGAAGTGCAAGATACGAAGATTAGATCGCGATAAATCCGTCGATATTGGACGAGTTTGCGATGAGCGACTGATAAAGTGCGTAAAGCTGCTTTCGCGTATAGTGTACATCACAATGTCCTACGCTCGTCATTCATTTCTTTGATATCATTTTTTTTATATTTTCCTATACATTCAGCAGATATAAATTCGTCTCCGAATTAAAAGATTAAATGAATAAATACGCGATAATATCTTCTTCTTTATTTTGAGATAATAAAATTGGAATATGGAGCTCGAGAAAAGGTGTTCAGCAAACATGATTATTGCAAGAAGATTCGATAACAGAAATCTTTTCTTACAATTCGAAGTATAGGTTCCAATGGAAATCTACGAATATAGAAAACGGGCTAACTAAGAACCAAGCGTGATAAATAATACGCGACAGTTTTATTTTTATTTTATAAGGTTGAAAAATATGTAAAATAAAAATAAAACTTTCGCGCGTCATTTATACCGCGCTTGGTTCTTAGTTAGCCCGTTTTCTATATTCGTCGTCTTTTTTTACAACTTAAAAAGTGTTCTCTTGCACGATTTCTTCTAAGCAAGTGAACTTAGTATTGTCTGCTATCAGTGACAGCATATAACAACTCGTAATTACTGATATATAAGCTTATTTCTTTCTTCATATCGCAGTTTCGATTTATAGTCTACTAATGTTGTGGTGCAGCTGCGACCAGATCGTATAAGCTCAATCGTTAAATCGGCTTCGACTCGTACTTTTCTCACATATAAATACGAATGAATCAGAAGTTATACCACGCGATCGTTTCAGGATTCAACCGATAGGCCGCATCGAGCCGCGTTGGTTCGATCGACTTAACAGACAAGGACGTACGTGGTCACCGCGGATAAGGACAGACGGTAGATTCTCCTTCAATTTGTTTGTAGACGATGCTATTTGTGAGATGTTCACGTTGCGTCTGCATTTTATTACGAGGTATCATATATTTCTCCCTTTACGTACACGACGCAGTTTACAATGCTGACAGATCAAGAGAATTATAGGGAGAAGGAAAAGGAGAAGGAGAAGGAGAGAGAGAGAAGTAGGAGAATGGAGAGGATCCAGAGTCCGGTAATGGAACGCACTCGCCTTGGCTATCTAGCCGCGCCCGTCACTAAATCAGGAGATATTACCACTATTGTGCTCACAATCAGTCGTAATACCTGCGATAGGCTTAGTCAGGATGTACTGCGATCGTCTGGACTAACGTCGATTTCCAATTACTGTCCACCGTTCATGGTGCGCGAAGTCAAGATTTGTTGGAGAACTATGGAAAAAGGAAACCCGTATGGAATTACAGAAATGGTTTATATAATTTTATATAATGTTAATATAAAATATGTTAGAAAATAATTTCATAGTACTTTAAGCAGATTTATTCTTTTTTTTTACACGATATTAGAAAATTTATGCTAAAGTGTGAAAACAATCATTCACAGTATGGAAGATAATTATAAAAATTAAAAAAATGAACATAGCCGATTTATTGTTTCCCAGTATACAGTTTTCAAAAAAAAAATCATGTAGTTATAATTAATTTTATCTTTATACTGAAATTTACCTATACTATACTAGTTATAGCATTATAATTTTATACACAGAAGGAAGTCGTAAAGAACCATATTAAACCATTTATATAGTATTATCAATGCAGCGGTTGCGACGATAATTCTGAAACATGTTAATACATGACTGCCTACTGATAAAGAATGTCTCGACATAAACGCAGATCGTGCACGTTGTGTTCATAAAAAATTTATACAAAAGTTAGAATCATTCAATTTTCAGTTTTGTATATTTACGATATAGTATCGTAACTTTGATGCACAAGATATTATAAGTTTAAATGTAACACGGATAACGTTTCAGCGGTCGAAATTAAAATTTATTTCTTGAAAACTAATTAGAAAAAATATATAAATTTAAATGTAGGAATGTATGGTAGCTAATATACGTGTATCGTGTATGGTTGTTATATCTTTCTAGTTTTATTGTAATTTCGTCGCGTATTCCATTCGCGTTTTGCATTGAATAACATGACAGTAACCGATTGTATCAAACGACATAGCTTTTGTTTTTATTCTTGCTTTTATCTAATTGTGATCATTTTTATCGTATCAACTAGATGACCGGAAAATACATGCACTAACAGAAATGGAAATCAGATTATAACAATTTTTGCCCTTTTTATTTATCAAAAGACAGAATATTATTTTGAAATATAAAATACAAATGCGATTATATCAAAAGATAGAGATATAAGAGACACATTGAAGGATCTAGATAGATTAATTTTATTACAAATTTGCATTAATTGTAGATGAGTGCATTCATATATTTATATCTGCTTTCGTACAAATTGACTTTATTTATCTTACTAGATTCTCATTGTGATCAGAATGACAATGCATCTTGTTTAATAAAAGCGTGTATTATTAAGGTGCACCCGAAGTCCTGTTATCATAAATTGCACCGAGAGTGTTAATAAGAACAAAGCTCCAAAGCAAATTTACTGCAGTGTTCAGAATCATATTGCCTAACAAGAACAAAGAGCTGAAGGAATATCATATAATAAAACTGTGAAATAAGCTAATAGAGAGAGAAAGATAGTAGAAAGTAAGAACTTATTATTAATATTATACTCAGCATTACGTCGTATCAGTAAGAAAATTAAACGGAGAGATAGCTCAATATTTAATAAACTATTAAAAACAATATTAAATAAACTATTCAAAATAATCTAAAGAAGCAATAAATAATGATTTGATCTCAATAATTAATACTTCAGCGATAAAACGTGATTTACGTATATTTATATAAATCGATTCGGTCTCTTTGACAATTTTATTGCGGTTATTGTCCTTCTAAGAATGTGATTTAATATGAATTTGCGTGATTAATATGAATTTGCAGTTTTGTCTCATGTCCTAAAGCATCATTAATACATTTTACGAAATAGAAGAGCAGTGCCAACTAATTCATTGCAATTACGTTTTTTTGTTAGCGATAATAAGATATAATTCTTATTATAAAGTTATAGAGCTTTCTTGATGCAAAATGCATTTTTACCGAAATGTCCTGGGCTATATGTTCAGTGAAGACGATAAGGCTTGACTCCGCCCTAACAGGTCTCCTCATCCTTTCTCAGACCTTTCTATACTCTCCATCATCATCTCCTCGTCCTCCGGGGCCATGCAGGCGGGTAGCATCGACCATCATTCATCACTCGGTACTTTTTGGTACGTCGGACAAGTTCCGAGAATGTTGGTGCAATTATATTAAACATAAATCAGTTATAACGAGCCTATGTGATCGCAATGAAGAGTGCACAATTGATGCACATGCTTGTCTATCTGCCTCTCGCGTGCCGCTTCGCGCTTATTGCGTCAAGCTCGAAACACGCAAAAAGACGTAAAATCGTGTCTATTATTATTGCTTTATACATGAGAACGCGCAGGAAATTTCCTTTAAGTATACTTCTTAGAGACGATTTCCTTTTTACTTCTCTTTTTTGTCATAATGATTATTAATAGTTAATACCTTAGTAACCTTTGAATTAATTATAATAATATTAATATGATGGTTTCATTATTTTGGTAATTCACATATTTTAGTTCTATAATTTACATATTTTACGTCAGCATGAAATATGATTGCTGCAATTTTGAATACATAAATATTTATAATTCGGTCATTATACCTAAAGAGAGACACGGAGACATCAACACACAATGATAAATCAAATCGCCGACGAAGAAAAGCACTTAATTTTAGTGTATCTAGTTTGTATCCTAGTAAGGTCATCATGATTAGTACTAACGATAAAAAAAGGCGTTCTCTATTAAGACAGTGGCCGAGGTCTATCCGCCTTCTTGAGCTCTGACTTCTCAGCTTCGTTCCCTCGAATCTCCTTCATATCTATACTCTTTTCTTCCTTTTCTTCTTTCTTTCTCCTTTTCTTTCGCTTCTTTTGAGCGCTAAGACCGAATGAAAATGTATGAGGGCGATATCTATGGTTGAGAGGGAGAATTGGAGGGGGGAAGCTGATGATGAGATACGATTCCCTCTCTTTCTCTTTGCCTCTTGATGCATCACGCACGTAATGCACATGCGTAGCAACTGCGGATGGATCGCAGCAGCAATAAAAAGGAGTCAGAGAAGAGATGAAATAAGACAGGAAGAAAGAAAGAAAGAATGAGATCAGTAAAAGGATGGGGCCCTAGGTAATTCGTTTTGAGCATGTATATACAGAGAAACTGTATTTATACTATAAATACATGCCGTCATTTCTGCACCCTATTAGATAACAATAGTACATTTTTTTATAAGAAAAAGCTACTGCTTTTAAAAGTAACTAATCTCTGACTTACTTTATCAGTATGTCATAGCAAAATTTGCAAATATTTTGAATTAATATGAAGAGATACGATTATTTTAAAATTAAATGTGAGATGGGATTTAAATAATTATTTTAAGATTAAATATGATGATTACAACCGTTCCCGGCACAATACACTATTTTGTTCAAATAATAATGTCATGTCACGAGACTGTCGTTATATAACTACCGGAACGTACAAAAAGTGCCGCGTTCGTAATCGCGAGTTTTTAACGCGCTATTTTTTCATTAATACTTACATAAAGATATCACCGCAATGATAAAACATTGTTAAATATTTATATTGAGCATGATATCTTACGTACGTATTATGCTCGATATACGTCCTATATGACTGAAAATACAGACTCTTATCAAATGTTACAAAAATAGAACAATAACTTGTAACTAACGTATTTCACTCCATATGAAGTATTACGTTATAAGTATTATCATTAAAAACGTATGTCTCATATTTATTCAATTTCTATATATATTGTTAGCCTCATCTGTATGCGATGAAAAACAGTCGAAGATTAAAAAGAAATACTTATATCTATCAAAAATATGTATTGTCTCTAAAATTAATTTCTTAAGAATTAATTAATTAAAGAGATTTATTCTTCAAAATGCTATTTGTATATTAATAGCTTTATAAACTACTATTCCCACTTTGATATTTATAATGAAATGGAGAATCAAGGTCACGTGCATTCGCGAGCAGAACTGCGGAACACAGATGAAATTTACCGAAGCGTTTTACCTATTAAGTGTCTCTTAATGACTTTATCGGCACCAACAAGCGTAATCAGCGGGGATCAAGATAACTGCGAGAATTTATGCCTTTCTGAATAAAGATGGTATCGCTCGTGTGCAGAGGAGGATGCGCGTATCTTTGCGAAGCATTATAAAAGATGGACCGATTGCCATCCACGTATAATACTGTAATCAGCATTAATGGGAATTCAATTTATCGGTCGAAAAGGTTAACCACCGCTCTCCCACAAATATTTGCGACATCGGGCCTCATTAGAGCCGCGTTTTGCACGAGTAGCGGCCGCGTCTGCCTACCATCGATCCTTTCGATTAACCGGCAAGACTTTAATTTATACACCGAAGGTACTCGCGGCACTCTGTGTGCGCTGTCTAGGAATATAAATTATTGTTCTGTTTATTATAAAACCCGTAGTTAATCCGGTTTAAACAAAATTGCGGATATTAATTAATATCGAGAATTGTTGTCTTGCTTCAGTTGCGACTTTAGCGGTTGAAAGAAACAGAGCCGAAATGATTTATGATGATTGAAAATTAGTTCGACTCTCTACGCACTTATTGACAATCTCTTTTATATATTACTTAGAAGCAATTACGCTACATTTTCACCTATCGTAAATCGGAGAAAATGTGTATATCTATGATACTCAAGGATACTGACAATGAGGAGTAAAAGGATACACCTGATGTATAAACGTATCATGATTACACTCTAGCACGTCGTCGGGTTTATCATCGCAAACTTTTATCTTTAATTTCAGATACAAAAGTCTCTCGTCAAGTAGGCGCGTAGAATCCGCCCTCCAGCTCTTTAAGCTGGCGTATGATGCTGTGCGTATGCCCGATGCTATGTAGATATCCGTTCGTGGTGAACGGAAAGCGGCAATTATTTTAATTTGTAATTTAATAGCACACCGTGCCTCAACTTAATGCGATATAACTCCGAGGCAAAGTCTCGAATTCTGACTCTGAGATATCGTGATCGCACGATAACACGTGCTGCTTAATCGAAACAACGAGTTGTTTGTTTTCCACACGTAACCCGTCTGTTGTTTCATATGGAATTACAGGATATGTCAGTCACTCCTCACCGACTTTCGTCATTAATCCCTCAACTTAACTTAACGTGATAGGTTAGCGAAACGTCATTATATGTAGTAAATCGAGGTTTTGCGCATTTCGCAACGAAGTAGAATTGAAATTATTCCTTTCATAACCGGTGTTCTCGATTTCTTAACTAGCGCGCGCGTATGGTCATGTATGCTATATACAAAATGTAAATTGTAAAGAAATAAAATTTTGTAAAAAATCTTGAAAATGATTACAGAATTCGCCAACACATTTTTTCGCTCTTTAGATAGACCAATAATTAGAAACTATTAGCAAAAACATTTTTTCCATCAATATGCAAAATGTTGCTCCACCGGCATTTTCATGAATACATTAGTGGCTCGTACTATCGCGTTATTCTCTTTTTCATAAAAAAAAAAATAAAGGAAGAACGCATCAACAAACACATTCGCGGCGTAATACAACCGCGACGTTGGGTAGCGGAGATAAGAGGAGATATCAGAGGAAGGAATGTCGAGGAGTCTCACGCGTGTTTACACGACCGCTGAATGCGCTGCTCCTATATGCGGTTTTAGACACCCTGATAGGAGCGCAAACGGCGTATCGACTATCGAAGCGCATTGCAAAACACACCTGGGTGTTGCAACGCACCGCACCGCCAACGTAATGCCGTTGGTTGCGCTCGAGACACGCGCGCGCGCGGGCGCGGGCTCGCCCGCAATCATGTGTGCAAAAGCGCGGCTCACCACATGCGGGTGCAACTCTCGACGAGGCCGCAAGCAACAGCGGTGGACACGTACGTGAGCACACGTTGCGTGTATTGTGTAAAAGCCCTACCTACCTACCTACCTACCTATGTGCGAGCCCGCATACGACTGATACGACTTTAACGTCGCGGAGAGTCCGGTTCAGAAAACCGATCGCGAAACTGTACTATTCTCATTTCGCAACGGCCTTATTTCGATACCCCAGACTCTCGTCTGAATTTTGTTTAAATATACATGTACCTATATATTTGCGTCTCTTTCAAACCCTCGTGCAAATAACGCATAATAAAGGGACGAATGCCTACAAAAGCTAATATGAAACTTCTTGTAAGTTGATGTCAGTAGCAATTAGTGAACTGTGTTGGTGCATAACGGAAGACAGCAAAATGCAACATACATATTTGCCCTTACTATAAATTCGTACCTACATCGTGAAATTTAATCTTCAAATCAATGACCCTCTCAGTAATGAACGTATCTGGATTCATCTCTTGATGCGCGATACACCGTACAATACATATTTTCTCGTTAAGAGTACTTGGCCTCATAGGCGTACAGGACAGATGATTCTTCCTGTTAAGTCTTTTCCGCGAGGCAAAAGCAATCAGTTATCTTTCACCGGATATTCTTGCATCTATCCAGGCACAGGGAGCACGATGCGAGTGATCGTTACGATCTTCCGAGTACCACGGGTCATCTTGATCCGCGGGATAATCAGGAGAGGCTGAATGAAGCTCCTCGGATCGGCAGATCCATCGTTCGTCGGACGAAGCACCCTCGTTGGTCGAGGCACGATCGGCCGCGCCGCCGGTCGTTTCAACCCGTCCGGATTTATCGATACTAGAAATGTAGAATCGCTCTCTGCTTCAATCTCCGCTCAACTAGACGATCAGAAGCATTCTCGTCGATATTCAATGTCGGTAAAAGCATATATTTACTGAGGAATGTTTAACTCGATTATCGTTCCACCGGATCATATAGTTTATAGTCAGCGTTATAGAAACATCAGCGCGTTATCTCATTTTTTATAAATCTTACCTTATAACCTTATCAAGAGATCTAATTAGAGACGAATGATTTAATGGATAGCAATCTAAAATAAGTTTTCCGCTTACTGATGATCTGCATCTCTGACTACAAATTAATCATTACGGATAATTACGAAAAAAACAGATCGGCGAGATATAATCTCAGATGAAATATTACCCTATATATCGTGAAGGAAAAATAATTATAAGAGGTCGATAAGTGTAAATAAAATGTATAGTAAGGAATTACTAACTGCCTGAATGCAACATATATTGTTAAATAAAATTAAACTGTGCGCGATAAAACGATTAAAAACGATTTAAACAAAACAAAAGAATGTCAAGAGCCGACGCGCAAGCCAAACTATCAGCGGACAATGAAAACACAAATAAGGCCGGCAATTTCATTCCCCGCATAGTTCGTTAGCTAAAAGTATTCGTGGAATTCTTCGAGATTAAAAAGTTCAAGGATTATTGGGCAATTTATCGCGTAAAAATACACTTATGTGAATAAGCGGCGCGGCAAAGAGGCAGCTTCGAAGGAAAAGACAGAGAACTGGAAGTCGAAGGATGCGGAAGCTGAGGGATTACCGCGCGATCTCCCCCTCCCCCCCACCCCGGTCGTTGCTTAAATTGTTTCCTTAGAACAGGCCGTGTGTGCCATTGTTCTTCCAACGGAGTGGACGGTGACGTACGTCACCGGTTGCTCATTATGTTCATGTTTTCCCACATACCTCTTTCGTCGCATTCTCTAATCTTTTTGCGCCGGGTTCTTCAGAGAGCTCTTCATCCGGCTGTGTGTCCAGAGGGTATTCCGACCGATGACCCGGAAGCCAGCAGCATTCGTACGTCCATGTGCGAAGTGAAATTTCATGTGACTCTGTGAACTTCTTTTTATATGTATATGTATATGTATTCGCGCGCGCGCGTTCCTAATGGCTGTATCTACATATATAGTCAAATATACGCGCGAGTAGACATTAGCATAAGTACATAAAGTAAAGTATTCATTCTTTGTGTTTAAAATGCATCTTCTTTCTGATGAATGTAACATATGTTTATGAACATGCCTAAAAAATTAATAATTAAATTAAAATAATTATTTTGAAACCATTTAATCTTCTTATTTAACTTAATAATGGCATAAAGCGATTAAAAAATAATTAAAAATGTACAACAAAATGAATTAAATTTCAGTAATTTGAACGGAACACGCATTTGTTTTAAATCGACTATTTGGAAGTTAAAAAATAAGAACAATTATATGTAAATAAAATTTGTAGATTTTTAAGAAAAGCAAAAAATGTGATATTTTTATCTTTTTTTATCTTGAGAAATCCAAAAAATTCCCAAACATGTTTTGCAACTAGGAAATATATTCGTACGCTATAAGCTATAAATATGTATCACTTTACCGACCACTTCACGGTTTATCATGCTCCATTAAGCTAAACTCATACATCGAACACATCCACGATAATTTTGCCCATACAGGCGTCCGCTAAACTAAATGTATGAGCTAGAAGTCGGGTACGCCATCGTTCTCGGATTTGCGCGTGCACGATCACGCATGAAACGTGAACACGGGCCTCCACGGCTTAGCGCGGATACCGCAGCGGTTCCACTCGAGTGTATACTTATGTTATACGCTATACCGTACTCTCTCGTATGCACGTAGGCAGAAGCTTCGATGTGCGAGAGAGCCGACCGCGACTACCAAAGGTATGGGCCACTCCACCAGGTGTGGAGAATGGCGCGCCCGATGGCAATTACATCGGCAAATAAACCACGAGGTGAACACACTGTTAAAGCTAGCCACGGCTGGCGCGGCTAGAGATGGCTGTTCACGAATGATTCTCGTCGCCGGGCGAGGCTCGAGCCAACAATAACGCGCGACATGACAAAGGGCTGTGAATTACTAGCAGACGTTTCCTGTATCAACCGTTGCGCAAATGTCGAAGGAGAGGGATTTTAAGCGAACGTCATACGACAATCTTGTCCCGCTGGATTAATTATCGGAAATTAATTTCGAAATATATTTTTGCCATGCACAATACACACATTATTTTTGCGAATATTTCAAGATTATCCCGAGAAAATTCTATCGAAGCACGTATAATAGTTAGTTTATTTGTACATATTTTTCACTTTTAATTTAATGTAACAATTTCAGTATAAAATAAAAATTACGATATAAATTTCTTTTTATTAGAAATTAAGTAAAAGAGTTTGGTTTTATTTAAATATAACGAAACTAAACGATATTTATATAAATTTACATAGATATAGAACAATGGGTATTTATTTTGAGGAAGTTGACTAAAAAATGGATATATATTATTTCTTCATATTGTTCGAATTCCTAACAATAACAAGATAGAAACGAGAATTGAAGAAAGAGGTAGTGCATATTGTGCTCGTCTGCATTTTCTCTTGATGGGCCACTGCGGCACTATTAACAGAAGTGGATTCGTGTAGAACGGTCCGTCTGGTAAGTGGTCTGGCTCCCTGGCTTCCACATCGACTTCCTCGATAAAGCGTAAACACTGGCCCGAACGAGGAGCTCGGTACTCACTCTACCGTCTTCCCACGGCTGTTGACATGTTTTGTGTTCATTAGTCGACTCTCGAGAGTCCAGTACCTGTAGCCGTTGCATAGTTCCGTACCAGAGACGCGCACGCGGTCGCGGACACACACGTATATACACACATTCATAAATATATATATACATATATACGCGCGTTGTTCCACAACCTTTTGCCACAGCGTGAGAATACTCGGGAGTTATACCACGGTTGGTTGTAGATTTTATCCCGCAAAATGTATTCCCACTTCCCGCGTTCTCAAAATTTCGCTATTTGTACAACGATTATTATCTTAATTATATAAATAATCGCTCATTATATTATATTATATTATAATTGAATTAATTCTTAACATCCGCTCGATACAGATTGTTGCATTACACGATATTTTAAACCAGGAAAAATTCGTGAAGATATCGGGCGATAAGCGAATAAATGACGTGTCAAATCTATATTTATCACAGAAACGCTCACTTCCGGCACCGGCACCTGTCAAGATTAATCAGCTTTCGATTAATATACACAGATGCGAAGCTTTGCAATGCGCGATGGCTACGATAACCTATAAAATAAGAAAGAAAGACTGTGCAATATTTAAAAAAAACTATGACATATGACATATATTTTCGAGTTTGTTCACATAGCTTTTCTTGAATTAACTAAAATTATATAGTTAAATTAATAAACCTGTGCAATGTATACTGAAATAAACATAAATTTTTAAGAGAAAACTTAATATTTTTATCGAAAGCTAATATACTTATTGAAATGTATTATTTCATTGGATTATCATAGATATTGCTTCAGCAATATTAATGTATCAATAGTATGGAAATGTCAATCAAATTATTCTGGCAGAATGCTAATCAAATAAGTATCAATCATATTCACGCTGTCACGTGAAAATAAATTCTGCAAAAATAGAACGTCGTGATCGTCGCATTTCACTATTTCTAAATCCGTATTCGTTGCCCTGTCGGGGGATATAATGAAAACATCGAACCTAAGAACCATGACTGCAACCATTAATTCTTGCATCTTCCATCACGATCTTCACAACAATCATTAATTCTTGCACCTTCCATCTTGTTCGTTTAGAAACACGATCATCCTAGTTGCTCCGGTGATGGTATGTAAGACCTTTTAATGGAATGGTTAATGCACTTCATCTTGAGTGCTAGAAATGTCGTATTTAGCAAAAACGCCTCCACTAATCTGGCTTACGTACAAACAGGATATATTATTTGCTCATCAGCCTCGTTTTCCTACTACTTACAATATTTTTTATATTACCAGAGTGCACGCAACAAATACTTATATTTCTGTTGAACATTACGCTACATATAAATGGACATTTCGACTTCAAAATGTGTACATAGGTGACGATGCGATTAGTTCTCAGGCGAACAAAAGCACACTTCCGTTCCGGATTTGATCATAACGCATTGTACTGCACGCATACTTACGGCCACGCTGATCACCAACGAATCTACCCGCGGGTATCACAGTCATGTCATTAATATTGTAGGTATCGGATCTCGCCGGAGAGTGACTAAAAAATGCATACACAGTTAGCTCGGACGCGGGTCTAGCAAGTGTGCGGAAGTGCATGGAAAGCGCATCTTCCCGCTTAATGTCGTGATTGCATTTGTATGGATCTGATCGACCGGCTGCGTTGAGAGCAAGAAGTTAAAAGGACGCCCGAGGATCATGACGTTGAGATCATCGTGATGTAGCCTTCGCAAACGTCTTTTTTACATATCCGAGAAGCTAAGATGAGTACCAGAGATCCTCCCGCCAGAAGTCATTACACGCGTGTTTATTTATTTGATTACAACGTTCCAGATACTTGAGCTATCTGCCGTAATGTGCAGTTTGCAGTTTGCTTAATGTACACACAATGTTCTAAAATCGCTAATGTGCAGTTTAACAGCATATCGAAGAATTGAGCAAGAGAGATTTTACTTTCGATAATAATATTAAAAGCTTTTTAATTATATAGGCAATGGGAGAAATAACAATTTTCTAAAAGATTAATCAAATATAATTAGTAATTTATATTTTATACTACAAATATATAAACAAATTATAACTTTTCTGTATCAGATTAAAAGCTTTTTTAATAACAGTAAATTTGAAGGAACATATAAAAAGCCATCACTCTCTTAATTTCTGTGCATTTATAAAAGTTCTCATATTTGATTAATCCCTTAACAAAAGTTCTTTCTAATTTTTGCATGTTATTTATTGCACTGATTTTTTTCTTAATTGATATCACAATGTGTTTAATATATAGTCTTCTCACGTCACTCCTTTCACGTCATCTTTTAATTTTGCTTACGTGGAAGATGGTTAAATCATTCTGCAAGAATTTCCGTGAGTGGAAGGTAACTTGCATCGTCGACGACCGCAACGTTTCCTTCCTCTCAGAGTATTCATGTTCTCTCGAACGTATTACAGTGTATTAACGTGAAACGATTATATTAACTCATTCATTTCTTGGTTTTCTTCATGACTTATGCAAGCCGCATGAAACGCGCGTAATCATAGGAATCGACTCCTGATAATATTTTATTTGACCGGTACATATTATGTAACTGTGGCGCAGATAACGAATCACGAGTTTGCAACCAGCTATTACTCTTGACGTTATCTGCATTTGAGTTTCACCTCCAGACGGAGTAGAGACTTCGATATATTATTTATGTAATGTAGCATCTATTTGATTAATCTCCCCGGCCATTTCTTCTTCAACGCGAATTAAAAGTCATCCGTTGAATTGTTTATCAGCGACATATCTCAACGAAAGGAAAGTTTCCTCCGGTAAACAGGTTTTGCAAATACTTGTGCGAGAGATCTCACGACGCGGGATGCGCTACTACTACTATTATTATTATTAACGGCTATTTGTTGAGCGTAAGCAAGTGCATCGTGCATAGTTAATAACGGTTATTATTCATTGGTAATGGGTAAATTAATCTTTTGGTACGAGATCACTCGATAGACTTTCGATCTAAATGCCGTGGCGCACAGCACGAGACGAGACGTGGCAAATCCGTGGCGTCTTTTATGACGCAATAACATTGTGGAAATTATTCGCGGCGCAATATTCTAGGTATAAATAACCGTAAACTGCTGATAGAATGGAACGCGCAAATTTCTACAAGACATCATGGAATGATACGATTTACTTCTTATTTCCCGTGTATTTGTTATTAAGTTATTACTTTTGCAAAAATAATATGTGTGCTTTACAGATATGTAACTTAATTGCACTGAAATAATAATGTAAAACTTTGATATTTTGTGCATGATATGCATTATGTATTCTGTAATTAATCATCATTATAGTTTTACCGAGCTGTGAAATGACTAATATTTAACAATAGTAGGAAAGATTGATCATAACGTTGCTCGTACGATTTTTTAAATGTACGTTAGAAAGCTTCATTGTAGCTATATATACCTACTTAGTTTCAACATTAACTCAATAAGAATACATATTTTTTTTAGTAAAGTCCACGAATCTTATTCCTAAGAAAAAATTAATTGTTGTTGTTATATAAATATAGTTAAATATAAATATGATGTTTCAAATTACAATTATATAATTATATAATTATATAATTATTCTCAAGTAATATCTCTATACTTCAAAAATTTATAAGCTAATATAAATTATTAAAGCTAATATACATCACATATATTATAAAAAAAATTGATAAATTATAGTATTGTAATATTGATTTTTAATGTAAAATCTAAAATTTATAATTTTCTATGTTGTAGAAAGCAATTTCCATTAATTATATATATGCCACATGTATTACAATAACGTACAAAATATTACACAGAAGGTATAAAGAATATAAAAGCGTACGTTGTTAGTTGGTTGCGTGCTTGGTTTGCTGCATCTATTCAAGAATTGTCCTATTGTCGGAAATAATAACTCCCGGAAGCATGAAGACCTCAAGAACTTCGTGCAACTAAGATATCTAATCTAACCTACGGGCTGAAAATAAGCAAATTTCACAATTTAAAGTAGTGCCTGTTTAACTAAGAGTTCACGTATTATATTGCAAAATAGGAGTAAATGTTTCATCAAGATAATAAGGTATATTAATAACGGAATAAATTAACAGAAAGTGGAACGTATTAAAAATATACTGTAAGTATATTGTGTAATTTTTGCATTTTATAGATATACTATGTACATTATGTTTCATAATCGTATAAGATCTATATTAGCAAATGCAGTGAAACAATAATGAACAATTATTGTTTTTCCTCAAATATTCAATTTTTTCGATTGTTAAACCGAGCAAACCTGCGCGTGAACAAAAAACCCCGCATAACACATGAGTGCACTGCAAGATTAATTTTCTTTGAAACTAACGTATCTTTATACATACTTCTTGTAGTGAAAGAGTTAAACAGGATAACTCACCGGCATGGAAAAATGCCGGTGATTCAATGGCCACGTGCGTCTCAACTATCCATCTGGGAACTAATGGAGAATGTGCGTGATTGAAGTTTTACATCTTGTTTTTTCTCACACCTGGCAGTTTATATCGGATTAATGACCGCGTCCTTGACTTCAGTAACACATAAACTTCATTGCGAGATTTCAAGGCGAAGGCTGCAGTTAACGTGTTAACTAGAATTTGGAATCGTTATCGTATATCTTCGAATGTCAACTGATGTGAAATAAATTATTGCGTACTTGTCGCGTAAAAATAAATAAACAGCTGGTAACTAACGTATATAATATCGAAAGTGATCGGACGTTTTTTTTTAATAATTATATGGCATATCACAAATCATTTGGCTTTTATCGGCGTGATAAATGGTTTTCTTTTAATTAATTCTCGTTGCATATAATATGATGCAGATATTAAAATGTCACAATATTCTAAAGCGAGAGAGTAATTGCAAGATGAATTATATTAATTTTACATGATACTACGTGAGAGAGAAGATATGGCCTAAAACCGGCTGTACAGCGGTAAAAGGCCGCGTAGAAGTTGTGTCAATTTGACGCGCGTGTAAGCAGTACCCTGATGATAATGAAGCAATGTACATATATGTATATGCGCGGTGACTTGACGCGGCGTCATCGTACGTTCGTGTGCATTGCCTCATTATTATTTAGATACTGTTTAAACACGCGGCAAATTGACACAGAGTCTAGAGTGTCTTTTTGCTACTCGTGTCCATCAGCCGAGCGAAATCGCGAATTTTCACCGAATTGTTATTTAGAATCGCACGTGTAGAACGTAACAGAATTTTTTATACTGAGTTATATAAGACATTTTATGCACTGTTTTAAGTAACAGAATTCGTCATGTACAAACTTATAGATCAACTTATAGATCACACAGCTTATAGACTTTATACCCTTAATACTCATGTTATTCTTATATGTTGTAAGAAATGTTTCCTTTTAGTAGATATGAAGTTATGTAAAATAAATCTTTTTTTTAATATTTATTTCTTATACAGCTCGATTCAGTGTCTTATTATTCTAAATATCTTTGACGATTTTATTTTTTTAATGTTGATTGTTGGTCGATAGCATGAACTAGCGGTATGTAGAAAATGTATTATAATCTATGCACCTTGTACGCATTGAGTGTACATGAGGAATCTGTCAGAAGATGATGAGAACATGCGTAGTCTCTTCCTATATACTTCATTTTTTTAAGTAGCTGCTTAGCATTAGACTAATATACGCTCCTTCAACTTCAGCCGTATGTTTATACTTAACCACATATGTGGCTTTAACGATGTTACAAGGTGCAGCACAGTTTCTTTCTTTACAATTCAAGGTTTGTCGAAAGATAGAACGAATAAACAATTTATGCAAAATAAGAAAATAAGTCGCTGACATTATATTTTTGTTTACTGAAATACAAATTCAAATTACGAAAGAGAAATTACAATTTATTATTGCACAATTAGGTATAAATTCATATCAATATGGTATATACGAAAATGGCTATGAAGTTATCATAAAACTTTGACAATCTCAATAATTGCAACTTGTGCGTTTCGTTAAAAACTATGCGCGTGATTGTGAAATATAATGCGTTTTAAACGAGGAAAGACGACGTCGCTGTCGTAATTTGAGACTTGATAAGGACGTAATTGTTTGCGCCTCAGCTTCTACTACCTACGAAGAAGTGAGACACGCGTAAACATATCAGCTATCATAACTCATTTCTCGATAACAACAACATTTCGGTATTCGTCGACAAATCTGAATCGAATAGTTCATCGTTTTTCCGCCCTGCTCCGTCGTGGACTCGGCGAGGTAATTCGACGAGTTTGAAAAAATGTCCCGATGATTCATACGTTGCGCGCGTGCATGGGTATACGTTTGCACGTGAAACCTGGTGGGACCTCGACGGATCGGGGGTGCGAGGGACGCGTGTCGTTGGCCTGTCGTACTTCCTTTCCCGTATAGGTCCCGGGAAGTCTATTCAGAGGTTGCGCCACGACGACGTCCAGCATCCACGTCCAGGGCCCGGAGCGCGTTCCACGGTGATTACCATATTGCATGTCACATTGTCGGCGCACCCCACGATGGAGAAGAGGAGTGGAGGAGAAGACGAGGAGGAGGAGGAGGAAGAAGAGGAAGAGAGCAGAGGATGAGGCAGAGAAGGGACCAACGAGAGACGGGCAACGGCACAGAATGGAGGAGAGAACGAAGAGGATGTGGACGCTAACCGCATTGCAATATACCCAAGGGCACGGCGTCTATAAACCACCGCAATTCTATCTGCATCCCTTCTCAGCGCGCGTATAACTCTCGCCGCCGGGATTAAGCCTTTTATAGTCCTTTGGAACGGCGAATCTTGCCTCTAACCCTTCATCCCACTCATCTTTGCCTCCGGCTCGCTCTTTCTTCCGCGACGTTCGCACGTTGAAGTTATACCTACGTTTTTCTCTTCTTCCATATCGCCGGTGCTAATCGTACCCCCAGCCCCGGCGCGCGTCACCTTCAGCGCCGCTACTGATATTCCGTTCGCCGCGTCCGTGATCCCTAACCACGTCGTTTTCAAGACGGACACCTGCGCGAGCGCGATCGGTAGCACGGTGCAGAAGATGAGCGTTTTGATCGATGATATGCAGGTGTTGCATTGTGGTAAAATGATTGCAAGCTGTTAATTTTGCATCCTTCAAAATCTCTTCAACCAGGATTGATGAGATCATATATGTAAATGTTTCAAAGCTTAAAATCTCATTAATAGCGATATACAGATTGCATAGAATTCTTTATCCGACTTGCAATTAGACAGAGAGATAGGCTGTAATAGTTATTATACTATCCGATATAGAATATGATAGATAGGGGGGAGGGGTCTTGGGGCAATATAGGAAACGTACCGGTCTTGAAAACGTCATAAGCGAAACGATGCGATGGTGCCCGTGCAACTGGCACGACGAGACTCTTTCAGTTTAATATCTGGAGTTTTCTTTCACGTATAGTATACAGAGAGAGAGACGTTCTCACGCAGCGAGAAACGGGTAATTCTTTTATCGCAATATCCTGCCAGATGTGAGATGAACGGCGCAAACAGGGTAGGAGTCAGGAACAAGAGAAGGGTAAGGTGAAGATACAGCGTGGAAAGTGTAGAAGGGCTGGCTTAGAGCGAGTCAAAGCTGCGAAGATACGTCAGCCAGCAACTTTTGCCAACTTTAATATCTCACCAAGTTTTCTCATACGTATATCTCTCATTCACCGTACTCTTCATCCTTTTTACGTACTTATATACGCGAAGTACAAGACGTATATTTTTCTCCGTGTATCATTGTTCGCAATTAAATATAAAATCATTTTTCGCGAGTTATTAAAAAATGAAGTGTTAGCCACCAGCGTTTTTCCATCGAGCGTAACGGAACGCGGAAACATTGCGATTGACAGACCGTGCAGGCAAGAAGGAAATCGCGAAGCGAAGAAAACGGACTGAAAGTTGAAAATTGTTGAAACATACGTCGATATACATCGCGCAGCAGGAAATACAGACAATTATTTTGAGACAACTGAAAAGATCAATAGATATTTATAGCTCGTGCTTATATAATAGCGTTTATGCTAAAGAACTCAATTGAAATCAGTTTTAAAATATTATTTTATAAATAAATCTTGAATTAAAATAAAGAGAATTAATTTGATGTTCTTTATGTCATATTTTCAATCATGATAATATTAAATCACGACAATTTAATCTAATTTTTTCGGTATATTAAAAAATTCAATTACAATTTTATTCCACTTTTAAATAAAAGAGAAATTATCTTTTTTAAGTAATAAGATAATAAATTCTTATTATGTAAATAATTTTTTATCAAAACGAAGATAAAAGTTATTCTTTAAATAACAAGTTTAATAATTCTTTTAATATGAAGCAAGTAATTATTAATTCATAATGACATTTAAAAAAAAAATTAATTTGATATTAATAATATACTTGAAGCAAATTGAAGCAAATTCTCTCATCAAAAAATCAATATTCCTATTCTAAAACACTTTTTCAAATAGAATAATCGTTATTTTGAGCAATGTTAATAAAAGTCTCTTCAAAAGAAAATAAAAAATATCCGATAATAGCTCATTTATTGAAATTAGTTTCAAATATCAAGTAATAGAATATTTGACGTACATTTATTTTATAATATATAAAATATTTCAGCGTGACAAGAGTAGCTGGCGTATGATCCTGATATTTGGTAATGTACAATACGCTGTCGCGTATGCAAAATCATTGCGCGCCGTGTTATCATTCACGTGATGGAACTCAAGCGAGCAGGTACTTAATAGTGCGAGCCGTTTTGTATGCTCTTACATTAATTATCGAAACGTGATCATAGCAAGTATATACCAAAAGATTCTAAATACGATTGATTATTTTCTATAAATATTTCCCACATTTCGAGTAATTAACCACTCGATATCAGCTCACCAGCGAATAACTAACTTCCGCGATTAACAACTGTAAATGTATCGGCTATTCATCAAATCAAGTGTACATGTTTAGCGCGAATTATCTATTTTTATGTATATAAGAAATCAGAGCAATACAGAATGAAAATTATATATCATTACTTTAACGCGATATTTATACACACATGTGAACATTCGAAATATATTGCGCATACAATACTAAATTTTGATTATACACTCCCGATGATTGCATCTTGATTAGTCATCAACTCGATCTTATTAATCGCATTTTAAATTATCAACTTTGTTGATAAATGGAACTTTTTCGAATCGGCATCATGATGCGTTTATTTAATAAATAATTAAGAGCATATTTTATCCTTTATCCCTTGCTACCTGCGTTTCGAAATTTGTACATCGTCTGTGATTTGTAAAAATATTTTTTACTGTTCGATATTTCATTTGTTGTATTAATTTATGAGATTCGCCGAGCAGATCATATAGATTATTCTAGCGTCGCAACAATAAAATATGCGTGCGATTAACGTCGGAAAAAATATCATATCCGATTATCCTATATTCTGATGATTTACGCGCGATCGTAATTACCCACGTTTTTACGACTTTCGTGTTAGTACGAGCAGTGCAATGATCGAAACATGAGAATAAAAATGGAAGCAGTTTTTCAACGTAGTCACAATTTTCCATCTTATGTATCGTATCAGTGAGCGCGCGCAACATGTTACTTTTTCTTTCACCAGAGCAATGAATCTACATGAAAATTGTATCAGGTATATGTTATAAATTAATAAATTTATTTGGCAAATTTTTATGTATATATATGTATGTACATAAATGATAATATATTCAATGTCTGATTTTATTAGACATTTAATAAAAGATAAAAAAAAGAAATAAAACTGTGATAGATAGAATATATATATATATATATATATATATATATATATATATATATATATATATATACATATTAACATTCTTGAAATATAAAATTTTTACTTAAATTCTTTCGTAATATTTATGTCTCATGAATGATGAAGACTGAAACTAAGAATTTAGTTACATGAATATGTGTAGTTTATGTACTACACATATTCATGTAAAATAAAAATAAATAATCTGTAAAACATAACAGGAAAAATTGTTATTTTAGTTGTGTTGCTTTATTTTTATCTTTTTTTTAAATAGAATTTGAAGTCGATGTTTAACCTCTATATGGTTCCAGGATTATTAAATAAGCTAGTACAACAAAACAGTATTTAGACAATTTTCTAACATGCATGCATTTCTCACAAACCTAAATAAATGATGGACAGAAAATATTTTGCTATCATGAATATATCTCAAGAAATATCATATTATACCCCGTTCATATATTTTAAGTTTAGTTATATACTTATTATTATTAAATTACTTGCTACAGTTTTTGTTCTTTAAAACTGAGATAGTTATGATAATATTCCATACCTTCACATACGGTCTTGAATTATACATGGCAGCGCGTATGCAATCGCTTCAGGGCACGCAGATTTTTAAGTTAATGATATAAGTGCCGAAGGCACGCCCCGTTTACACGTGTGTACGATCCGTGCGAATGCGAACAAGATATGGACCGTGGTCAATTACTTCAATTACATCGATCGCATTGCGTGGCGAGGCATTGCTATGACATAATTTCTAATCCCCGTGTATATGTACCAAATGACACAAGATCGTTCATTGTCATTATTGAGAAATTTAAAAAGTTATGTCCACTATGTCACCGGTAATTACACAGTAAAAAATAAAATGTTAATCGTAACATTTTTCAAATGTCCCAGAAAGTCCACTTTAAATTTTGAGTTAAAATAACTCATTTATCGTGTGTTACTTGTTGACAAATTAGAAATGTTAATTTATTAACACTATATTTTACATTTATATTTGTTTTTTTAACTTTAAGTATAATGTAAAAATAACTTGTGAAAAATGTCGATATAACATATTTGAATAAACGATAGTTATTTCAACTTAAGAGAAATATTGTTTTGAACATTTGATTGCAGTAAATTTGATTATTTTGTATGTCAAAGTTTACGATTATTTGAAGATTTACTTTAACTTTTGTTTATGTTAAAATAACTTTAAGGCGTGTTGATTTTTTGAAATAATTATGTTAAAAGAACTCAAAATAATATTCAATTTCTAAATGACATACATAAAGTGTTAAGTTATCACGTTGACATTAATATAACACATGAAAATGTTACGAAAATAATAACAGCTGTTGTATGTTAATTTTACATTGAAATAATAGTCAAATCTTGGTAACACAAGAAAATTTTAACATTTGGACGCACGATTTTTTACTGTGTATTAACATTAATACACATTAATCATTATTATTACATAAGCCAAGCAAAAAATCAGGCGAATATTCTACTTTATAGATTATTCAGAACTTAAGTGCATAGGTATCGATACGCGTCCTTCACCAGATCACGCAATTATTCATACTTTCAGGTTCGTAAACCTGATCATCGCGAACGTTGGATATCGTTCTTTAGATTGAATTTTATTTTCCTTTCAGAATTAAACTAGTTCTCCTTTAGAAAAAAGAATATGTCGCTAATTTTAAATAATTGTTATATTAGCTTTTTATCCGTATAAAAATACTCCATACCATATATCCGTAATAAAAAAACTCCATACATTCTGTTCTTATTTTTAAAGCAACTAGTTTTATAAATCTTCATTCTTCGTATGTTTATTGTGAAAAATTAATGCTAATTGTCCGAGAAAAAAGCGGAGTATTCTTTTCTGTAAGGACAATGATCGATAATCGTCACGCTCATTGAGCTTTCATGAATTAAGATTAATTTCAAAGAAAGGATATAGCGCGCCGATACATACATCGAACGATTCCGATGTCGGGACAACGAACGAATGGCCATTCACTAACGATTGCAGCGCGATGCAACATAGTAGGACCGTTGGTGCCTTCTGGTACGAAAACGTCATTAACAGCATTTAAAAGGCGCAGAACGCCTCGCGGGCATGACAACCCACTCGCCTAACGAGCGAGCGGAAGAGTTACGACTGGCTGCCACTGCTCTGTTTACGTTTACGATATCACGACAACGTTTACGGGCAAAGGAAATGTTCGCTATTAGTACTGGATTACCCGTTCGTATAGCAGCGACACGCTAATCCCTATGATTTCTGCGCTCCTCTTCCGCCCTCTCTCGCTCACTTGTATATGATATCCTCCTTGTGTCTCCTTCATCCACCTTCGTACCGGTTGTTCGCCTCAAGGCCGAACTTTTCTCCTCGCTCGATGTCGGCATGCTTTCTGGAAGTTTCTTTCCCTTTCGTTCTCTCGTTCCTTCTCTCTCTCTCTCTATCTCTTTCTCCCTCTTCCTCTCTCTTGTTATTTCTTTTTTTCTTTCTCTCTTTATTTTCTCTTTCTCGGTCTCGTCTCTTTCTTCTTTTCCGACCTCGACAGCGCCAGGAATATTTCCTTCTCTTGCACGGCTGTGTTCTTTCAGGTATCTCGCACATCCACCACGTGATTACCGTAATTTTCTCGGCAGTCTCGGCACTACGTCATGTTACTCTGCCTTTCCTCCTTTTTTAGCCTTTCGAGGCACGGACTCGCGGAAGAGAAATTCGCAAAGAATTTGTATCTCGCGATAGCGTTTTTCGAAAGACCGGCAACCGCGATTACAGATTCGTTCTTCAAAGTTAGCTGTTCAATGTTCGCTGAATGGCTTTAGCAGCAAACAATTAGCTGAATGTAATAACGGATAACCTACTTCAAAATTGATTTGTGAATTCTTGAATTGGCTTTAAAAATTTTTTCTTTCACGGTAATCTAAAATTCTAATTTTAATCTTGACTCTTTTACCCCTTTGATTTTTATACTAAGTACCTTGTAGCAGTTATTAAATATCGTAAAGTTCTATCAAAGTGTACTCAAAGTTAATGTAGATTTCGAATGATCGTTATCTACTCTCCTTCTCCTAATGATTATTTCAGTAGAAAATTTTAAAAAGAGCATATCATAACTTTGAGATATACTCTGTAACAAAATTCTTTGTAATATAAAATAATTCGTTTAAATTGTAAAATTTGTGACCGTTGACTGACCGATTTACGAGGGAAGGATTAATGTATTGTCAAAAAGCGTTTCTTTATATGGTGACATTCGAAGCATATAATCGTGCCTTCCATGCACGTTGTACTTTTTAAACGAGATCTAATTCTTAGCTGTCCTACTCATTCCCGACGTCCTTCCATACGCTCGTTTCCATCTCCCTGTCCCGAGGTCCCACGTTAGACGAGCAAGGCTACCTCGGTTTCCGCGGTCCGTAGCTTAACTCGTGCACATACGTGTGTCATTTGCGTGAGTCTCTCCCGTCGCAACGTGTGTTTTTCCACGTAATGCTCCGTGAAACGGGCAATCACGTTGCATTACCGCGGCCATTAAGAGGCCGCGCTGCGGGGCGATGCAGAAAACTACATATGCCCGACTCATACCCTGGCCTCTCTCGTGCGGGCCGCGCAAAACGGTTGCGCTGCTGCCGAGGGAGAAGAATCGAGGCGAAGAAGAAGGAGATACAAGTAGCCATTATTAATTCGTGCGTCCGTTTCCTGCCGGGTACGCGCCCTTCTCTTTTCCCAACGAAGAAGAAATGATCGTCCACTTTCTCTGTTCTCCGTTTCTTTCTTTCTTCATCTCCCTCTCTACCTCACCCTTGCCCTTTTTTCTCTCTCTCTTTCTTTCTCTCTTTCTCCAGCTCTCGACCTTTCGCTCTTACTCTCGGCCTCTCGTTTGCGTAGGTTACGGCGGGCGACGTCGTGGATTTCAAGCGCAATGGAGTATTTCACTGTTGCTTCGCGCTTCCGCTGGCGCTTGCACGCTTCGTAAATCCCATCCCTCGCGCGCCGTTTGCGAAGAGATATTCGCGCGGTTATGCGATCGTGTTCTCCCCCTTAACAGCGGACAGATAGCGCTCCGGGGACGGGAAAGATGGAAAATGGAAAAGAAAAAGAGAGACGTCGAAACAGCCTGAATCTACTACTAGGAAACTAATGCACTGATGCGATTTATCCGCAAAACTTGTACCCGTCGGGTACAAGAAGTTATTATACGATTACAATTCTACGATATACATCTACCTTTTTTTTATTATGCATTGCTCTCCTTATGATTAGTGGTACTTAGATCTCTTTGATGTGGACATCAGCTGCCGGTTCCGTCAATCGCGCGGGCTATTTGCCGCGTGCTTATTACTAAACGAGTGAATTATCTCTCGCGGAGTTTAGACCACGTATAATCTCCGCATAACTGATGATACGTGCGATACATTGAGATAAAACCGATATTAACGCCACGAAACTTTATTACTCGAGATCTGCTTCCATAGGCATTCCGTAATGCGCTCTCTGTGATCACGATCGCTTTGGTAATCGGCTTGGTAATGTAATGAGTATCATTAAGCGACATTCACTTAATTCAATTATTATCGTACCGCTCTCCACACGATCTCTGCTCTCCCATTCTGACTATCTCTTTTTCCTTCCCCCCCCTTTCTCTCTCTCTCTCTCTCTCTCTCTCTCTCTCTCTCTATCTATCTTTCTCCGCTACGTGCTCCGGTATAAATTCTGCAATCACGATTAGAGCCGTCGTCTGACTAATGCGCTGGGGAATTATTCTATTAGAGCGGAATCGCATTAGAGGCTTGCGGTCTTAGAAAAATTGTCGGCTCGAATGTACCTACGGCTAATAGGATGTCTATTAGGCGCACGAAGTATGTTGCGACGTTTGAAGCACACAACGCGTCCATAATCAAGGCCACGCGGTAAGGAGACGATAATGCGGTGATTTTACGCGCTCGACAGTAACGCGTCCCTGATCAGTGCATTATGATTTATACAATTATTGTAAATGTTAAACATAATTGACTTTAAGCGATGAAAAATTGACTTATTACGTTTTTTTTTTATGTTTGTGAAACAAACGTTCTTGTCACGCATTGTATGAAAAAAGATACGGTAAAATATTTATTTACATATACACATATTTAGATGCGATGCAAAGCGTTTTTATTTTAATCGTTATCAATATTCGACTTTCATCCATAACGATAAATCGAGCGATTTCACAACGTACATTACGGCTACGATACCGCAAAATTATCGCATGAATTTGTCATCCCTTCCTGGAGGACAATAATGATTGTGTAAATTTCTCTCGTTAAAAGCCAAGGAAGCGATAATTCTCGCGTGCAACGGTAATTCACGTTCGGCTAGGCAGCATAATACGTGCCGCACGACGTTCCAAGTAGACCTGGGCACGGCATCGACTTTGACATTAGCTCGGACCGTGGCAATATCGTTAAATAAATGCCCCAGGGATACCACAACCTTTGCTCCGCCCTGCTGGAATAGTTTTCAGAATGTGTCACCGCGCTGGATAGCGACGTTATTTCACGTTCCAGGGCGAAACTACATTTTACGCCAACAGTTTATTGCAACTGTATGGAATATTAAAGTTTTACCCAACAATATTGAACGCGACGCGGTTTTTAATATTAATTTAATATTCCTTTAAACTATTTTAAAGGATCTACTATATATATCCGCGAAGTTTATTAAGTAAACGTTTTTTTCTAAAGCTTCTCAATGCAACAAGAGCATGACAAATGTGAGAAAATAGATAAAATCAGCTTATACGCAAATTGCTTTGCATAAAATAAGAAAAGCGCCTTCTCTTCTCTATAAATTAAATTTCAAATATTCTAGTAAGTACTTTAACAAACTATATTAAATATATACACAAGACAGTTTTCTAATCCAGGTTTTGTTATTTTTTTTTATTTTTGTACAAAATATGTTCTATTCTCTGCTATTAGAATTTTTGTATTTTTCTTACTAGAAGAGCTTCTATTGTCAAATGAATAACAAAAATGAGAAAATAAACTTATTATGTCAGAAGGCGACCGCAGAGATAAAATGCTAACGAAAGCATTGCGCGTGCAACGATAATTCTTGTTCAACCGAGCGATATGCTATAAACTATAGCGATCTGACTACGGCCATGCCTGAGATCAGCTTTGACATTAGCATGGTCCACGTTTATTATCGCTGGATAAATGCCCCAGGTATATATCAACCTTCACTCCATCCGGTTTGAATATTTTTAGACCGTGTCACAACTTTGACATACGTCTCCTTTTCTTTCACATACCTACGTCATGTACTTTTTAACTAAAAGCTGTCCGTAAATCGGACATTTTATTGAAATGAGCTTGCACACTTCGATCTATCACCAGCAAAAATGGAAATTAATGATTTTATGAATATATTGATCTTATGCAGGTTATAAGCGATTCTTAACGAAAAACCGAACTTGTTCACTTTTTAGATTAATAATAAGATTTAGGCACCTGTTGCACTTTTATCACAATTTGAATTGAAAACGTAAATAGTAATTTGTATTTTTCCTAGCTCAATCAAGAGACACAGTAGTGTCTCGCGCAAAATGCATGCGCTAGCGACGCACGAGCGGCGAGACCTGACCGTATATCTTTACGCGAACCGCCGAGTTGAGAAACCCTTAGGTTATCGGATCTCAATAACGGCTGAAGTGATCAAGTTCTGAGTAGGCTCAATCGATAGCTTGGGGTTTGAGTTAATAAAAGTGTTTTTATTTTTCATTTACGTGTTCTACGAGTGGAGATATTGCGATGCAAAATCCGAAATATAAATTTTTGCATTAAGATACGTTGTTATTATTATCATCATCTTCGTCGCGGAAACCATCCCCCCATCACTTTTTTTAAACACTATACAGTGCTAATAAGAAGGCTTTCTCACTAGCGCTGCATTGAAAAAAATTGACACAATATCGCCAGCGTCTCTGTGACAACGTCTCTACTGTATCTATATGTGAGTCAATACACATATGTGTGAATAATTTTTACAGCTATAACAATAAGCTTGACTTTTAGCTTGACAATATGGACAAAACGTGTATCTTAATCTAAATGTTCGAGGGCTAGGAATATTTTTCTTGGTAATCAATATGTCATATTTAGTAATACACGCTCCGTGATACTGAGTGAGTGGATATAATGTCGTCGAAAAATAATCGACGTAGTCCGATGTGGAAACATTTTAAAAAATTAAACAATACTGAAATATAAAATGCAATACTTGTGATAAAATTTATAAATATAATACACACAATGCGCAAGGACACTTAAACAGAGATCATCAAATAATTAATAAAGAAGATCGTTTAAGATGGAAAAACGACACCTACTTAGTTTGGCGATATTTCACAAGAAGAGAAGTATATTGCACATTGCAGACTTTGCCGCAAATCAAAAATACTTAAAAATACATATAGAAGATTTGTTATAGAGAATCATATGAAATGTGCATATAAAGACGTACTAAATACAATATAAAAAGAAATTACTGCTACTAGGCTATTGCGATATTTTAATTTGACAAACTATTGTGCAACCTGCAGATTAAGAGAAAAGTGCGATTACACTGTTAAAATATTTCCAGGTATAGATGTCTTAAAATCTCACTTGGAAGCTCAAGCTTCAATATTTAAAAATATTAGATACATAAACTGTTGGAATTATATGGATAGCGTAGAAGAATGTTCTCCCACATTGCGAGCGTATCAGTTATTATCGTTTCGATATTTATGCCACGTTGAGGCAAAGCGAGAACATATGTTTCCTGTCATCGAAATCATCATATATCATCATGAAATCACACAGAAAGGCAAATACTCGAATGGTTTGAGATTAAGTAGGAGAACAGAGAGACTAAAGAGAAAAGCAACGTTCATTATACTGTCCAACAGTCACGTTATCGTTATAAGATGCGCGTTTTTATCATTCGCGAGTTTTAACGTTGATTATCAAGTTGACGTGGGCTTACAATAACGCGTACGTTCATCAATCGATTTATGTTATAATGCAAAATTATTATAAACCTCGAGACGAGCGCATTACATTACGCCGTACCCCGATTTTTTGGTAAGTCGTAAAATAAAATAGAAAACTATAATGGTCCATATATTCTGAACGCACTTTTATCGATGAATGTGTGCATTTATTTCTGAGATGCTCTCATGTTACATATACTATAGCATCTTGGAAATAAGTGCGCGCGTATTTATTGATAAAAGTACGTTCAGAATATATGGACCTATAATCTTGTGTCTATAAAGTTGAAGTTATACCCACAGATAATTACATCTAATTACGGATAGAATTATGCTAAGTAAATGCAGTCGTACGTATATCGAGTACAGATAGTGGCAGTGAAATTGATAATAACAAGTGGTATCCATTTAAAGATCATTAGCATAACACGTACTTACGAACAATATTTAATTAGAGAGATATTAGGTGTTATAATTTACATAAGTTAATTGCGTGAATTGTAGATAACGTAAAAAGTATTTTTACGAAAAGAGATGAGAGTGCGCATTAATTTAAATGAATCAAACGAGCACTTTTCAATTTCTAATCATGTTTCCACAATTAAATACCAATTACTACATCGAGTATTACATCAGCAAATGATACTAACGATAGGAACTGCAGTTGAAATAAATAAGTGTTTATCGCGGTACAAAATCTCCATGGCAGCTGCTGTTGCTTCGGCGTCGTGTCCACCGAAATTATATCCCCGTTACGCGTCCTTTGATCTCCGATCGACGAATACGAGGAGCAAGAAAAATGATTCCCTCTTAGCCCCGTATTATCATTAATCAGGTTACGGCGCGTAACGAACGTAACTTAAGAAGGTAGGAGGCAAATTATCTGTATTCTCGGTCTGGCGTGCGAGCGTGCGCGCGCGCGGCTCATCTCGACGATACATCACGTACGATCCACCCCGTACGGCCAATGATGCAACCTGAAATGATCGATTGTTCGTGGAAGATCGAGAGCTTGACATTTTGCTTTACGCGTCTATCTCAGGGACCACCCGGTAAATACTCGAGGCGTGCGCGACTAGTATAATCACCTTCGTGTGCAACAGATACATACCTACACCCTCATTCTCTCTTCTCAGGGACACTCTTCGAGTACGGTAAAATCGCGCGACATGTGTGTACCGGTGAGCCTCGCACCAATTTCATCTGTAGACACGACACGTAAAGCATCAAGGGAATAGTATTAAGCTGAATATTTATTACGACACGTATACAAACTGGCTCTATCAATCGTAGATATTTATCGCTATTAATGCTATTATATTATACGTAATCCGCGGGCGATTATGTTTCCGAATCGTTAGATAGTAGGGTAGAAGTTAGCTTGACGCGCAATTTTCATATATACCGCGCGATACAAACAAGTCCGATTCTTATCCCGATAAACGGGCTTAACGGATTCGAAATAAACTCGTCGTACTCTCGTATAGGTAACGGCTAGGCTGAGTTTATTGCCGGGATTATCGAGCCAGCTTGTGACAGTGATGTGTCGTTTATACGTAACAGTAACTTATTGTTAGACAAGAGAATCGTGTGTCGCCGAGAAATTGATACGGAAACTTTCGCAATGATTTTGCGATATACGATCCTAAACCAGACGTGATTTATGATATAAGGGAGATAGGAAGAAAAGCATCTCCGCGTTTTTACGCCGCGGTTACAGAACGATGAAACCTGATGCAAGACAATAAACGCAAAACCGTTAGAGTGAAGAGGAAAATTGTTTTTTTGTTATTTCCGTAATGATTTAGGGAACGACAAATTTTATTCGTTGTTCCTTAATTATTTTACTATATTTACAATTTCGAATTACAAAATTTTAAATTAACTTATTTTTGTATAGTTGTATATTATTATTTATAATAATCTAATCTCAAATTAATTCCAATTTGTCAAAATATCATTTGCAAAGAGTCGCAAGAGGATATTATCTCATTCAATTAATATCTTCATAGTTTCTGTTAAATATTTATACTTGTTAAAAATTTCATGACAGTTGCTTGAACGGAATGTATTTTCGAGAAAAAGATTCTAATTCTTCGTTCTCTAAAAATAGGAAAAACAGGTTCTTAACTGCCGTAGCATAAAGATGCGATTTGCTAATTCGCAAGTAATTGAAAATCATGCTGGTAGCAATAGCTGTCAGTTAATGACCTATTAATTAGAGAGAGAATCCGCGCACGAAAAAGACCAATAAATTAGTTTCAACCATATCGTCGAGCGATTTCACGCACTCGCGTGCTTAGATTAAGAGTCAGAAATTCGCCGTTTCATTTTCGCCTACACGACTCATCACATGCGTGAAATCAGGGTGCGGCCATGGGGTTCCCTCCGTTTTTCTATCAGCCTCGCATTGTCCTTCTTCCTCGTACACATCGCATGGTCAATTTTGCACTTATTATTCATTCTACCTCTTCCGACCCTTATCTGACTTCGTCGAGTTTGCCTTTTTGCACTTTTACCCTCTTTTCTATCCATCTGGCAAATTGATTCGGCAACACGTGCGTAAGGCAAACAGAGCACTCTAACAAAATGATATAACGAGGTAAAAGAAAAAAAACTAGAAACGGACATTATAATCATTTGTAAAAAAATTAAAAGAGAGTACTCTATTATTGTGAACGATGCAATAGAATGTTTTAAATATGCAAATGAAACAACAATTTTAATAGATTATTTTATTAAATCAACCTCTATCAACCATAAAAAATTACGCAATACAAACGAATACGTAATATTATTTTAAAAGATTTTAATAGACGTCCAAGTAATTCAATTCTCCTCTACGTCACTATATTTTAGCAGTATTATTATTCTCATCGATTTATTATTAAGACATCATCTTTAATGATAATCATGATAAGCTCAAATGATTAGAAATCAAACATATATAACGAAAGGGCACAGAGCCGCAACAAGATGATGTTCACGTTAAATTATTTTTAATTTTAATAGATATCTTCCAACTATAATAACTTGCGCGCCGACTAATTGTCAGACTTGCAACACAGCTGTGATTGGAGTAAAATCCCCTTCCTCCCCCTAATTAAATCATCGATTTAATTTTGATGCTAAGCATCTAAATAACTGTAAAGAAATTATTGCGAAAAATATTACCTCAGCCAGGGTTCGAACCATCTTTAATGAGTTTCGTATACCGAGGAGCGAGAGCGAAATTGAACGCGGTCGCGTAACCGAATTTTGTAACCGCCAATCAGGTTTGATCGCGCGTCGCGTGATGCCGCAGTTTCTTGACGCTGCCCAGTGCCCGCTGCCAGGCGGTTGCGGGGTGAAGAGGGTGGTGCACATTGCACACACCATACAAGGAAGGAGTCGTGGGTAGGCCGCGATGGCCGCGTTTATTACGTATTTTCGCGTCTCTTTACCCGTCCCGCGCGATTTCCGCGTACGAACGAGTGTCGGGAGTGCCGGGAGCTGTGTCGATGAATCTAATAACGGATGATCATCTCGGTGTATCAATTAACTCGTGTATCAGCGCGTCTCTCGGTCTCGGTATTCATAATCCGGGCCCGTCGCGTTTCGCGTTTTGTCGCGTCGGCGTCGTCGGTTCGGCTGGGTTCGGCATTCGTTCGAAGATCCGTTTCTCGACACGGGCCTCTCGCGTCGTTTATTCGTCCAACGAATGTCCTGAATGTCATCTAACGTATATCGAGTATCGAGAAGCAGCGAGATGAGTCTCGAGCGATCGGCGTGATGCGTTAATCAATAAGGTAAATAAATCGATATTCGCGCACTCATCGCCATGTTTGTCGAAGCCGCTTTTCTAATTTTGCTCGCCAGTCGAGAGCGCATTTTGCAAATCGAACGAATTTGAGTGATTCTCTTGACACGACGCGATAAGTCGATCGTGGTTAATAGCGTCTTCTGCTACCGATATTGATCATATCCCGTCGAATCCGTCGGATAACGTATTTATCCAAAATAATAAAGATTTTTACAATTAGGTTTATTTTTTATATCAGTAACATGGAAAATTGAACTCGGCGGAATTATACCGATACACTGTTAAATTCGTAGTGTCAAATAATACTCAATTTGACTCATTTTTAATCATTTCTATAGGGCGCCTGTTATTACTCCTGTTATTCAATATGTCATTAATTTAACTAAAACAACGTTAATTTAACTAAATCAATGGAGTTAAAATAATACTGTTTCATGTAAAATAATAAATTTTGATATGATGGTTAAAAATAACAAAATGCTATCTAACTCAAGGTATTGGTTTAAATTTCATCCTTTAATATTTAACAGTGTATCAAACCTTGATCTAAAGTAGGAAGACTATGAATATTCTCTTTTTTATTTAGAATCACAGTTAAAATTTCTTTAAAATTGGAAAGTCAGTAACTTAAATATGGTAGGAAATTTTTACAATTATTTTCAGAGAAATTACATAGGCGATAAAAAAATATATTCTTATTACTTATTACAAAACTTCTATAAAAAATTGAATCCTATATAATAATATAATTAGCTGCACGCATATTCTATTTCCTGCAGTCGATTTCCGTCCATTTTATACATGAATAACTTAAACGATATCGTAATTAAACGACGAGTAACATATTATCTATGACATTTCACGAGACTTCTTAATTCGATTAAAATATTTGTCTTGTGATTTATATAATTCCGATATCAACTTCTCGACATTGGCAGATTTATCGTGTCCCAGCATAATTTTAATCCTCTCATATTGGTCGTGCTAAATACATGCCGCAAACGAGTAGTACCCGATTTCTACATTCAATTCGTACATACTGTACACTCGATCGTCATACATACCATAAATAGCAGCTGCAGTCTGCTACGTAACTAATTGACAAGTTTAATGCCCTGGATAAAACATAGGTATTTTGTTTTTCGGATATCGTCGAGTGAGCAACCAAATCCAATCGCGTAACGTTATTAGTATTGTACGCTATTATTACTGCGCTGTGCTTTCTTTCGTGATTAATGATTTGCATTATTAAAGACTTTCTCCTCTTTTAGAACAATTTGCATGCCAATATAAAAAATAATTTTAATAGATTTTTATCACATTGCATATAATTTAAATATAAATGTGTATACAGGGTGTTCCCTACCTCTACGTGATATCGAAAACTCCAGGAAGCGATTCCTTGGACAATTTTATACAGAAAAAAGTCCCTATGAACATGGGGTCCGGAATGCTTTCCTGCAGAGTTATGGGCCTTTAAAGTTAAAGAAAAATAAAACTTTGAAGGCCCAACTGTGCAAGGAACCATTTCCGGACCCCATGTTGATTGGAACTTTTTTCTTTAAAAGTTGTTCAAGGAATCGCTTCTTAGAGTTTTCAACATCACTTAGGAAAGACCCTGTATATAAATAAGTACAGATACAAATACAAATGAGTACCTATAGTACGTACTCTATTTTATTATTGTCATAAGCAAAATGCAGTTAATTTAATTGTTGTTATTTTACAATTATATAGTTTCGGTAATGTAGAATTTAGATATATTTACTTATACATAATTAATGCTTAAGTCTATGAAAAAAATTGATGCAGTCAATAATGAGGGATCTCTCAGACACTTATTTACTCTTTTCAATCTCTCTTTCAATTTTTTGAGCATATTGCTTATTATTGTTGCTTTTATTGATTAAGATATTCAAGAATACGAAAAAAATCTGTAATTATTTGTCATGTTGCTTTGGGGTCTGAGAAATCTCGTATGTTTTGTTAAGACTTAATCAAATTATCGATTCTTCGGCGACACGTGGCCTAGCGAGTATGACTCGCTTCGTTGATGATAAAAGCATTTTTTGTGGCATTACCATAGGAAACCGATTCTAATCATGCTAACCGACACTAAATAAAATGCATGAAAATCTCTTGGAATAGCTGTCTCGTCGAATGTGTATAATTATTGTGTAAACGATATCTAACCATCTAAATGCGTTAAAAATATAGTTTTTTCGGAATTTCTAGACACTTCTGTAAACATTTGTAAGATTTCTTTCAAGAGACACAGAAAATTTATGCCATCATGCCACCACAAACAAATTTCTGTACAGAAATATATGTCGTTAGGGAAAAAAATGCTTAGAGATAAAATATCTTTTTATTTAATTACATTAAAAGATTCCATTCTGCTAAATAACATAATGTGTATGACAACATACGTAATAAGCAACTAATAATACAAATCTACTAATTTTACAAATATAATTTTCAACAGAACTCTTTCTTTTTATACTTGCAAATGAGAAATAAACATGACCTGTGGTTTACTTGTTTCTATTTACTGTATACTTTACATATGCTGTTTTTTCTCTTTTTATTAGTGTGTGGTTGATAATAAAATCGTTTTTCTATAGAAATAGCGCAATAATTTAAGAACGTTGTAATTATTTAAAAATGTATTAAAAAATAATTCTTGTTAAAAAGTATTTATTATTGCTAAATTCATCCGTCGTTTCATTATGCGGTATTCATGATTTGTATTGCGAAATCTCCTTGGCGTATAAACGTTACTTTCGAAATTTGTGAAGCGTAAAGGATCCGGGGAAGGCTACGAAAACAAGGTGGCTCAACGACATCGTAGGCGTTTCGCGATTTTCTGCCAGTAAACGGCACTTTAATGACGCAGCTTGCGAAGAACTGATTCGCGGAAAGTATAACATTTAATGACTGTTTCGCGGTAAAGCCGTACCAAGTCGGATATACTTTCAGTAATCGACGAGATCAGATCTCGTTTTGGAAAGACGATTCTCAAGCAGCATTATTAAAGACTGAATATTAATGTTTTAAAAAATCGAAAACATTCAAAAGAAATTCTTAATGCGAAAAAGAGCAGAATTTACTATTTTCAAATTTTGCGAATTTTACCGAATAAGTAGAAAACATATTACTCCGTCTAACAAAATATTCCTCCGTCCGTATACGTGGGTCTACAACGTTCGAGCCAAAATGATATCTGCTCGTAATTGTAAAACTTGCAAGCCTGCCAGAAAATATTAAATAAACGATGATTATCGAAATGATTATAATTATATTATAAACTCTCTCTCTCTCTCTCTCTCTCTCTCTCTCTCTCTCTCGCCTTCTTTTTACATTAATAATACAATATAATTTATTAAATAGATATAGGTATAGGTATATATTATGTTTAAAAATAAGGGTTTACTGATTCTTGTTTCAAGCCTTACTCCTTTCAATATCGCGAAAGCGCAAGCTGCAAGAATATTTGCACGCGTCGTTACGCTTGTCCGAGCAAGCATACATATGTGGGCGATCGATCTATTCGGTGATCGACGGGTCTATGGATTACAGACATGATGTCTATTGCCGACTGCGTAAGCAACCAGTCGAGACCTACTCAAGATAAATCGTTAATTGTGCAGAACCGAGCCATTGATAGCACGTATGAGTTTTTTGATGCAATACTGATTTCAGGGCTAATAAATTAATTTCTTCATTTTATTTCTGTGAAATCAAATAAATCATGGTTGTAACGTTGGTGAATGTTGTCTGGTGTCTACGTTAAAATGTACAAATAGCGTTATTATGCTAAAATATGTGTCCAAATATTATCAAAATACTGCCTTTATTATTTTGCATATGTTAATATTAATTTGATCATACATTTATTTGTGTGTATGTGTGTGTAATGTATAATAATATATAATTTATGTATTTATATATTAAATTAAAATCATTAAAGTATTTTTTAATACATAGAAAGGAGCGAAAAGAAAATAAAGTAAATATCGTAATGCTGAAATTAAAAAAAAACAACTTACACAAACACAAAAAACACAACTGTTATACGAACCTTGAAGTAGCTTCTTTCAGTCATTTTCTATCGAATACATAGTCATATAATTATAAATTAAAATGCATCATTAAAGTTTTATGTATAATTAAAAATCCAATCTCTCATATAACTATTACAACAGGACTATAAATTTTTACGACTTTTCTTCTTTTTCTTATTTCTGGTTTAACAAGACTTGCTCTTTATTCTGAGCTTGAGGTCTCTGAACGAAATCGTTTCCTCTAAAAAGTCTTGCAAAAATCTGAACATATACCATACCACTAAAATAGTTATTACTGTTATTAGACGACTGGATGATCGTATCATGGCAATCTCCGGAGTCTTTCGATTACCCGCGTCCGATTAATTCGCATAAGCTTTATTAGAAAAACCGATATGAACCTTTTACGAATGAATAAGAAGCAAGTGTATTAGTTAATTCGCGTGAATCCACGCTTTCCGTATAATACCTAGCGAAGCACACTCCGAGACCGCTTCTTACGACGCGGCGACGAGCTTCCTCGCGTAAGGGATCTCCACGATGTTCCTTTTGCCGAGCCTCCGATCGTCTCCGGGTACACGAAGCCATTAATATTATTACCGAGCGAGAGCGTGTGGGTATCATTATCGCGGACGATGGAAAAAACGACGATCGAAAGGGACGCCGAGAAACAAGAAAGCGAGGAAGAAAGGGAGATGGAGGGAAAGACGAGGACAGCCTGAAGAGGTGGCATCAGTAAAGGTGGTGGTGGCGGTGGTATCCTCAAGTAAGAGCACCTTTATACCTCGACTTAGGAGGCTCCTCGATTACGCGGGCATTCGAAATTTTCGAGGCTCTTCCGACACCGCCGGGAATCACCCTCGAAATTGATGTTGCCCGGCCACGCAATCTCGGGGCCGTTCAGACTGCTCGATTTTTCTCGCCTGCCTCGTACACATCCCTCTTTCTCTCCTCAACCATCTAAAGACAAGGAAGGAACATATTTATTACACTTGCCGTGACCCGGGAGCAGCACACGGGATCCGTGCGTTCGTCGCCGCGAGTACTCGTACATGACAAAAAAAGTGCTGTATACCGCGTAAAGATTAATATCCTGCAAAAGAGAGACGGGGAGGAAATATTATTGGCCCCCGCGAGGTTCGGTGATTTATTGCGTTGTAGCCCACTTACTTGAAATGGAATAAATTCGCCACTCGTGTAAATCGTTGAAAGACAAATAAGCCGCGTCAATTAGAAGATATATATCTTTCATACTTCATAGTATTACGTATACGCGCATTATACTATTTGCGGATACATGTAAATATTAAATAATGTGATCCCATTTTAAATTGTAAAAATCTTTCCAATTTTATCAAAATAAACCTTTTTAGAAAGGTAGGTACAAGTACCTACCATCAATACATTTTATCGTCATATAATAGCTGCATAACGTTAATTTTTTTTAATTACCTAAAAGTGATCGAGCTTTTGGCTGGTAAATGCTATATATGATACTTTTCTTCTTCTTTTTATTTCTCTCGCTCGGTATTCGTCATCGAAGATTCTCAAGAATCCCCTTATGTACCGCGCAGCAATATTAATTAAATCGAGATAATGCGGTTTATGATACACAGTACATGTACGGTTATATGTTGCGATTAAATCTTGATATTGGGATAATAGTTACGATAACCATAAATGTTGACCCAAACGTCGGGATCATGGATTTTAATTTATTATTATTTTTTCTCGCAAGAATATTAAAAATAAAAGTATATGAAAACATTCATATAATACTTATTATAATTTTAACTCTTCCATAAAAATTAATATGTTATGAATATTTAATTAATATGAATATTAATAAGATAGATTTTATATATTTTACGCACTCTTGAAAGATAAATATATGTTTTACTAGACTGTGACTAATTATGAGTTCTTTTATCTAATTTAAATCTATCAAACGGAATAGATTATTGTAACGATATTTATTCTTTGCAGATTAACTTGTCCCGAACCATACTTCCTTAGCGAAGGTTTATACGCGACACCAGAAGAACTTGAAAATACTCGCGAGGTCACTCTGCAGGTGATGACCATCGGAACTTTCATCGAAGATGCGACAAAGGTAAGTGTCTAAATTAGATGAACATCGGTTCTCTATGACGGGTCACAAAGGTCTGTTAATCTTTTTTACGCGATTAATCTTATTTCTTATAGTTTGTCTATAACAAATACTCTATAAACTAGGTATATCCCCAGTAGCAGAGTGACGTCAAATGACGTTTTAATGACGTCTAATTGACGTCACTCTAAGAGATGTCTCTAGACGTCAATTAGACGTCATCTTGCTACCTAGGATGATTACCGAAAAAATACGAATGTTTTTGATTGAATAGGAGATTTTTATTAAAATTATTTTCTATTATAGAAAGAATAACGATAACATTTCCAAATATCAACATTTGAAAAAGATATATGAAAAGTAAACGGTTTTTTGCATCAGTTGGGCTTGTTCTTAAGATGCGCTTTATGAATTTAAAGGACGTCTCATGATATTCGACGAGTATTAAAATCATCTTTTAATCAATAGAGTTTGTACGATGCTAGTATTACAACTCGGATCGTCTACGTAATGTTTTCTATTTTTTCCTTGATTTGCGTAAGATTACGTGCTTAGAGACCCTTAAAATTCTTGTCGACCAACGGCTTCACGTCAGCCTTTTTTCATGCGCAGCTCAATAAACGGTAAATAGGTAAATAAATAAAAATAACGACTAATTGCAAACTGCACGCGGATGCTAGTCCTGCATCCGTCGACCTTTCTTATCTGACGTGGGTGCCGATTAAAATTACGTATAGCTATGCAGGCCCATACCGTGTCGGTATCGCACAGCGCTAGGGCTATCTCGTGGCTTTCTCCTCGGATCGCTAATTAAATGCAACGGCTAATTAGATAACTGATAAAAGGTTATGGCGAGCGGCACGATGTACTTTTGGTCCTCTCTCCGCGCGCGTGTTCTCCTTCACCACATCCGCGCACCACGTCCTTTTTGTCCCCTCTCCCGCAATCCGCCGAGTTCGTTCCGCTGAAATCTGAAACTCCGCTTGAATTCTACGGTCGACGAGGTCCGGCGTGTGACCTTGAGACTTTGGAGGTTTCTCTCGGAATATTTTTGTGCGGAAGACGTGGGCAATCTCTCCGTTTAAAGTGTACCTTGCTTAATAACCAGATGTCTATTTAAAAAGGCATCTGATTCTCTATGGATAAACAACACGTTACATAAGTGTATTGTAGCGTAACGCGAGAGCAATATAAGCAATCAAAAGAGTAATGGAAAGTAGTAAAAAAATACACACGTTACCTTGTACACTGCTGTTTAGGCACGTTTGAGAGGAATGATTTATTACGATAATAAATTTTATTTTGGTTTGGCGGTGCCGTTATTATTGCGGCGTGCGTTAGGGCACCTGAAACACTGATAATCGAGACGGACTTCCTCGAGAAAGTGTTCCCTCGCTGTTTATTCTGTCGCGATAACGAGTCTTGGAACTGGTTCGCATCCAGCTTCGTATGCCTCATTACTTGGCCGAAGGGCTTGGTATTTTATTTACGCGTTTATACCCAGGTACAGTTATTATAATTGCTTGTCGCCCTTGCGTGATTTATGAGGGCTCGGATAAACACTCGCTCTTGAACGGTTACATCCTGCTCCTAATAGCTACCGTGGTGCCGCCTTACACCGGCCGTTACGCGACACTCCCAATAAACGGTGCAAAATCTACGTGTGTCTTTTGCTCTTGTAAATTTTGCAATATATTCTTAATGGCTGGAAGTGGTATTTTGTTACGTAACTTTACAGTACTTGATTTACATAAACCGGATGAATTTAGCTGAATACATTAAAAGCTAACGCGTAATAACAGTAAATATCTTGCAAAGTCCGCGTCGAAATGTTTAACTTCTTTTTTAACGTTTTGCAACTTGTATTTCTACATGGCGTATCAAGATTCAGTGTTATTGGTATACCTATTTATGAGGTGTGAGAAGTAATGCCTCTTCTATTCTTCTCGTATTTCTCGGTTTAAGCGCAATTAGCGCATTTCTGTGAGCTTTACCAAGAAGCGTGTAAGAAGCATACAGGAGCGGATAAAGAAAATACAAGTTGCATAGTGGAGGAGAGTCAACTTCGGCGGACCCGCAGTGGCCTTCCGGGTACATTTGAATAATGCATACCGCGCATCTGGGGGCAACGTTGTTGCGCGGATATGGGGACACGACACGGAAGAAACTACCAATTGACATGTCGACAGTTTTACGGGCTAGCAAACTTTCATGCATCATATATTTCGAAATTGAAGAAAGCCACATGCGGGACACACGGTTGCAGTAATGCGGCATTTTAATTAAATCGGTCATTTCTTATTCAAAACACTGGAAAGAGAATTATAATAAAATCGTTCTATTAGATTAAAAAATGCGTTTTTAAAAGTAAAAAATTTTTTTATACTATATAATATTGAAATATTGACATTAATATGACATTTCCATAAAAAAAACTTCACTTTATTCAACCCTGCAACCGTATACATGCGGCTTCTTTGCGTCCTCAGCATTTTGACTATATTTCTTTTGCAATGGTTCAACGATTAAATTAACAATTGCAAAATTAATTTTATATTATTACTGTTTAAGCTTATAGTTAAGATCTCAAGGAACACCTATAAATTTTTTCAGAATTTTTGGTAAAGTTTTAGGTCATTTAATATGCCGCGGACGCAAACGTCCCCACATACCGTTAATGGGTGCCGAAGAAGAGTGTACGATAACAGGATTAAAATATTTATATGCTTTATATGTTATGGAACTTTTTACTCTCTCTTAAATGTGTATTTTAAATCATATGAGAGAAAAAGAGAGAGTATTGTAGTATGTGTCATACTATAGAGTAAGATGCACGTTCGCGGTGTTCATGTTCTTACAGCCAATTTAAAAGAGATTTTTCCAAGAAAATGTTACTAAATCCACGTTCTATTGCGTTCAGGTGCGAGTAAATGTCTATTTTTATAAACGATCTATCCCAACTGTGTTACACGCACACTTCTCGGTCGCGAAAGATGGTCGGTCAACTCCTAAGCACAGCAGCGAGCATAAATTATTCAGGCGATGTAGCAAAAGCGATTAATTTTATTGGTCGACGTCCCGGATACGGCTCGTCTGTACCCGTCACCGTTGCTTTGTTGCAACGTCCTATCCTATGCCCCGTGTTTCTCGATCATGTGCCAGCCAGACTAACACCTTATTAACGGCGGCGGTGGTTGCGCGAATGCCGGCCGCAGGATAGTTGCGCAAAGTTATTCGCGCGCGAGCGCGAGCGCTTTCAGTGCTGACCAGCTAATATTATCTTACATGTTGAAAATTAATCCGCGAGGTCTATGCGACGTGAAATTTATCATGAACTAACTCGGAACAAGCGACAATTTAAGTATTCTCTTTGCGAACGATACCAGAATTAACATTTTGTTACGGTTCGATCATATACTTTTAATGACATAGTTTAGCCGATTTCGAAAGAATAAGTAGAAGAGACATTATTTATAATGGTGTTACGTTCAACACTCTGTTACTGTTGTTATTATTATTATTATTATTATTATTATTATTATTATTATTATTAACCATGATATTAAATTTCTCTCTTGGCCTGGTTTAATTTGCAATTCGTATCTTCTAATTGACATCTCACGCCATAAAATTGATTCATGGTATTAATATTAACATTTTGAGTAGTTATTTGCAAGTCAAAACAGTTGTGCTAATAGTTTTAGAAATTTGTTTTGTAACCGTGTAGTTGTTTTACGTGGAATATAAAAATCCGATGGACTTGCCTTTCAAATTCGAATGGCTCACATAGTTTAGCAGCATGTTTCAGTAGTGAAAGATGATGTGATCTTTTTGGGTTATATTACAAGGAGAAATTGACACCACAGAAAATATACCGACCATGGTTTTTATGCCTTTCATTCTGAAGACGCGGATGATGGCGACTCACCTTTCCCAATCCGGGTTTGCCGTTCAATTCTTTTCATTCCTAAAAAAAACCGCTCGGCCACACACCATAGATAGCTTTAACAACGTCCACGGTATCTCGATGATTTCCCGGTAACCGTGAGGTCGACACTTATATCAGGACATGTTTGGACGATGAGAAAACCGCGAACACAGACACAGAAAAGGAACTTCGCGGCAAAAGACCTTGAGCATTTAAGTTTATGCGTACACCTGCATGCACGTACCACGATTCTTTCGTCCACAGACAGATCGCATTATATTCTGTACTGAATAGAAAAAGCGTCTATACTCTCGTGTTTCTAATGTTTATATTATTTGTGTATTTAGATTTAGCCGTTGGAACATGAATTGCATGTTATGCTTCCTACATTTTTTTCGTTAAGTATATGTTTGAAAGATTTGCATTACATTGCTATATGCTCATAGTCTTAACCAGCCATATACTATTAAAAGCTCAAAATTAAAAAGTTTTTGACACTTTGTATATAATATTGCTATTTATATGTACATAAAATTTAGAATTTTGACTTACAGTTTTTAAATACTTAATGGAAAATCGATTTTCTATAGATTTTCTTGAAACTGTGAATATACGTTAATTTAGGTGTGCTTTATGCGTGGTATAAATTTCAGTACCTTTTGCGGTTTAAAAATCGAGATACTGAGCCTCAAAGTTTCAACTTTTACTAAATTTTGGTATAAAAGTTGAAACTTTGAGGCTCAGTATCTCGATTTTTATACCACAAGAGGTATACTGAAATTTATATTATAGGCAGAAAGCGCACCTAAATTAACGTATATTTACAAGAAAATCTATACAATTACGATTTTCTCTAGTATAAGGACCGGTGAACGTCCTTAATGTTACAATATATTTATGATAAATTTTATCAAAAATATTTTCTTTTATATATATGTTAAGAGTTTTAAATATAAAACCATCACAGAATATAAAATAAACAGCAACACTCATAATCTGTGTCATTTGGTTTTGACAGTCATAGTTATGATAATATTCAGAAATACTAAATGCATCTTAAAATGAATTATCTATTCTGATAAATATTTTATACACATTTATATAGCCATCATTTTCTTATTTTTTCATGTGATATCAATTTTTCCATTTTATTATAATCTAAGATGATGCACCGAATTAACATTTTCAGTATAACAATCATTCAAATGTTATTTTTCTTTATCGGACATTTTCCGTGATGAATTATCGAATAAATCACGTTGCGTTGCAATAAACAATTTAGTTACTATTATCTTGAAAGTTGAAAGTCGCCACGTGTATTTGTTTGTTACAGATATAACGATAGAAAAATAATCTATTATATATATCTGCCACACTATTTTTGTTTGTTTTTTTCTTGTATTGCATAAACAGTGTTATAGATATTGACATCTATGACGCGACACCACGTGAGTCTTGAATAAGTGTCGGAACAATGAGCATGAATGAGCCGATTATTAGACAGGTATTCGGTTACTACGGTCTCGAAGAACCATAGGTCAGCACTACTGTCGGCATTGTCAGCGATTTTAGCTGAAGTTACCAAATGGACAGACATGCTGACACCATTGCTGAATCATGACGAGCATAGTTCAGTCGAATGGTAGTCACCGATCATAAATCAGTTTAGATCTTATGTCTTCGCCCCGTAAAATATACGTTCGATAATAACTCAGCGTTTTTTTTCGACTGGCAAAAATAAATTTCTCTGCTTAACATGCACCATTTCCTGAGAACCGCGGTTGAGACTTTCTATCGAATCACACCCGTTACTATTTATAAACGTCGATCTTAAATACGTAAATATAAATGACTGTGTATTTTTAATGCGCAGAAATTTTTCATTGAATCTCTGCAATGCATTTAAGTATCGCTAAATTATTGTTTAACGTAGAACGTCATATAAATCGATTTTGTAGAAAATAGTCGTGCTTCACTACAAAAGAACATTGAAAACAAGATTTTTTAAATTTAAATATGCGGCATAATAAGAATAAAATTTGATTTGCAATATCAAATTTTATAAATATATAGATAATTAAATTGGTTAATAATTAATTGCTGATTATCTGAACATTTCATATCTAGTATTTGTATAACTGATAGATGAATTGATCACTTTAAAGAGAGGCTGAAATGGATAATATATCAAGGATAACGAATAACTACCGTAAGGATAACAAGTCGTTACTTACTGATGACAAATTGTCACTTATTTAGCAAAAATTTTTTGTATATATTTTTATTTTATTATAATCTTCTAATTATAGGCGGATAAACATTGCACATAAATGATATATATACTGAGATACCTGACGTTTACATGTCGATTTCGTTTCTATTCCTTGATTTTTCGAGCGGATTGATATAACATTTAATTGCTTGATGTCAGTACTAATTAGCTATTGTGCCATGGTAAACGACATTATAATTTATTGTACTAATCAAGATTTCTCGGTGAATACACCGCCGTATTTTCAATATTTTATACGACAGTCTTGCCGCAATCATGGTGCAACGCCACACATAGCGGGTACACAATATTTCTCCAGAGATATGCGTGTGTCCGTAAACGAATACCTTAACGTAATGATGGGATCCGTGACAATCTTATTCTCTTTACATTGGCTTATAGAGATTATAAAAATGCCTTAATTTCTTCCACGTATGTTACGAATAGAATGACAATCGCATTCCAATCATTAATATAATTAATGTAATTGATCTATAGTATCTATACTAACAGAAAAAAAAGTTTTTATTTTTTATTTCTTTAAAACAACATTACTTAGGGAAAACGATTGAACAAATCTATTAAAAATTTTATTCTCTCGTAGCTACTCCGTTAATAATACTTCCAATAACTAATATTAATTATTCTTGTTTATTTATTAGAAATGGTATACATTAAAAACATCTATACGAAACATAGATCATTCTCAACCAGAGAATTTACCAGAGAGCTTTAAATATCAGAACTTATAAGATATTTTTCCGTCAATGTGATTCGTACTCATTATACCGTAATTACAAGAGGGCTACGTCGCGCATCCTCGTGGCATTCGAGATCAATTCCTTTTTGATGGGAGCTGAATAGTTCTCGTTGAAATTTATTCACGACTTAGCTAAGCAATCTGCGACAATAGACGTGACAACGATGCGAATTGCGTTCCTGCGCTGCGAGCGTATTTGTCAGTGACATTTCGAACGATTCATCACGACTGCCAATTCGATTACATCAACATGCAGCGGTAACTGCTGTCGACGCAGAAGACCTAATAAATGACAAGATGTAGGCGTGTTTTCGACGCTGATGACGATAATCTTGACGGTATGGTGAAAGATCGCAGTGCAGTTGGTTACGCGGCCGTTACCCAAGACCGATCAAGGATCACTTTAATGTTAGCCTGAACGTCACGCAATGATTCCGCGCTTTATACATATAATTTCATGGGCCTTTTCATATTTATCCTTGCGGAAATGCAATGTCGTAATCAATTTATTTATGATCGTAACTTTGCCATTAGTGTCGTTGTAATAAAAGCCTGGGTTACCGCTCAATCAATGTACGATGACTAAACAATCAGAATATATCATTCAACATATATCTCAGATTTGAGGATATAACTTTTTTAAAGATTAAAGATTTTAGAAGCTGATTTTCTGAAAATAAGGATCTTTGAATTCTATAACTCTTTAATTCTTTCTCTCTCTCACAGTAAGAACACATTTAATAAGAATACATTTTTATGAACTGTTGCATAATAACTTTGATGCTTCTAGCTTTTTTAGATTATAAGTTCTCTAACTGGATAAAAAATTTTGGGTTATATATATGCAAGAAGATAAATGCCTGCAATTTCAATTAAGGCTTAGAGCTTATCCGCGGCGAAATATTTCTCCCGGCCTATCGTGCGAGGAAATACTCTCCAATTACGATATCTCCTTTTCACATCCACCTGCGGATTCGCGGATAGCCCGCGCGAGTCGTAAGCTACGTATACGCATATGCATGCGGCGTGGCGGCGACATGAGGGAGCCATTACCAGAGCGTATGTCCGGCTTAATTGTACGGCAGGAATGCAGCCGCGCGGTCACACAATGGGCTGCTCTTCGATATTTATAAGGGGTCAGTCTGTGATATACGCCACGTCGTGATAAGTATGAACGGTCCGCCAGACGTGTGTCGTGATAGAGCATACTTAAAGCCGAGCGTTATACGATGAAACCGATGGGCAATGCTATGCCGTGAACACTGCAAAGATATATCTATAGAAGATGACCCTTATGATGGACATCCTCCTACATTATATTTTTAATTTTGAAAATTTTTTGTTATTCTTCATATTCATATCAATTAACAATATAATTATTAGTAACTTTTTTATCATACATCTTGATGCTATAACATACAAACTATTTAATATATTATTTTTAATTTTTATTGTCAAATTGCAATTGTCTAAAAGAAAATATATTGTCTTAATATTTATTTATAATTACCTTGGCACATCATTCTTGCAACTTTTAAGAATTGCAAAAGGCGTTGCGCTGCAATGTTATGTTTCGTGTGAATTAATGAATAAAATATGCGAACTAATGAGAGATTACATTTATCATTTTAATTTACATTTTAGTTTCTTGACGAATTTGAACCCAATTTATATTGTTTCTATAAAACTAGAGACGGTGTTATATACAAGTTATGTCCCCCAAGAATCTGCTCCCTCTCGCTTGTCGATAAAACTTGTTGAACCTCCTTTTGTATCAACTAAATTCACAGTTATCAACGTATATAGACGTATCGATAACTATTAGGGCCAAAGCACGTATCACAGTCGTAGTCGTGGACGTAAGTAACGCACAAGCTTTGGCGTATCCTGATTTATCAGGTCGAGGACTACGACCGTCGTATATCGCTACGCCATGTTATGTGCTTTGGCCCTTACGTGTACATTAAACATAACCGTTCCATTCGAGTAAGTTTCTTGTCTGCAACTACGTAACGTAGCGCCATCGTCGTCGTTGTCATCACCATCATCATCGTCATTATCAACATTATCATCATCATTATCATCGTCATCGTCGTCGTCGTCGTCGTCGTCGTCGTCGTCGTCGTCGTCGTCGTCGTCTTCGTCGTCGGCGTCGGCGTCGTCGTCGTCGTCTCGTCGTCATCTCGTAGAAGGCGTTTCACGATTTCGTGTTCGCCGTTCAACTCGGGTCAAAGTTCAAATCGAGGCGGACGAGATAGCAACGGCGACGTCGATAAATCGCCGCGGTGAACCGCGATAAACGTTCGTGGCTCCCTCCTCGGCTTCTCCGTGTTTCTCTTCTTTTTCCTCAGTATCGCACACGTACAGACCACAGATTTGGTAAACAAATTATTCTCAATGCAAAAGTCCTTTCAAGGCTTCCATGGGAAACGGGCGATTATGCTCTAGTAGACGCTCGTTTAAACTGCGGTCTGCAGAGATAATGATTTCGCGAGATAATGCAAGCCGACGAGAAATAAGACTCGCAATTTAGACGATTGCGGTGAGCGATTTGTATGAAACACATTGTATGTAAAATGATGCTGACGTCGTCCGAATAGAGGTTACACATGAAACGTTATTACATATTTTATGAAGGACTATTATTAGTTTTTTTTAAGCATTAATAATATGAATATTACGTAATTACATAAAATATCTCAGTTGAAATTTTAAAAGATTAATCAAAGACCAGAGGATATAGTTTGTTTTTTAACTACTGTTTTTGTTGTTACCAAGCAATTAATATTAATTACTTGGCGATAATGAAGACAGAAGATATAGCTCTCAAAAGGTCTCAAGTAACTGATACACACACGAATTGTGCCAATCTGTTTTTACTCCCAAACCACTCCTCACCTCCACCATATCCTACTTCCATTTTATCCCTCACATATCACCTGCCACCCCCTTCTCCATACACGGATATAGTCAAACTGATAAAGCCAGTAAATAGACCTTTTTAAACCCTACAACTTTTATCTGAAAAATTTTTTTATAAAACTTACATTTTTCGAGATATTTTGCCGTCCCGGAATTTTTTATATACCCTATATTCGCCAAATTTTTTCAATTTCGTTCCAATACGTTTCGTTATTATACTGAGGAACATGAAAAAAGCAGCATAGGCGAAAAATGTTTTATCGTTATTATACTCTTTACTGAACTTAAAAAGCTATAAACAACGACATGTGACACTCACATGAATGAAAACACGAGGTTTTAACAAAGGCGCCCTACGGTATATTGTTACACAGAGATATATTTAGTTTTCGTTTTTGTTTTACCGTTTCTTTATATGGCATCTTGTTTATCCGGCTTCTCTTCTCTTTAGTGCAAATATAGCGTAGCTTTTTAGTTGTCTATTCTAGGAATATACAAAAAGCTTCTTTAATTAAAAACAATTTAAGATAATGAAACAAGAAAGAGACAGAAATGTATTGCTAATTTTAAAAAATAATAGTAAATCTCAGTAATATCTGTTTGATAATTATTATAGAGAAAGAAAGTTAAATATACTTTCATAAATTTATCTTGATAAATTAAGATTAGCATTTCGTGCGAATTCTAATCTTATTTCGTTAAACGTAAAAGAGATGAATTATTTATTACTGTAATTTTATTAACCACTCTATTATTCATAATATGACTTCTTGATAACCGCTTGATAAAGGTTTTATCCCATGGCTATCCCGCAGCGCGAGAGAAAGGCCGACATTTAAGAAAGGGAACTCGGCAAATGTGGTACGCTCGTGGATTACGAGGGCGAATGCAAATGGATTAATATATCACGCGGGGCAGTTATGCTGGGTGTACCAGTAATTCTCGCGGAAAGCCTATGAAAGATCGGTTCCTTTCGGCACTCTCTAACGAGCGGAAATTTCCCGAAGTGGGTGCTAACAGTATCGTTTCTTCCGTGGCGTGCGGCTTTCACGCGAATGTGAAAACGAGCGTGCGGACTCGCATACGCGGCGTTCATACAACTTCACACGCGCATCACGCACACCAGCACGCGAACCAGCACGAGAAACGCGGATGTGCGGAAGGCGGCGTGACATATTTTCCACTCTTTCGCCTCCGTGAATTTAACGCGCTCTCGACTCCCCACCTATAGCTCGGTGCCGACCCCGCGCGAAAATGACTTTATCATTCATGAGATGCAAAATGCATTAGGAAGTCTGGAAAAATACCGAGCAATTAGCCGTAAATCAAAATCGCGCTACCGAGTACTTGTACTTAATGCCACCTGTCTGCGATTTACACACGGCTGTAGCGCCGGCGTTTCGGTGGAATTTACGGTACCCCGAAGTTTTGCGCGCGAAGAAACGTTCGACATTTACTTTTCGCGGGCGCGCGTTTGCTGAAATTAATCGACATGAATATCGTTATACGAATAACAACAGCTGAGAAAATTTTCCGAGTTGAGTGATTTAGCACCCGCTAAGTATTCCACTCATTATACATGAATATTAATTGATTTAAAATTATGTTATAAAATGACAGTGAAGACGAACTAACCGACGTTTAACATACTAAGTTAGAATACTTTGTTTCTTTTAAAAGATCTTAGTTTTCGTGGTAGACATGAGCGATTAAAGCTTAAATAGTATAACGAAAAGAATTTTTAAAAACTTTTACGGTTATTTCAAAGATTAAATAGATTGGTGTTGGACTGCTCGAAAGTCTGCTTCCTACTATTTAATATTGAAATTAAATTTATTTATTGTTACAAAACGAAGTTATCGTATTAATGCCGTTTAATAAACCAACCCGAGAACTCATGCATAAGACAGTTTATGGATTATTTATGTATAATAGATGCTCGTGAGCGCGAGTGTCGGTAATTATAAATATTTTTCTTAGCGGGCAGGGGTGATAAGATCTGAGATTTTGCATCAGCATTGGCAAGTGCATCTATATTTAAAGATTCTACCGAATCTGAGATAGACGCATGAACATCGTCTTTTGTGTGTGTGTAAATATAATCGATCCGATATGACGCGACACGACACGACGCGATGCGATGCAATGCAATGCAGCGAAAAAATGCCAACAATTTTGTTGCTACGACAAGATCAGCTTTCCGTGACCAAATCCAACCGGACACATCAGAGTAAACAGGAAACACTCGACTACCCATAAATGCTTATCGATGCACTGGATATATTTCTGCGCGACACATTCAATTTTCCGCTACAACACTTCGTTAAATGTGTGTGTGTGTGTGTGTGTGTGTGGTCAATCGCGCGAAGATACCTGTTGTAACTGTAATGAAAAGTGTAAATAATTACAACTATTTTCATTTGCGTTCATTTGAATATTTGTTGTGATAAAGGCTGCGTTTCGATATTCACTGCTAGTACTGAAAATCTATAGTGCATGTGACGTAGACTGGCAATAAATATTAAAAAACGCAGTCATAATCATCTATATGAGATAATATATTTTAAAAATGTAATATATGTATCCTTAGTTATATTAGATTAAATTGGAATAAATCTTTGTTACTTATAAATTTAGAAATATAAAGTAAAAACTTGGACTTGTAAATAAATTTGATATATGTACATACGCAGCATATATATGTATATTTATAAATTTAAACTATTTAAACTTATTTATAAATTTATTTATTAGAGGAAAGTCCCCTATTATGAGACAGGATCCTAATATGAGATATGTTAAGCTAAAAGGCCCTATATAGGTCCCATCTGTTGATCCCACTATGAAAAAACCCCGCCATCTCATATTAGGATCCTATCTCATAATAGGGGACTTTCCTAAATATTTTTAAAAGAATCAATGGTACATGTAATTATTCTGACTACCATTATTTATACCTAAAATAAAAAAATTATATCAATAGAAATTTAAATATGTTAAGTCAAAACAGAAATGTCTGTCATAAATCAATGATAATAATTAAATAATATATAATTATAATTAAATTAACTTATATAAGTATTACAAGTACTTTTAATTCGCATAATAATAATTAAGGTAGTCGTCTCGTCAGGGCATGTATTAGATAAAGTTTTCGATTTCGGATTTTTTATCAAATTATATCATCAGCTTTGCAGTCGATTTTTTCTGTGGCTCCTTACCGACTATTTACTCTAGAAAATCGATCTCGAAAATCACAAATTTTGCATTACTTCATACAGAAAAGAAGGCTCTATCACGGTTTCAATCACATATTTTCGTATTTTTCGATTAGATGAAGTGAGAAAAAAACATTGCTTTTTGTACATTAGATTTCGAAGAATCCGATGCAACCATAAAATATATAGGTTACCGGAGATTTCGCTGCTAATTTTTTAGTTTATTTTAGTGAAAATGCGGTAATCGAGCAGACATTTTTTGGTCGAGGTGAGGTTGGGAAGACTTGGCAACGCCGCTGGCTAATCACTGTAGTTGCAGGTTATGGGGCTCGTCTTTCTTAGCCGAATTGGATAGTGATTGACACCCCTGTCATGCGTTTTGAAACCCTTTCTCAGTAATTGTCAAAATTCAATCGAAAAGAAGATGATAACCTTTCTCGACGACTCGCATGATCAGCTGATCAAAACGGAGTCAAATGAGAAAAATCACATAATTTGGAAAAAGTAACATACTTTGTCACGTATGAAATTTTACACCATAATTCATAAAATTATTTTTCCCTTAGCAAAAATTGCCTGAAATATATTTCTGAACGTGAAAACCTACAAACAGTCACATGACTAGCACGTAGCGAGACGCCTACCTTAAACAATATTTTATAAATATTTTCTATCTATCAAATGACTTATAGGAAAAATTGTCTCTCTCTTAATGATCAAGTGAGATATGTTGAACTGATAGAATCAAACTCAGTCTGATTATTTACATCTCAATTATTCAAGCTCGTGAGTTAATTAAAATCAATGTATCTTGCACATACAAGATGCATTCTGCAATATTTGCGTGCTAATGATACGTGTAGTTTCCATTTATATGTATATTTATGTGCACTGTTTTTCAAAACATGTAACTTTCATTGGCGCCTTGATTGCAAAATTATGTTAATGCTATCGGCTATCGCTTCGAATTCGATAGCGCAACCTTTGCGCGATTCAGCGCTGACGAGTCTCTTTCTGAAAACATAGATCGTTATTAATAAGCTACTAAGCGTCACATTTCGAAAAAATCTCGATCGTACGTTCGACAAATAGAAGTTATATCCAATAAATTTATAGAAGATTGACTTTATCTTTGACGAATTATTATTGAGTTTTTGACATAGTGTTATACATATAATATTGAGATTAAAAACTACTTCCCAACTACAACAAATTCTTATCGATCAAAAATATACTTATCGTTTAAAGTTTAGATCTAATTTTTCAAAATTGATGTAAAAATTTGTAATTAGTTACGAGTTGCTCTCATCTTTCTTGATTTACTAAAAGATAAATCAATGTATTATAGTGTATCTAACTTATGATACTCAATTCTTATAAAATGACGATGATGCACTTGGATGCATGAGTCTGTATTTAAATGTTACATCTAGTATAACATTAAAATAAATATAACATTTAAAAAATATAATATCAAAATTTAAAAAAATCTCCTATTTATGTTTAATATAATATTGTAATCTTGAGAAATACGTGAAAGTCAAGTCGTGTTTAGCCGGGATCAAACTATTCAAAAATGATATTTCTAGAATATAATGTTCAATTTATCTATGGCAAAATATTCAGACAAAGCGTAAAATCACGGGTGTCTTGTATTTACCAGTGCAGTGTACTGTTCCATGTGGTACGTTACGAAGTTTACTATAACATGAAGATATAACAGCTATAAGGCTACCGGCATTAGTAAATAAAGACTCGCTATAGGGTCTGACTCGCTAACGTCTGGTCATTGCGATTGAATCCTCTGTTAATGTCAAACAGTCTCGCTGTTCGGCACAACGTGACGAATTTAATGACATTCCGTGGCCAACGAGATTTGCACATAATTCCGCTGGCGGTGCATATGGCGGTGTCGATAACGGTACAGGCTGCCGCAATCATACCAGCAGATAAGCCTAAACTCTCGTACGGTTTCTCTCTTTATGCCTTAACCTGTATCTGTATTTTACATCTCGCCAATAGTAGCTCGACGATAAATTAGTTAAGCGATACGACGGATCGAGGTAAACTTCCAATAAAAATGACTAGTCAACAATTTTTTACAACGGATCGAAATAGACTGGGCGTATGATTTTTACATGCAATTTCGCAAAGCGTACCGCTATGATTAACATTTGAAAAAAATTGTTTTCAATAAACATTAAACAACTATCCGTCTTATTTATTACGAGAGCTATTCACACGAATAATGATTTTAAAGATATGCTGCATTCGTCTGATGAAATACAGACCAATCTATTGAGAATTCAAAATAGCTGGTACAATTTGTAATATTTGCGGGCTATGACGAACTAGACCAGCTAATTGAATTACGCGTATCACGAACGTTAAAGTACCTATTGTAGTAAAATTTACAATTTAAACGTATTTTATATATATCTTTTTAAGTATTTTTTAAATATATTTTTTTACCACTAAAGGGGGAAGAGAGCGAAATTTAGTATTTAATTAAATTTAAAAATTTCTTGGCATATTTTAAAATCACATTTTAAAATTTTATTTAATCCTAAAATTAGAGACAGATATAATTCTTTCTAATATTCTTAAATATTCGTTAAATATTCCCAAATTTGTTAATAATTAACTTACAGAAAATACTGAATATATTATACTCAGTTTCTTAATAAAGAGATTGTTATGCAATGTTTCTATAATGCATACACAAATATACATGTATTTAATTTTAATATGACATATGCAGCTGCGAAGTTTCATATGGATTCTTAAACTTGAATTTTTAACCGAGACTGTTGCATCCGACTACGCAGTAATGCTTCTAGTAAATAACCGTCCCCATATTGTTGTTGCGCGAGGCACCGTTTGACAGCATCAAAGAAAATGCAAGAGAATCGAGAGAAGAATTATTACTCACGTACTACGAGAATCGTTTCATTATCAACTCGTAAAGAGGCAAACGTGCATTGTGTGCTAAACACCGGTAACGTGGCCGAACCCCCCAGAGAGTGGCACCGCGGTGAACCTCACCTTCAAGCCGATCCATGGTTTATACTATTGTCCAGTATATTGCCAAGCGGCGCCAACTAAGCACAGCAGCTGGTTCCTTTATGTTCATTTAAATAATAATCTTGCCACATTATACTCGAGCGTGCAGGTCGATCATACAAATTTAAATATTCTTTGGGGAAAAAAATTAAAATCCATATACATACTCGTATATACGAGAAAAAATAAATTTTGCTTTATGCAAGTCATAATACTGTTTCTTTTGCATTTGACCATTGAAGATTATAGAAAAATTTAGTCCGAATTTTAAAATAAAAAAAAGAGCTTAAAACTATATGAAGATATAAAAGTTTTAAATTATGAATTATAGAAACCGTATGGAAATCTGTTTATAAAATGATTAATTTAGAAAACATTTGATGTCCTCTTATGGAATTTTTTCATATATAACTTTTATTCTTTATACCATGTACATATACCATGTACTATTTTTTACTTTCATACAGATATCAAAGGATGGAAAATTCTTGATACTGGGATATTTCTATTCTCCGTGCAACACCATGCGGATAATTAGTAAGCGGTTCATTGTTTGTCTGTCGGCATACGCATAAAATCTCTTTTTCCACCGTGTTCGTATACGATAAAATCTTTATTCCCCATAAGCAGAAGAAGCAGAAAATGGCTGGCACCGCCATGTCTCATCTTCGGATCGCTTCACGCTCGACGAGCACCATCAAGAGGCCTGAGGCTCGCTCGAATCATCCCCATACCAATAACATACACACGTACATACATTCGCATACATAAAGTGAGTTATTAAACAATTATAATCGCATCTAAGGACTAGCATTTACCTCTCGATTTGACGCACCGATAACCGGTATGAAGGAAGATTCCGCCTAAGAATTGAAAGGAAGGAAGGATATACGAGATATAACTTTGCCTTATCCCTTCCTATTATCTTCACTACTGATTAATGAGTAAAATTGATAGTCAATAACACAATAAAGTAAAATAAGGAAAGGAAATGATTTAATAATTTTCTCAAATGAAGCAAAAAGAACTTTTATTAAACGATTTATAAATGATAAATTTTTACAATATGAAAGAGTGTCTTCTTCATATTAGATACTAAATGTTTTTCTAGTTTTCAAGAAATACAAGGATAAAGTTATAAATTTAAATCGCTCGGACGTACACGCGCATTTTAATATAAGTTTATTCATCATATCACATGTCGGCCTGATCCAAAATCACAAAGACAGCATACTGTCCTGACCTTTAGGTACGCCATTATGAAAGAGAAGAGCCTAATGGAAATCCGCTAATGGAGGACCGGGCGGCGACCTTTCGAAAACAATCGATCGCCATCCAAAGCGGTCCCGGTTGTGTCTCAGGAACGAGCCTTCCGAGTGAAAGTCCCCGTAGCATTGGTAGCATTCTGTCGTTTCTTCACCGATATGTACCGCGCAGCGTGCTAACGGCGAAGTAGGTCAGCTGCAGACATTGCACCACCTTCCTTCCACTATATCAGACTCCGTTTCGTATCTTGGGGTTCTGGTTAACACGCGGTGCACGCCGGCATTTGTTGATTAATCGAGCTTCCTGTCTCCCGCCAGTCCAGTCCTGCCAAGGAAGCTCTTTTTTTATCCCCCCTCTTCCCCCCCTCCGCGCTCAACGACCACATCTGACGATTACGCGTTTCTGCGAGAATTTACGGTGCTTCCAATTTGATTGTGTAACACGCAATTAGTAGCTTCGGAACGCTTTCTATTTCTAACACTGAAAGAGTGCTCGTTAGTTATTCTCGGCGATCAAGCGCCGCGCAAAGTTATTTCATTGCAAATTAATGACCATGTAGCGATATTGCAACACCTGTGCCGAGTTGGTCGAACGCACATCCAGCCTTGCGAATCACACGCGCGGACGCGACTTATCTCTCCCTCATTCATTCTGGTACGACACGTTGCCTTACGAAAACCATTTAAAAGAGCACCATGCGCGTCGCGCTTCGAAAAGATTCCGCTCCGCTTTAGAACGCTAGATAGAGGAGATTCCGTTCTTATCCGATCTCCAAGGGAGCTGGTACGCCGTGAGCGCGGTAGTTAAACTTAACTAACGACTCCATTAAAGCATCCGCACCTAGTCTAACAAAACTCACGATCGGTTTCTCCTCGGCTCGCTGCATCGCTATATACGAAAGCGATGCGACGTGCGTCCGCCGATTGGAGATCCGTTCACCGTCGGCTATTGGTACCGGAAGTGAGTGCACAGAGATCTCCGACGGGAACCAGAATGACGCGAGGTCATGGGTGATCGATGGCTCGGCCGATTGATGCCACGACGATCGATCATCTGACTCAGGGAGTTTGTTTTTCTCCCGTCGCCGATGTCGTTTGACCGGTATTCAGTGGCAGGTACGCGCGGGTACCGGACGTATATCTGAAATAATATCTTCCTCCAGCATTATACCTCGTCGATAATTTTTTGTATTCGACGAAGTGAAGATAGTATTAGGAGTTATTATTTATTAAATGCATTTCTTTATATTTTTATTTTATCTTCAAATGGACCTGCCATCGAGTTGCTAAATGCTAATATGATTTATCTAATTAATATATTTATTAAGGAAACGCGCAATTATGTTTTTGTACCTGCTGCAGTAATTTAACGTACATTTAAACCCGGATACCATAAAAACATTACGACAAATACAGCTGCCGACACAAGCCTCACTATATCTTGCTATAAGAAAAACATTAGAAACAAGTAAGAGAGCGTCTGAAACCTCGACTTCAATCATCCGAAACACTCGCTAGCTGTCATACATTTGTCTTTCTGAGTGAAGATGAGATTTAAGGTGTTTCGTGCCACGGATCGGTCGTGGACACGAGACTATTTCTCACAGTAATAAAGGTTCTTCCTGAGTATAACACCACTGAGTAACTGCATCTCCACTACTATATTACACGATCAGGTATTCCGCCCTGGGAGAGCACGGCGGGATCTTCTTGGACTCGAAGGTGGCGGGTCATCGTATTATACGAGAAAGACTTTCTACTTCTGTACTACACCGTCCCGGTCCGCGCGCGATCTCTTCCTGCACGATGTAGATTACCCGGCGAGCATCTCTCCTTACAACGAGATACCAGCCAAGCGATAAGCTACCGTGCAACTTTCTTGGTGCCTTACCACGCTCCGCGATATCGCGCGCTCTTTCGGCATGATTTCACCTCGACTCCTCTCGGATGCCTTTATGCAAATGCACGCGTGCAAGAAAATTCTGTTAACAAAGCCTGCCACTATCGCGCCGGCAGTTTTTCCGCATTCTTATAGAGTGCGGAACTTATCCTCGTGTTTTTTCGCGACCTGAGAAAATTATGTTGCTAGAGAAGTAAATATAAAAATAATACTTTAGGATCTTTGCCTTTATAAAAAGGAATCTTAAAGGTTTACTTTTAGCATGAATTGCGTACGATAACGAACATAGTTTTAGTCAAAACTTCATCAAAATAAAAATTTATATTTTTAGATTTTTTTGTATAAGAAAACATACTTACATATTTAATATCGTTCATTAATATAATAATTGTGAATAAATAAAAAATTACATAGTGGGATTGAATTTAAGAATTTGTAACTTCTATATAAATTATAATGATTGAAAGTCTATATAAAAAAAGAATATTTACTTTATAATAACCGGAAGAGTTTTTAAGGAAATTAAGAAAGAGAGTGAACGTAAATTAGTAAAAGAATTTTTAATTTTAAATTTCATTTAGAGTTACATGTACTCTCCGAACTTTTATACTTTATAAAAACGTATAATTTTTATTTAAATATATACTTAAACAGGCTTAAGTATAATGATTGTAACACGAAACAGTGCTCCTCAGCTTCTTTCAAATAATATATCTGTTAATTCTAATACTTTGGCATCAAGCCATAATTGACTATCTCAGTTCGCGTTATGACCGTTATGTTGCAAACCCGAGTTATCGACAACTGTTTCTCGATTACCTTTCCTCGATGGTTACTTTGTGTGCTTCTTGCAACGCGTACGCCAACGCACATTCAATTCTGTTCGCAATGAGTGTTACGCTATAGCGTATAAAGTCGATTATACCACGCCAATCAGATCCTCATCCCCGGGTCCGGAGTTGCATATACGCTTACTCGCTCGGTCGGACTTACCCCGTGATACATATCGTTTATTATTATTCCTCGAAGCTGTCCAATTACCTTAGCCAGCGCCGCAATTCGCGCTAATGGATCGAGGAGCACGTCGTGGCACGTCGTGGCGAGCCGCGGGGGAAATCGCCACGGTGCGGCGCGGCGGCGGCACGGCGTGGCGGCACACGGCGTTCCTGGATTTCTTTGGCGGATTTCCAAACGCGCCGAACGGCCTGAACTCGCCCTGGAGGAAAAGTTACGTTTACCTAAGGTTTCGATCCTATTTCCGTACGGGTCGGTGACCCGATCTTTTTCCCCTCTGTCTCCCTCCCTCTCTCTCTCTCCCTCGCTGTATCTTTCTCTCTCTCTTATTCCTTCGATCGTTCTCGCGACTTGACTTCTCTCTCGCTCACATCGCCCTTCATCACTCTTTGTCTCCTACTCTATGTTCCACTTCTACCGCGCGCGCCATGCCTTCCTTGCGAGCTGTTTTCTCACTCTCCTCTCTGTCTCTAAGTTATTCCACGCCTCGCCCTTCATCCTTCTCTTTCCCTTTCTCTCGAGATTGCCCATCTCTTCATCTTCCTATCTACGCGCTCGTTTATTCGCGCTCGCTTCCTTCGCACCCGCCGTCTCTCATTTATCCATTCAACCTCTCTGTCTTTCTTCGGCTCACGATCGTGCATCCACTCGCTGTGTCTTTCTCTCTTTTTCCGTTTCTCTCCGCAACCGCTTCTTGCCTCGCGCAACCGACAAACCTTTCAGCGTTTCGCGTTGCACCATACACCTGTCAGGCGTCGCGTAATTGTGAAACGACTTTATAGCCTGGACTGATATTGCAAAGGGACGCGCTGCGTTTCCTTCCTTCATCTAAAACCGGACGTTCTCTTTTAACCGAGATAGACGACAGATATCGTGCATCGTGCGAGATGTCTGGTATTTTTAGCCGTACTTGCAGTCGCATACATTCGATCTATAACTTGTGTATGCACATATTATTTCGGTCCAAGTACAGAATAACAGAGTTCGAAAATTGTCCCGAAAGATTTGCACAATGCGTGCAAATAAATCGGAGTATTTTCTATCTATGCCAAGAGTTTGTTAACTTTAAATTATTTATTTAATCATTAAATAAAATTAATGTAAATTTAATACTTGCATAAATATAATATTAGGAGAGAGATGGTTTTACTTCCATTTTAACATACGTTTAACAAACGTCTGATAAATAACTGAAGTTAATTATATTATTGCATTTATATTATCGTTTCTTTGCACGTAGTTAGTTATCTGCCGTACGCTACACAGCCAAAGATAAATCATCGATTTTTTTATTCCTTCCAAGAAATGTCACATACGATGAAGTTATCTGCTGGCTGCATCACATTTTTCATATCTGCTGCCAGGAAGGAGGTCGATCGGTCAATTAATTACACGGCAGTGATCGCTCAATAATTAATGCTTGAGCCACGAGATTCTTGATGCGTTCGACGTGAACACCGGGTGGCCCGGGAACGAATATGGAGGCGCGTATGCACACATGCACACATGCAAAAACTCCGCCTCTTTCCTGCGTATACTCGCGATTCATTAATTAATCCATTTGTAATATCTTGCGTGGAATGCCATGAGATGCGGCGCGTAAATTCGAACGTGTGTACACAAAATGTTTGGTGGAACCCTTTCTCGATCTGTATTATATTTAAATGTTTTATTCAATGTGTCCCAAAAATCCAACATTTTCTCTACGTGCTTTTCAACTTCAACGAGGTCGATTTTTTCTTAGCGAAAATTGAATTAGATTTTCTTTTCTCAAATATCTGATTTTGATACCGTTGTAATTATATTTTAAATTAAAATGAATATAAGAATTTAACTTATTTTCAACCTATTTTCGATAATCAGTTAAAAGTTAAAATATTCATTGTTAAAAGTGTTTTTCGCGGATACGTTGAATAAGGAGATTGTTACGAGCAGGAATTTCTGTCTAGTGTCACGTGACAAAAACAAAATTCCGCGTTATTATTTCACTTTCGTCCTTCTTTTCTTCTTACCGTCACCTCCACGAAGAAGCGGTCGCTATTTTCGATGCGACGCGCTAATCATTAATTAGCTCTTTCTTTAATCGGAGTCTGACTCGGATGTTCCGATCGTTTTTACCCATGGCGATGAAGTCCGCGGCAACGGCGACAGGACGTAAACGGACGGCAGGAACGTCGCTTGACGTGGCGAACGCGATGGAATGTCGAAGCATAACCATCTTCACGAGAACAGCGATAATTCGTTTGTACGTTTCTTCGGCCGCGTCGAGCGGAAATTAGCAAAACGGTTTATACACAGAGAGTACTAAAGTTCCGACGTCTTCTGTATCTTTCCGCGAACTCCTGTAATTATTTCCGTTTTATATTCTTTTGCAAAGTTTAGGAAAAAAAGATGTAAAAGAATCTTATGAAAGAAACTTACTTATACGAAAGAATCGAAAAGATTCTCATGAATTCCTCAATCAGTAATCAATTCTCCGCGGAAGTTGATGGAACAACATAATTTAATTTACACTTAAACTGTCAACAGTTCGATTATACGATGATAAATTGGCACATTCCAGAATGTTAAACATTATACATATTAATGTGATATAATCCTTTGAATTTATACTAATAATATGTATGTATCCGTTTACGTCGATATCAACGCGATGCTGCTTGCCAAAAGCTATTTACAGCAAAGAACGCGAAAATATTTGCGACTGCATTAGCAATCGCCTAGATAACATCTCGATAATTTTCACAGTGTTTACGCCGACATTCAATTATAAGGTCATTAAACGACTCGACCTACGGCACTTGAGGATAATTTCTCGTCCCGAGGGCTCGCGAGAGAAGCGCGTAAAACTTCCCGGCAGGTATTAATCACGTACGATAGACCGAGCATGGATTTAGTTGTCCGTTGAAGTTGCCGAGTCTCCTGCCTGCGGCATCGTCTCTTCGTATAGGGTGTTTGAAGGGAGGGATGGCCCGATCCCCGCACACCGTTACATCCTGCGTCGAGTTTAGTTTCGCGTCGGGGCACCTACGGTGACCGTCCGCGTCGCGATAATCATCGATATTTTCTCTTCCGCATACCGATTTCGTGGCTGAACGTGACCCGGTGAGCAGAAATTGCGGCGTGCGGTCGATACCCGATACGATAATGGGTAACAACGCAGAGAAATTTCTCTCCGTGGCCCCGGGTATCCCGTGTGACGACGCGACGCTACGTACTCGCGAGATCCAGGACTGCCGATTTTGTGATAAAAATCAGAAAAGTACTCACCGGCGCCGGCGCGGCGGGGAGCTATAGCGGATGCTGGAAATTTCAGAAGCTCCGTACGATCGAGTAAATAAACAATAATTACTATAAATAAAACGTATATTTAACGCGATTTAGCACGAATGATATTTGTAACATTGAAAAGAGTCGAAAATATTTTTGATTGAAATTTATATTATTCTGCATACTAATAAAATATAATTAAATTATGAATATACGAGAAATCTTTGTATTAAAGATTAGTTGCAAACAAGTTTTCGTCGAATCATTCATAAAATAGATAAATAGATATATTTTATCGGCATTAGTCATTGAAGTGCTTCTCCAGATGAGTATCCAAACAAAAAGTTCGAAAAGTATAAGATATAGGTGTGGGATAACAAAGACTAAAAGTTAAACCTATGGTATTATAGTACAATAAGATTTATTATTAATAAATATTTCCAAAAGACTTAATATTTGAAGGAACACATAAAGGAAAAGTACAGAACTCAATACAGAGCTGAGTCATGAATCGACATTGTTTGTTTGCGCGCTTTCGGTTAAAGTCTTGTTGATGGAAAAAGTTTGCTGTCATCAGCTATATTCGCTATTCGCCTACGGCGATACGAACAATCGAATGGTGAATTGACGTAACACAGTGCGGTTTCGCGAAATCTCGTATTCTCAAAGGAATCATTTAGCGTGCACGCGCCCATGAAGGCGCGTAACGTCGCGTGTCCTCTCGCCATGCCGTCGAGGAGTCCTCCTGTTTGTTCTGCACTTTAATAGCGCGCCTGCAATCCTTGCAACGTGGACACGTGGAGGAACGCGTTTCTCTACATTTCCCCCTCCTGTCTCTCTCTCTCTCTCTCTCTCTCTCTCTTTCTCCTTCTCTCTCTGTTTCTTGTTTTCCTCCTTGTTCTTTCTCTTTCCCTCTCTCCTTCTTTCACCGCTGCGTCATTCTCGCGCTCTTTCTTTCTCCCGCTTGTCTCCCTCGCACCGTCGGTGGTCCTTCAGGACTCGAGGAGACACAAGCCGCCCGTGGAGAACACGTTCCCCAAGAGCAACGTCAATATTGACACATCCTCGGTGCAAATCGACAAATGCGTTTTGCGCTTCTGGAACTCACGCAATACAACGGGTACTTCTACGATGGGTTCTGTAACCTGGATCGAGCGTCAATGCCTTTTATTTAAGTATTGGAAGCTGTAAAAGACGGCTATATACTTATCTTATTAACCTTAAACGCTATTTGAAATACTTTGTTTCGTGTTTTTTCTTTTCTTCCTTTATTTTATATTTCTTCCAGATTAAGACTTTCTGTCTGCTGAAAATATTTAGAAGCAGTTTTTATTAGACTGTGTGGACGATACAAGTTTATTCAAACATATGTTATTGAAAATTTCTGTAGCTCTTTAATTTCATTGATCGAAGAAATGATCTGAATTGAAGAAGTATATATATAAGATACGAATAACGTAAAAAAGTAACGTAAAATAAAAGTAAAATAATTTTAATTTTAAATAACATGTTGCATATTGTTAAAAATTGAAAACAAATTTACCATAAAAAATTAATAGATTGAAAAACATTGGAATTTTTAACGATTTCTATTAGATCATTTGTCAATCATTTTCCGACGGTGTCGCGTTTTCGCTTAAATGATTGCGTGTGCTGATACTGCCTCCTCAACGATATCGTAAAGGGACAAGAGCGAATAAAAAAAGCATCAGCTTGTAAGTGACGAGAGAGCGCTTGTGACGACAGCGATACTAATTTCGCTTCTACATTCCATCGGCGCGTTGGCTTGCCGTCTTAAAGCTGTTGACGAGCGCGAGCAAGGTGTGTCTTAAAGCGGCTGCAGTCTCGCCGAGAAACGGAATTTTTATTGCTATACCGAGAAAAATTACGGAATAACTGGGAAAAGCGTTTGTCTCCGTGAATTGCGACACACGGAAGAAATATGAAAATTTTTACATAAACAGATTGTATGAATTTGTGATTTATGTTTCGTATCTCATGCGTATTTTAGTATCCAGTTCGTCATTTTATTGTAATAATATTCAGTGAAATGCGCAACAATCGAACAGGTTCTTGTCTTGCACGTTAAATTTTGATTTATATCTACTATAATTGTGGCAATAACTTTGAAATACATGAGGCCGCATTTTAAGATGTAGCAGATATATACATATTAGATGCAATTGCCAATGAAAGGATACCATGTATCTTTAATTTTTCCGACATGCCCATCGTTAGCGACCTGATCTATTATATCTTCGAATGTAGGATGCTGAAAAAAAAAGAAAAACGGATCTCAATAATGGATCGATGTAGCGCTATATTCAATGAAATTTTCATTTCCGTAAACACACGTATTAATCACGCCTTAGGAATTGCTGTGTCGACGGTTATCATCCGCGAGTAATTAGATCGTGTACTTATTAACGAGAACACCGATGCGCATCGGGCTTAATGGCCGTTGCCTAGCGCGCTTGTGATTACCGCCCGATATAATTGCCCCGATGACCTTAAAAGCGCTTTGTACGGGCACACCGAGCGGTTTTGAAAGTTGGAAAAAGTGCTCGGCACGTAATTTTCATCGTGAAGCGTGGCTGACATTTAGAACACCCGTTACAGCGACATTCACCGATAGTCGTCGGGCGTCATGCGGCTACCTCTATGCGCGACGTCTTGTACCTACGAGCGCCGTTATTAATGCGTATAATTATTAATCTATACGTATTTATGTAATAATTAATGGGTGATCGCGGCGCTATACGTCCGACTGCGCGGTCACGGCGGAACACGAATGTCGAGGAACTATCTATCAACGTCCCACTTTGGCGTCGCTCTTATGGTTCCCGGGCGACCCTAATGTCATGAGAAAGAGGCGTGGACCGTGCGCGCGGAAGAAAATCTCGGTCCTTATTAGCCGAGCAGACGATCGTTTGATCACTTCTTATACAGGCTCGCTTATCTTTTTACTGAAAACTTTGGTTTTGTACCGTTAATTATATCCTGCTGCATTTTTTTTAATTTTAGAGACTTAGAAACTAAATAACTCGAGGTAGAAAGAATCTGATTTACACGAAAGATTTCTATGAAAGAAATTAAAGCAAATAATAAAATAAAGACATATCGTTATCGATATTTGTTATAAAGTGGCAAATTGCGATAATCGTTATCGCAGGTAGCAAATAAGAAGATAGAAAGATATGAGATACGATATAGTACCACAAGTTTAATTAGCTCTTAATATCCGGCAGCTAGTTCTATATACCGCTTAGCTATAAATATATACTTCGTAGAAACGTTATGTAAGCTGTATATGATGTATAAGGTATCCAAGAGAGATAGCTTTTGCTGTCAGCAATGAATTTACAATGCGTCATAGTTTGAGAAATAATGATTGATGATTAAGAATTAAAGAAAGGAGGAAAAGCTTGAAAATTGACAATCTGAAATAACAGAATTTTTGATAGAAGGCAAGTATAAAAACAATTACTTGAAAATTGTCACAAAAATTATAAACACACAGAAAAAAGTGTTAAATCAAGACTCATATACTTGTATATAAGCAAGAATCTGTAATCTTGAAATGAAATATAAATTGCGTTACGAAGAAAACTTGTTTGAATGAAGGTATTTATACAGTTTAATCAAGAAAAAAAAGTTGAAATAAAAAGTTGAAATTCTTATAAGAAAATGATAGATTTTTGCTTATAACACAAGTATATGAGTCTTGATTCAATACTTCTTTTTTTTCTGTGCAGACTATTCGAAATCTTCTTGTTGAAGTTTCTGCTATTTTGTTATTGGATATATCTGTTCACATAATACAGCACTTAATAATTGTGACAAAATAACTTCTTTATATTATGTTATATCTAACAATAAGCATATTATTTGTTTTTTTTTTAATATCGTTAAAAGAGCCAAAAAAATTTCGGTACGATTCGGTACTAAGACTGAAGTATCGCAAATACAAGACTAAATAAAGACAGGATCGTGCTGAGAGAGAGAGAAAGAGAGAAAGAGAGAAAGAGAGTGGGTAGGGGGAGAGGGGTATCGCGTCCAGTATTTCCTTCGCTTGACTTCTAGTATGGGTTAGGACGTGGTCACACGTACAACGCTGCTTCCAAGTAAGTCTCGTGGCGAAGTTGCATGAGAATGAACCTCCGCTGACCAAAACGAGCATTCGAGACGGCTGGTTGGCCCGATAGGTTCCCTTTTCTTCGGGATCTCGTCTCGGAACACTGTACCGTACCTTCCTTCTTGCAGGCCGCTTTCGATGAAGCCGGCCTTCTTTATGCCGTTCTTCGACGGCCCGCGCTCTCCACGCTCCACGCTCTTCTGGTTAAGTGTCGATTCGAGGAAAGCTACGAGTCGAATAATGCATAACGGATTCTCGGTCTAGCGAAGCTGTCAACCCCGAGATGCAGTAAAAATATTTTTTGTCTCGTATTCTAGTGGGTGATATTCTATTTGCAATAGAATTTATACATGCTAACGGTTTGAATGGAGTACTATATGTAGAAAAAACTAATACAAGGGAAAATTTATGCAGTTCAGATTTGAAGAGATTCCAGTAAAAGTTGATTATTCTCTCATAGCAAATAATTATGATTGAGTATGTAACCGTAAAAATACCTAGCATTATAATTTGTATCACGCGTTCTATTGTTATCTGTTAATATGTCATCTATGAAGCTAATGCAAATTTATTTTGCATATACTATTATCAAGAAATACTTCTAATAATAATATTTCTGTACAACGCAGTAGAAAAAATATATAGATTAGATAGCGATATATTATTTTAAAATATTATTTCTACGATGATGAAATCAGGGTGAACGGAATAGCTTAAATCAAATGTAAGCTGCTCTCGTGATCAGATTGCTTCGAGAAGACACGCAAAGCTTCCGAGAGGAGGGCGTTATATGCTTCTCAAGAACGGTGAAGAAGCGCGGAGGCGGCGTCAAAGGTGGGAACCTTCGAGGAATCTTTAATAAACACTGCCATTGTATGCTAATCCATAAATATGCTCTGACTACAGTGCAAGCTTGCGTACAAACCAGCTGCGCCATGCATGCTTGCGTACACGTGCGGCTCTTCTCGACCAATCGAGCCTCTGGACAAATGCCAAAAGTAGAAATTTTACAGTACTCTCTAAAGATATCGCTCATTCGCTGCAACAATGACATAACTCGAAAAACAAAGTTTCCAGAAAATTTTGTAATTGCATTTTTAAATGCGATTTTGGTGTAATAATTGATTGTAGAGGAATAAAAGTATTCAGCTACATATTAGCTCTTTACTCAGTGTATTAAATTCTCATCATTCTTTTGCAAACCAAGTAAAAAAATTACAATTTTTGAGTTATGTCGTTATTGTAGCAAATGTGAGCGATATGTTTCCGATATTGATTAAATTGTTAAGTCACATTAATGTATCACACCTGTTAAAAAAACAAATAATGGAGTTATTCCACTAATTCTATTTTTTCTCTTTATTATTTACGACAATTATATTACGATAAATACTATACTTTATGCTAAAATTTAAATATTCTGAAAATACTAAATAATAAGAATGGAAAATCTTGAATAACGAATAATATATGATACAAATTTTTGTATTTATTCAATGTAAATTTTGTCTCTTTATTATTTTGTGATATGCTGGAAGAAAATTTCGGCACAAACAATTCTTTTAAAATTTTATTATCTTTATATTATTCCTATTACAAGTATATCTACGAAGAAATTTGTATAAAAATTTTGATTACACGATGCTGTTATTACGATTTTAAAGAATTGTTACGTACATAATAACATAATTTTATCTTTATATAATATTTGATAATATAAGAAAATTTAAAGAAAGAATAGGTCATGGTGATCAAAGTTTGAGGTCGTTTGAAAATAATTATTTTATTACCAAGTTCAGCGTTGAAGCGAGACATTGCGGAACTTTCTTTTGCGGAGGTAAACTCAGGGGCTTTATAGAGGGCGAAGTTTTCCACGGCGCCTACGAGAAACACGAGGCTAACGGGAAAATTCAATTCGCCGCGAATTTAATAAGAAGTCTACGATCGGATTTGTATTACGAAAAGCTGAGACTTTATTTATTGATAAAATTAAATAGTATTTTGTTTTATTGCATTTCATCTATTTATATTGCTTTTCTTCGTTAAAGGGATACGTATGCTTTCGATTTGGCAGAATATTTTTTATATATGACACAATAAAATTAATAATATTAATTATACCTTTTGGCGTTGATATAAAGTAACTTACATTAGTTAACAAAAAAAAGGAGAACACATATTTAGATATTTAAATATTCGCAATTTATAATATTTCCTAAAATTTGATATAGATATGTCTTCCTTTATATTACATTCTCTTATTGTTATTAATTGTTATGAAATTTTATTTGTTAAAAGAAATGGTAATATTAAAAAAAATATTTATTAAGATTGGTTCAACATATAAGACACTATTGTATTTGTAGATTATAGTTCAAAACTCAACTTTAATTCTTTTTGTATCTTGAGAAAATTACAATATCGACTGATTGCGAGAAACGACATTGGCGAAGTGTCGTTTATCGGCAACAATTGCATTGAACGAAAGGAAAATCTAAAGGAAAGGGTAGTGCGCAATTTAATATGTCTATTTATTGGCGGGTACATAAAATACGACATATTATGCGCGATTTATATACGTGTTTCCATGCGGTTGTGCGCCCATTGTGCATCGCGTTCCACGTCTATGAATCGAGGAGGAATAGAACGAGTCGATTAGAGGCGCGATATGAAGCGTGCATATCGATAGCGTGTCGAAGTATCATTGAATTTTAAACGATCGATGCTTGCACCTTGTTCACGCCTCTGCTCACCTTTTCGAATCACGACTGTCGAGCGATTAAGCATTTTTCAAGGAGGCACCGCGTGCGCCGGGCGTTAGCGTTACTCCGCAATGACGGCAATCTTGCGCCGAATAACGGTACTCGAGTAGTAGGTGGTAGGAAAATAATGGTATAATTTAGAGATTTTTTAGCTGCATGCACGGTGTGTTGCGCAAGATACTCCTAAGTATTATGCGCTTTCTCTTCGCTGGGATATTTGAGAACACGAAGGATGTCATTTGTTTCAATATCAAAGCACCAACATGAACAATTGAAAATTAAGAGATTATCTTGAATTAAGCTGCGGATATATATGTATAAGAAAGTAATATTATGATGTTTAATTTCACTATTCGACTTCCAAGTCAAATCTTTATTGCCAAAAAGTATCCGATAAATATTAGAAAATTATTTAAAAAGATAACATGTTATAAAAACTAACATTTTATAGTTTTGTTCTTAAAACGACATATTTTAAGATTTTCGATATATCACTGCGATAAATTAACAGAATATCTAAAAAAAATTAATAAATTTTTGCTTTAAAATATATTTATTGAAATTGTTATATACTTTTTAATATAATTAGTGTATGTTTAAAAAGTTGTGTATGTTTTTACACTTCGAATTCTTACAGACTGATGAAACCGCGGTGCAGTGCGATCCGCGGAGACGTGCTTGCACCCACGAGAAGCGTGGTGCAACCATGGTGTTTTCTGTCGCGAACGATGGTGACACGGTTCCCTCTTGAAACGCTTTAAAACGTAGAAACGGCCGCCTGCGGCACAACTCCCTTTGTCGCGGCGCACCGACGACGATTGCAATGAGACATAAATTGCAATTAGCACCACCGTATCTGCGAGAGAGTACGTACGTGCGCGCGCCGACGTTGCGCCGCGTTATGTGCTGGCGCGCACATGCAGCCCGCGTTCCTTGTCGTTGCAGTTGCAGCATTGGCTAAGTCTTAGCGAACTGGCCGACCACAATGTGAGATCTCGGCGTCCTCTAACGAAGCCCGCACCGTTAAAGTGAAATACACGGGGAGATTCCGATATGCGTCTAGAGTGCTGCCGCTTTTTTAATTCCGTGGCACTTGAGGCTTTTTTTCGATCGTGCCGACCAGGAATGCATCAGATCCAACACTTTTCTCGGACTAAGTTAATTCTTTGGGTATTTGCCACGCATTCTTTATCAAACGTAATTCTTATAATGCATGATGGTATTTGCTGTATTTCAATTCAATCGAGAGAGTGCTATGGGAACTTGTAAGAAATGAGGAATATTGTGGATTCCAGTATATAAAAATAATTTGAATCAAATTATATTAGTGCAAATATTGATAAACACAAAAATCTAATATCATAGTTAACAAATATAATATCACTAAACATATGTATAGAAGATATAGGAATAAACTGTTTTAATGACGATCATAGAAATCAATAAGGTAAATTTAAATGATTAAAAATAAAGCATTTTATCGTTTAAATAATAATTGGAATTATTTAAGTACTTCGGCGCTTCTATATATTTTCTGAGTGTTTTATTTGAAACAAAATATAGAGAACATTTAAATGTTACTCTCTCATAAGTACATATATAAATACCATCTTTTTACTTTTTATGCATATGAATTAAATCGTGTCCGCTCGGAACTACTTCATGAAGTCTACGAAGTTTAAAGCAATATAATAAGAAGTTCACCATTATTCGCACGCGGACTCACGAGCTCGCGTAACGACATTCCACCGAGACTGGCAACAAAGGAAGCCCGTGGTAAAAATTCAAGAAACAACTCTATATCGCCGGCATAAGTCACGGTAGCGCGGCATCGGGATCAGTTGGGTTTGCGAGCAACCGGAACGTTCCGCGATGCGATCGGCCCGCAAGTCGATCTGACCCTTACTCAGAACAAGGATAAGGAACGCCAGGAGGAACATAACCGTAGCGGTATACGCCGCCCGCTACGGAGAAACGCGAGAAGAGAACGACGTCGAACGACGTCGAGTCGCATCACGAAAAGACAATGAAAAGAAAACGCCGGCGAAGCTCGATCTTGTTAGGCGAAGCTATTATCATTAATTAAACAGCGGCCGCGCTATCTCGACTCACGTCTCGCCGATGCGATGCCACGGCATTAAGACCGTGTGACACTGTAAAGACCTCAAGTCGGGACTCGTTATCGAAGAAATGACAGAACCTGCCTCTCGCGTGTATCGCTTATGCACCGAAGACCGATCATCGGTCGTTCCGGGCAACTGTCTCTCCTTCCTCTCCCCTCTCTTTCTCTCTCTCCCTCTCTTTGTCGGAAATTGCTGGTTGCGATCGGCCCGAAAAGTAATTCACGCGGCGATTTGGCTCTCCGGCGTGTCGTAAATTAAAGCGGAATGAATGCGGAATAAGAGATCGCAGCGCGCGTAAGCCATTCGGCGACAGAGTTATAGAGGCGGCGACATCGTAAACACGGTCATCGTATTTACGATACCACTTGTTGCAAAAGTTTCCGCGCTTCGGAAAGATGCTAAATTAATCCTTTTACGCGTTCGGTATTTATTTATGCAGACTTTTATACGATTGACTTGTGATCGCATTCACAGAGCCGATTTCAATTTTAACATAATCGCGAATATATCCAACAATGTGTATAATTCAAGTAAACTCATGATTACTCTTTTTTTATACGAACCTATCGCAAACTTGAAATTATATATAAACATGTTATAAACATTTATACACTTTCTATGTAACGAGTATTTCAAGTCTCATGTCATTTTTCTTGTATAATGCATTTTTGTGTTTTAAGCTAGATAAAATAACATATTTTATTAACAACATAAATAATATTTTTAAAGTACGTGATGTAAAAAAATGTTATAAAACCATCTCTGCATACCGTAGTTTTGAAAGCTCAACGTGCCGCAACGTGTCAAACAACATATACACAGCTGTCTATGCGCAAAGCAATTCGAATGATTAAAAATTATTATGGTATGAGAGATATGATATGATCGGAATCGCGATTGCACGGTGATTTTTATTTCACTTGCGCTACAGAGCGCGCTTTCGATTCGCACGAATGCGATTCAACTTCTCGCGGAGATTCAACGAGCTAGATTCCGATACTTGGCCAGTGGGAAGAGGAGGAAAAGGGGGAAAAGGGGTTGTTTACGATCCGAAGAATTACTCTCGAATTGTTGTCCCGCGAGACCGCTTCTCACAAAGCCGCCGATTAAGCACTATCGGGGCTACCAGGAAGCGGTAGACCACTTCCACAGATTCGCTCGTGCCACCTTAATCCAGCACGCCCTGATCCTGCGATCGTATATTTTAGCTCGGTATGTGCTCATGCACGGCATTATCACGATATGGCGAACTAAACATACGTTACCGAATCGCGCCTGTTTCCCAACATGAGAAAAGATATTTTGGAAGATACAAAGCTAAAGATATAGTTATTAAAATTTAAAATATATAGCAATGCATAAACTTCTTCGCTAAACTTACGCTATTTTCTAAGCATTCGTGGGGAAAGAGGAAGAGTAGAATATTGATCTTAAATGAGATTATCATGGCTTTAAATTTTAACAAAAAATCATTTATTTTTGTTATTTTAATGAGACAAGAACAGTGAAACGATAAAAACGACAATATATTGATATGGAATTATTGTGTTGATAAACTTATTTTATTTCTGTCGCAGTTTTGTTTATAAATCTGTTACAGTAAATCTAGCGCCAGGTGCTAGAGGAATAGGTGAGCATTTCTGACAAAGTTCAATGAGCCGAAAGATTATCGCAACTGTATTTCCCTGATTCAACCTTACCTTATACCCGTTAGAAGTAGTTGCCTACTTCCGCGGATAAATGTTCATCTCTATGCTCAAGTCAACATGTATTGACCTTCCACAGTAAACTTTATGTTTATATGCATCCGTCTATGGTGGTACCCGGGGATAGCTGGCTAGCCACACGTCACCGAATCGTGATTCTCGAGAGCTCGAAGTCGATGTTGTAATCCCCATCAAAGCCAGAAGTTCTCGACTTCGTGAGGTTGAGCGTTTCTAGCATGCGAGCCGACTTCTATAAAGGATGAAATATTGTGCCCATGTTATGGTCTCTGATTCTACTTTCATTTTTTCGTCAAAGAACTACAAAGCGTATAAAGCGCAGGATATTTGATACATTACGAATCATTTAGTACAAATCAATATATAAGTATGACTTATAAATTCAATATTCATCACTAAATAGTTTCATGAATATAAAGATTCTGTGTTGTAATCATTTATATTAATAAATACTAAATACTGTATTAGTCAATAGCAGAGATTTAATTGACTTAAATGTTTTTTAAAACGATTAGTGAACAGTTTATCTTAAAAAAATATGTACGTTTATTTACACATACAGATAGATCTATATCATTTAATATTATCAGCAAATATGAAATTGCATGGTAGGAAATCTTATCACTTACTAACGATAATTGAAATCCACGTAGATATTTTAAAGATAATATATGACGAATAACTACACGATGCCGGATCGTATATGGCGAATTGGATGAAAATGCACAAATGGTCATGGAGAACATCCGGTTGCGCATGCCAACGGATACACGGCGATGTGCGCGCGTGAAGTAAATCAAAACTTGACTTCGCCGATTGACAATTGCGCGTTGTTCGCGCGCGCGGCGAGATTTACCGCAATTCCAAACGAGCTACCAGCAAGTAGCGCGACTTCGTGGCAGACCGGTTGCACTCGGCGGATCTTTAAAGCACTGCTTCGGCCGATGGAAAACACTTGTTAGCGCTCGGCGAGCGAATAAAGTGGTGCCTGTCCGAACTAAATGTAGATACATCTTTTATACGCGCTATCGCCAGCATCTGCAACCCGCGATCGAGTTCTCTTTTGCTCTCTTTTCTCCTCTCTTCGTCTGCCGCGCGGTCCACACTGACTCTTGCTGTATCTCTCTTCTTTCCCTCCCTCCCCCCTCTCTCTCTTTCTATCTCTTTCTCGAGACGTATGTTTTGCCAACTGTTGGTATGTGGCCTGCGGTCAGAGTTTTTCGTGGCACTTTGAAGTCTTACACACTACTTTAATTCCCCTTACGCCGACAAATATCGAGCACTTTTACTATCATACACCCACAAGAAAAATGTTCAGTAAACACTTGATGAGTAAAAGAAACGAGAATTCTCATATTCGTAAAGAACAATATTGGTTCAATACCTTAAATTGAATGTTTTTCAAAGATTATCCTTTGTGCAAGCTACAATATTGTGTTTTGTTTTCTTACAACTTAATTATCTCAACGTTAGAAATAAAAGATGTAAAATGCCAGCTAAGAATTATGTAAGTAATAATTTCATTGAACTTTTTGTCATATTAAATCTTATTTGTAACGTATTTCTACAAAAATATACACCATAATCTAAGAATTTAAGCTATACTAATTTTTGCATATAATATAAATTAAAACAAGAACTTCTCGATATTTGAAAACGACATTCAGTTTAAAGTATCGGATGATTAAACGGTAGATGCAATAATTTTCTCCGACATAAAAAAAACTATTTCAATTGCCACTGAAGTTGTTCCATGTTCATATTTGATAACTGTCATAGAAAACGATGAAACAACTGCGATAAATAGTACAGTAAAAACGCACGCTATATGACAGTTACACATCTTTTCGTGACGCGAGTCACGTAAAAACGAAAGACGTGTAAGAACTAGCCTGCGAGTGCGACTGGATGGACAGGATAAGCTGCACGATGTCATACCACCTAATTAATAACACGAGAGTTAATTATGCCACGAAGCAAGACAATGTTGTCTATCCTCTATCTACTTTATGCGCGCAACCTGCTAATAACAGGTAATCGTAGGTTTGCTTAACTAGAAGCTCTACAGGTGTTCACAAAAGTGTTATAGTGTTTTAGCCGCGGCGCCGCGGCGCAGCGAGAGTCGGAGTCATTGATTAGAGAATTAAAGGTCAGACAAGTATAATTTGTGCAGTCGATGAGGGAAGAGAGCACGGTGTACACGGTGATTGGCGAAAAATATGGACGTAGGAAGACGACGAGTAAAAAACTTATATCGCGCGCATTAATGAATACGATGATAATATAGATAATATAATAAATAAACATGAAATGTTCGTACAAGAACAAATTACGTGCCGTCGCCGATTACATTATACATCGAGACCGCTCTTATCTTATCAAATTTTCTATCCCTATCATTTATTTGCTATGACTTGCATTTCAATTAAATCAAAAAGAGGACGCGCAATTAATTTAGCATTTTTTTTTGCTTACGACTGAGCATTTTCAAATTGTTATATTCTATATCATGGTAGACTGCAAAGATATTAATGTGCCTGCAAATTGTTAAAAAAGGTATATGCGTATATGCGAAACATACAATTTATACTTGTGACATATGAAGAGTTAATACGTCGAATCTCGTAAAAGGATATGGCATAGAAAACTTACGTTATTACGTTGATGATGAGTGTGGTATTACGATACTAGTTACGGACGGTCACGTAGAAAATTGACTTTTAACGAGCGGCCATTTCCTAGATTTTCCGGTAACTTTTACAGTTTCACCTAGGGAAAGGCGTCGATTGCTCGCGTAAACAATAGGGTACGGGACGCACGTTGGATGTATCGCGCCCGCGATTTCCCGGCGGACATTATACATAATTAGGAGCGCGGGTACCGAGACGGGAAGCGAACAATGGACGGCTCTTTTCGCATGCGACTAAATACGTCAGCGCCACAGTAATTGGCCGACAATTACCAGCCGTAGAATCGCGGCAGCGTTAAGATGGTATAGCCCAGTAGCACGCAAATATATGGGAGCGAAACTTATCTCCCGCAATTTATTTCGACGAGGTCGAGACCGTCGCGTTATGCGACGCGCAACGTCGACGTCGACGCCGTGCCGCTCTCCGGAAGCGAGCAGAAGAGTGCGATTAGGCAAAAGATAGCCACGCCAAAATGTGCATAACCCTATTCCTTGTACATGTAAAGAGAAACGATACAAATAGGTTTTCTACATATGCAATGCAGAATTCAAAGACTGCGATTTACTTTCTAATAGCAATATCATGATATTTTGAGATTGATAAGACCTCTAATATTTCAAAATATTAAATTTCTAGTTGCTTAGAAAGATTTATAATTTTGTAGCCGATTAAGCATCTATTGTTGCATTATAATTGAAAATTAGGAAAGACATATTTACATTATTTCCTAAACGCTCAGTTTATGAGAATCTTGAATTTCTCCGAAAAACTGGAAATGCACATACATTTTACTCAACAATTGTGATTATATACGCACAATTTGTAATCGTAATTGTAATTTATATAATTTTAACGATAGTTTATCACGCCCAAAATTCTTACAGACACATATCGTTCCTTCTAAAACATTATATATATATGTATATATATCTATTTTTTATTTAAAAATATAAGAAATGTAACATGAGAAAATTGAAGAAAATGAAGTGTGTTCTTCTTACAAGGAAGAATATATAATATATATCACATGTTATCATTTTAATTAATTTTATGAAATGTACGTCGATATAAAATAAGTAAATTTAAGACCACATAAAATAACTAATAACTTGAAAAAAAAAAGATGCCAACAGTACGCGGTGTTCCCAAACGGTCACCCATTTAAGTACTAACCGCGCTCAACGCCGCTTGACTTAAGTGATCGGACGAGAACTTGTAGGTTTGGCGTGATTTGACCGTTGACGAAAGTATCTTTCTTAGGAAGAGAAGATATACTTCTTCATCAACTTTTCTGGTTAAAGGACGAGAACTTGTATGTTCGACGTGTTTATATTATAATAAATGTATTAGTATTGTTTGTATTATAATAATTATATATTGTAATAAATGTAACATGAAAATTGTTATTTCATGTTACATTGTCATGTTACATTTATTATTGCAATATATAATTATTATACAAACAATAATAATACATTTATTATAATATAAACACACCGAACATACAAGTTCTCGTTCTACAACCAGGAAAGTTGATGAAGAAGTGTATCTTACCTTTCTAAGAAAGATACTTTTGTCAACGGTCAAATCACGCCAAACCTACAAGTTCTCGTCCGATCACTTAAGTCAAGCGGCGTTGAGCGCGGTTAGTACTTAAATGGGTGACCGTTTGGGAACACCGCGTACTGTTGGCATTTTTTTTTTATTTACTTATTTTACATCTATTCTGAAATATTTTGTCTAATTTATTTCTTTGTAAAGCTAATAACCAGCATTTTAAATATTTCTTCTTTTTATTATAATTATTATTGAAAATCTTTCTTATAATTATTATTGTAACATTTATGTGCGGTATTCAATATGAATATTGCATCTAGATAAATAAATCGATATTTCTGTGTGTAAGTATGTGTGTAAAGAATTATCTCTATCCTTCCTTTCTTAAGAAGCTTTATTTCCTAAGGAAGTGGCGTATCTCTGCGTCGTCGTGCAAGAAGATGGAACGCGACTAACTCTTTTTTCGACGGAGCACTGACGCGGTGGCACTTTAACGGCACTTCAGCCGTTCAGCGTTGATATCGACAAGAAAAACGTACGAGGCGAGATCTACTGACGAGATACACACGAGACGCAGCGGGTGAACGCGGCTTGTCGTCTCTCGTCAGCAAGCCGACAGAAAGAGAGAGAGAGAGAGAGAGAGAGAGAGAGAGAGAGAGAGAGAGAGAGAGAGAGAGAGAGAGAGAGAGAGAATCTGCACAGACATTTTGTTTCTTTTGCAATAGTGTCTTCTCTCCCCAACGCCGCCCCGGCGACAGGGAGAGGTTCATAGAAAATTCTATTATTCTATTCTTATCATCGCGCTGACGCGTGGTGCCCGGTATCGACAGACGGATACATAATGCAACGTGAGTTTCCGAGCTTGCGCGCGTGAGTGCATACCTACCGGATGCGGCCACCACCGAGCTTGCATACTGAGCACCAAGGCCCGTCCACCGAAGCCCTCCTGCAAAACGTGCTGACTCGTCGTGACGAACGTTGCCCGCCGCGCCGTATGGCTAGGCTCTCCGCAACGTGCTCGAACGTGCCGTGCGACGTTGATCGAAGAGAGGGTAGACTTGACGTCTTTACGAGCACCGACGAGCATTTGTACGGCGGGATTTCTGTAGATATAGGAAGACACACAGTATCGTCATCGGACGTAAAACATAGAAGTCCGATCGGAATCGAGAACACTTTCCAGCTTCTATTAATTCGTTGCCTGAATTTGTTTCTATTCGCGAATTTATATTTGTTTTATGAATTTAAGGGGATCCTATATAAAGCCGTGATCCTAGCCGGTTTTTTTCTTAGCACTAATCTTTTAATTGGCTTTATAGAAATGCAAAATTCTTGTCTAGAATTAAAGTACGCATCAAAATCTAGGTCATGGTGGTCGAATTTATATCGAAAACGAAAAAAAATTAATATTTTTTGTTATACGTGACGACCACCACATATAATTCGACCACCATGACCTAGATTTTGATGCGTACTTTAATTCTAGACAAGAATTTTGCATTTCTATAAAGCCAATTAAAAGATTAGTGCTAAGAAAAAAAACAAAAAAAACCGGCTAGGATCACGGCTTTAGGATCACCTTAAATTCTGTTTTACATAAGTAGAGAAATAAATGAGCGACAGATTACGTTGAATGCTACACTAGAAGTTAGAGAAAAGAACTGAAAACATAAGAGAATAGTATTAAAGAATGCATATTTTGAGCAATCAAGATCTAGTCCTGACCGATTACGGCGTTTTTTCTTTGAATGCATATTTTGTTTGATACTATACAAGTAAACCACACCTGTCCCGTGAAGAGGTCGAAATTGATCATATAATTTGATATTTAAGAGATGATTAATTTATACATATAGCGGAAAATGTGTCATATGTAAGGGAACGGGTTGCGTGTATGGAGCACAGGTTTGACATATATGGCGAAATTTGAATTCTCGCGCGTGCCAACAGGGGGTATCGTTTTAATTAACACGCCGCGCCGTCTGCCGTACTCCGTACTCGACCCCGTCCATAAGACTAATTCGCCATGTGCAAGAACAATGCATCAGGATCGGCAGCCGAGCGATCGGCCGGGCGCGAGCAGCGTACATACGAATGTATCTCGAGCTCACGCGGCGCCGTTGATTGCACGCCGGCCGCAGAGCGCGGATGTGGATTTGCGGCGCGCGACGCCGCGCCACGAGTGAGGGCAAGCGCGCGCTTGGAAATTCTACTAATTCAATGGATTCGAACGTCATCGAGCAACAAGCGTGGGCACCGCCCACGCGTTGCGTAACACGTATTAATTAATTATCGACGTGAGCGCGAGTCTGAGCGCGGGGTCAGCGGGACGCGACACGGGGACGCCATAAAAACGTGACTTTTGCGTCGAATCTTGGGTATTCACTTCGGTCGCTTGCGTAATGTTCGCTATATGCAGACTCATTGTATTGCGAGCGAGCGAATGCGTATCGGATTGAAGAAGGAAATAGTTCGTGATTATGCAGATGTTGTTGTTTCGTTGTCATATATCGAGTTGTAACATTCTGTTATAATAAAAATCGCTTAGACGTCTTAATTATTGAAAATAGTGAATGGCAAAGAATTTTTTTTCGCGCGCGCGCGCGCGAATACATCGATCATATTAATATTATAATATAAAATCACCTGTTCATATTTCAATGTTTACAATATTTATAATTAATCCTTTACTTATATAATATCATAAATCTTGTTACTTTATCATATCTTACATATACATGTAATATGATAAACATAAGATATGATAAATACGTATATATAATATTTACATTTATCATATCAAGAGACACGGTAGTAGTGTCTCGCGCCAAGTATACGCGGAGCGAGACCGACCGTGACTTTTTTACGCGACGCGACGGATTGCGAGTATTCGAGATGTTGAGATCTCGATAACGAGTGAACGGATCAAGTTCTAAGTAGGCTTGATCGATAGCTTGGGGTCCATTTACCTTAATATATTCAAATATGTCATATCTTATCCAATTCTATAATTAATTCGATAACGTAAGCAATTAGTATGTGAAAGTGAAGCCAAGAGGGCTTTTATTGTTAATCTGAAGCAGTCTGTACTCAAAATAGAAAACATACATGTACTCCAATTTTGGGATTTATTAAGGAGGTTCGCTTACTATTCTGAAGTCAAAAATGCGATTGAATAATAATGTCAATACAGCGATCCCGAATTATATGCAATATTATTATAATGAATTGTGGATGCTAGTTATGTGTTATATTCTTCGTAAATTATTAGTGTATAGAATATTAACAAATATATGCCGAAGTATGAGAGCGTCAACGACTCGGGAATCGTTGTCGAATACTTATTACCCAGCATTATAAAGTAAAAGAAAAATCACAAATCTATATAATTTATAAAAACCTATATGAACAATTGTCAGAGAATACTAAAGACTTAAAATGATTGATGACTGCGTGTCGTGGATTCATGATTAGTGGTTAAACACTGTTTGTGAGGTTGAGTTCGCATCAATTGTTGCGTTGCCAATGGCAACGTCTGTCATTACTAATTCGATCCACGAGGTAAAAGTAAACTTTGCAACAATAAAGCTTTAAATCTACACGGTAAAATACTATTTTTAAAGTTTTTATGCAATCCTTGATGTTTTATCTGTCAAATGCTAGTTTTTCAAAGTCCTGAGTTGGCTAAGTGTGTACTAAATCAGTGATTATTTACCTCAGAGCGATTTCTCATGAGGCGATAGGCACAAAGTGGTCAACTTCTGAATAATATTACAAAGAAACTATACGGTCAATATTGCTCAACTTTTGGGATTATTTGTGTAAAGTGTTTATGTAAATTATATAAAAAAATTAAGACTCTAAGTGGACTTTCGACTAATAGGCGAACCTCCTTAAATAGATATCAACGTCGGAGAATACCGTAATATCGGATTAGTTTCCGCGGTAGGAATGACTAATCCTTTAAGCTATAGCGAACCTATAACAGACCCGAGCGCTTACTATATTGCAGTACTCTCGTATAACATCTACATATCATATATTCCCATATACATAGTTTCTGCGAATAATAGTACAATAGAAAAAGTCTATGAAAATACAACTTAATCTAAGAAAAGGAATAAGAATAATAAAAATTAGAACAAGACTCGTACATGGTTGATATATATACAGAATAGCGGGGTAACGTTTATTTTTATATTTTATTCTCTCCAAGAAATCGAACTAATTAATCGCAGTTTACAGCATTTTTACGATCCTTTCGACTTTCGAGTCCAATTTATAATCTGCGCAAACTCTTGATTTATTCGATATAATTACCCTTTCCTGGAACAAATAAAAAAAACTCGTTTAACTTTAATAAAAAATCGTTCGCGTTTTCGTGGCAGGGCGTGTATATTATACAGCCGGTGCAAATGAGCGAGCTGAGATTTTTGCGAGGCTGTGCTCTTTCATAGCTGCCATAGTGAAAGCACAATAAACCGACGGAGATCACGCCACTTTAGGTCAAGACAATGCAACCATTTGCATATGGCACTGCTCGCTTTAACTGCAGCCGCGACGGCGGTTATGATCGACGATCTGCCGCATAGTAAGCACACATAGAAACGTAGGCCTCTTGCGAACGGCCACGTGCTCGGCGTGAGGCTCGTTTGGCGTTATTCAGGCATATTCATTTGCGTATATGCAGATTGCAGATCCCACGTCTAATTGCTTTTCGAAATGCGCTTATTTGAGTTTGTTAGAAAGAAGCTGCAGAAAATTTTCAAACGTATGTTTAAAAAATAATTTGTAAACTTTGAGAATCAAAAAGTAAAAGACGAAATAATGGAACAGAGGATGGAGTTTTATATGAATTAATTCTATGAGGCAATTCCAAATATTAAAGATTTGAAAAGTTCTAGATACTTCAGAAAATACAATTAACGTATGAATCGTTTGAATACAAATCACAAAAATGATTAAAAATTTGTCTCACAATCAGTGTTAAAATATTGATACAAATAATTATTATTTTATTTAACATTGAGAATTAGTGAATTTCTTTGACTGCTTTGTTCATTTTAATATTATAAATATTAATGTGAATATACGAAATTATTACACATAAAACCGCGAATATTTGTGAATCTTGTACTTGCGTATCTTATTGCGTGATTCATATGTGTGAAAGTGACGTTATTGCGATCATATTCTAACTTTGATGCATGGACGAAAATATCTGCCGAAATCGAAGTCGACGGATTATTGTGTTATTGCACTTACGCCGTGCGGGTGCAATGTCCGACTATCGCCCTCGAACGATTTAAATTTAGCCGGCAATGACATTCCTCTTTGAGCGTTTTCCTATATTGCAATCAGCAATTGTTAATATTCTTTCCTGCATGATAATAATAAAAGATACGCCACAATAACTGACAAAAACAAATTAACACGCTGTCATGCGTTATAAATAAAGTGTGTCAGATCACATATGAACAATAAGTATAAAAATTATGTGATTTATTATGTATGCATTTTTATTATAAATCGTGAATTTTACTCTTGTTGTTCATGTAATTTTATATAACAGCGTGTATTGGAATTTAAATCTGAAGATGTGTGTTTATAAAAAAAGTAACAATCGATAAAGAAAATACTTACGCGATAAATTATATAACCGCATTAAATACTTACAGCTATTATCGCGAATGAAATATATATGTATAGCATAATGACGTTTTGTTTGAAAATATTAATCACTGTATCGAGTGGAAAGTTCTTAACGCACATGTGCAACTTGTTCGCGTGTCGTGCATATCATGCACGTAATGGAGAACTTATACGAAGAAAATTTTAAATGTTAATGCACACCTCCGAGGCATTTAGTCAAGTAAGGAGGAAAAACTATAATCAGAGATTACTTGAAAACAATATGACACAGGGAAATTCCTTTGATAATTATTATTGCCGTCGTATGCCTGCAGCCTTTCCTTCGTTGCACTTCAACGTAATGCATAAGACAATTCGGAAAAAGAATTACTTGATTCTTTTGAAGATTGTTCGACTGAAATACATGTCTTTGTGTATATGCATCTCGCATATTTTTGTCGGCCTTGCTTATCGCTCGTACAAATTTGCGAGATAAGAATACAATTAAAAAATTGTTCAAACATAAATTGCAAATAACTTTTCTGCAGTTATGTGTTTAGCGGACCATCCACTTGTGACATTCGATCCAACATCGTGACATTTGCACAAGTATTATGATTATTATATTTTTTTATGAGAACGATAAAAAATTAATGTAATGTATAATAAAATAATTGTACGCAATGAATACAAATTCGGTGGGCTCATCGAAGGAAAAAGCACGAAATAGTATATTGTACAACTAGTGGAAAAAGTGGTCGATTCTGAATGAGTGTGAAGTTGGTCGTACGAGCGAAGCGAGTGCGACCATCACACTCATTTGGGCTCGACCACTCTTCCCACGAGTTGTTCATACTATTTTTCCTAACAAGAGCGTAAAACAGGCCGCTTTTCGCGCTTGTTTTACAATTTCATTTCTCCACTAGTTGAGAAATGGCTCCATGTTTCAACGCTTACGTCATCATTGCGAAATGGATCGTTTTGCTCACTCAAAACAAGCGCGAAAAGCGGCCCATCTCACGCTCGCGTTAGGAAAAAGATATTTCTTTGTAAAAAATTCTAATCAAAAACACATTTACAAACATTGTTTTCGTTGACATCAACTGGATTCGCCAGCAGTCTGGTTCAGAGATCGTTAAATCAGACACAAGACCGATGAACATCTGCAGAGCGCGATGCGAAGGTTGCGCAAAACAAGCACTCTTATCAGTCGACGTGGCAGATCGGGAGCACAAAAAATTAATCGCTTAGCTTCAGAAAATTCCGCAGCTGTATTCAAGCTGTATTATTTATAATTCAAGCGCACATCCATAATATTTAACGACAAAATATTTTTAACTGTATGTTGACAAAATATTGATAGTACGATAGATTCTCGGTCCCGAAAAATGTACCAAAAATACCATAGAATATCCTTTCTAATTTCTTATTAAAATTGTCTAGCATTTTGAACATTTTATAATTTATTAAAAAATAGATAATTTTAATAGTTTTCAAATCACTGTCCGTTTTTAAATTATTGATTAAAATGTTGGTAAAAAGAATATAACAGAATAGGAAATATCATGTATAAAGTTGAAAAAAAGATTTAAGAATTTACAATTCTATATACATGCTAAACATATCATCAAAAGATAATAATTCTATCTCTGTGCAAAAATTTGTTTTTGGTAATGTCTTATATCTTTTACTATCTATTTTTACACTTAAAGCATTTTTTTCACGCAATTCGGTTGCTAAACTTTCTTTCGAAGATTATCGACGCGTTGAACGCATTACAAACTTTGAGAGCCCCTGCTCAGTTTGATTGTTGGTTTTTCCCCTCCTCCCATTTCTTCCCCCTTTTTTCCTCTTCTCCTCGCGATAGTATTGCAGCTCACCCCGCGCGCGCCGTTGTATTTCATTGTTGTGAACGCATGCAAATTGCGATCCCAGTGCCGGGCCCGAGTATCAATTCTAACAGAATTAATTCGAGTGCAGTCATTGTTTTTTGCGCGTCACAAAAAACCCTCTATACGCGGGCGGCATCGTTTTGCCCCGCTACGAACAATATCCGGTTCATACGAACGGTTGCGCACGTCGCCGATTTCTCCTCGCCGCGTCGACCGCCCCTGTGTTCCTATGGTGGTGAAATCCCGTTCGAAAATTGAACCCGCTATGGGTCGTCAATATAACATCGGCAATCGATCATTTTATTGGTAATTATCGTCAACGTTTCGCCAGTGATGTCAGCGCTCAGCGAACAGCGTCAAAAAAAGGATTGAGTAATATAGCGTCGCTAATTCGCAGAACTGAATGCCCGCGTTTCATCACGCGATAGCTTCCAGTGAATAACCTCGCTTTCAGTGACAAATGGCAAAATAGTACGACTATTAGTGATGAAAAATACAAAAAATATCAAAGATTTGTAAAACTGCACGAGCAATTTACTCTTGTTACGTAAAGTGTTTTATATATAAAAGTTTTGTAGAAGGAAAGTTGGGAAGAACATTTGATAATATCAAAAAATTAACCCATGAAAATCATATAATATTAAAAAATATTTAAGATATTGAAATGTTATCTAAAAGTATATACATAAACGGTGGCATATACTGTAATACGGATTGTTTGATATTTATGTTGCAGAAAGATGACTTTACAGCCGTCAGCTCAGCATTGCGCCAATATCTTCCTGAAAAAGATACTCCGTATATCTTGGACATCGACCTCGATTTCTTTAGTACTAAAAACCCGTTCAAAGATCTTCATGAGCGTGTAAACCTTTACGACAAGTTGGCTCCTTTGTTTACGTATAAGAGGGCGGAATCAAATGATCCAGAGGTAAGTTTGATATAAATCTATGCAAAAAAGGAGGCGATTTAATTTTTTCATTAAGTAAGCGTTATATACATATATTTCTAAAATAATGAAGCGATAAGATGTATAGTGCGAATCAAGATCGCAACTGCTCAATTATAGAACTTTAATATATGTATACCTACACTCTCTCCCGAAGTTTTATTTGCATCAACGGCAAAAAAATGAACTTTCGATTTATCTACATACAATTAAACAATAATATCGTAATAATTATTATTTTTATAAATATAATAAAATTAATCAAATAGAAAATATTATCTTGCGCTTTTTAACAATGAAAGTTCTTCGTGGAATAAAAGACTGGAGTAATTTAAGAAAATCGTAGAAGGGTATAATTAGCTGGTACATAGTTTCTAAAATATTAGAGAAACGATGAACGTATTATATTAGTTCATTTAATACAAAAACATTATACTACATCTACATCTGAAATAATTAAGCATCGTATCTCTTACAATGTGTTGACTCGCTGGAGACTTACTGTCTCAAGTCCCCTACATACAGCCTTATTTTTTTGCGTATTACAAACAATTAAGAATAATACAATATTATTAAACAAGATTAGGGGAGAAAGAGGTGAAGAGAGAGCACAAGAATATTATCAGTCATTAAATATCTGATTTCGCGGAAGCCGATCTGATTAGGTGGGCAAATGAGGGGGCGAGAGGGGTCGCGACCAAGCTGGCTTTAGAAGCGATGGAATTTCGCGAATCAGAGGATGGGAGGCTACCGCCAACGAGCGGAAGATTTGCGAATAATTAGGTGGACCGACAATGGCCGTAGTCCCGCGGCAGGCCGGATACACAATGTAGCCTGCCACCAGCGGGATAATAGACAGAGAAGAACGACTCTATGGGGTTTTAGGATTCGACGGACATAATGGCACCGGCCTATTGTCTACGTAACTGCAGACTGCTAACATCCGCCTCCGGGGTCGACCATGTTGGCTCATCTGCATACCAGCTTACAACCCTTCAGCCGTTTAGTTCCGAGCATCGAAACGTTAATTCCGCTCCGGCCACGCCATTCGTCAATGAATCTCGATCGTATGCTATTATTAGTATGTGTCGCGTGTGTCGAGCCATTTGACGAAACGAGACGTTTTTTAAATTAATTAAAATCGACATGATGCTTTTTCAATTAATTCTCACACGATATTCGATATGTACACGCGACTTTCAATAAACCGTTCTCGATAAATTTCCGACGGATTCCCGTTATTTGGAAGATTTGCAATAGATTAAAACTGTTTTATTAGATGTATGTCATTAATGACGGCTGTTGGATATTTTTAGCAGCGCTGTTTATAAGAGGCGGTCATTGATCGGAAATATTTTCAGTCATTCTTATTTTATGATCGCTCAATTGTCCCAGATTGCTCGTAAATAATTCGCGCGATATTGATGTTGACAGGGAATAAATATAGATTTATACTCAACTAACAAATAACCACTGTAGGCACGCGTAAATTCATCTATTATTATGATGATGCAGACTTAGAGCAGATAGTCTTAGATTGTTTCTGATTTAAATTTAATACAGAAATCACATTAATTTAAACATACTACTATATATATTTGTTTTTATGTAAACTTAAATATAGTATTTATGCAAATTTAAACTAAATTATTTAAAATATAACTATTTCCACAATGGAACAATGGTAAATTATTTCCTACAGACATACCTTTGCAATAACTTTTACAAAGCACGATTTACCGCGATGTATCGTAATTGTTAAATCAACTGAATTCTATGAATAGCTACTCGCGGTTGTAGCTATATTCATTTAATTACCGGATTATGGTAACTAACATCACGCGTTGAATGTATAACAAATTTTGTCGATGAAATGGAAATGTTAATTGCGTCGTCATTTATAAAGTGCAACAGTATGTCATTTGAATTTATAAATAAATTATAAACGAGTTTAATTACGAGTATACATGTTTATACAGTACTAAATATGTAAGTATTACATATTTATATTTATATACTTTTATAATATAAATTAATAAATACATAAATAAAATAATTATATCTATACCGAGGAAATCATTTGTTTATAAATTGCTGCTGTGAGAATATTTAGTGAAAAAGTATTTTAACATTGATTTGTTGAGAAATTCTTTTGTATTTCGTTCTAAATTTTATATTTTGTTCTAATAATCGAAATTACCTAATCAAAAGAACTTACAAAAAATTTTTAGAAATGTGTAACGAATAACGAAGTAATAAGGCATACTACAAATTTCCACTCTTTACACAATTCTCTTTTTCTTTCCCGATGCTTCTTTATATTATTTGCATAAGGTTTCGCATCGGATCTTTCACAACCTATAACCGATATGTACAACGGTAAACGGTTGCAGCATTCCTACTTTGCATATCTCCAATTGTCGAAAAGCCTTTGATCCAGCCAGATCGTTTGTAATTTCTCACGGAGTTCCATGTGCATCCTGCATGTCATTTAGAAAACATCAGAGCTATCCTCCTATATTCGAAATCGCTGATTTCAAGGCCGAACAATCTAACTTCTCTCACCGTGGGATCTCTGCAAGATGCGTATACCCTTGAACGCAGAACGCAGTCAAGCTTTGACATCCGGAATTGCTTACCGTTATGTTAATGTTGCGAATCGGGCCATTTAAATGCATGCCGATTAAATATTCGCTTCTTTTCGGCCTGTACGTGTACTATGGAGGATAAGTCCAGTTTCTGCTTTCAGCACGATAATAATGCAAATGCAAGAGAATGATGCAACCGTTGCCGCGTCCAATTCAACTTTTAAAAATTCAAATCGGCACTGGACTTTTTCTTTTAATTATTTTTTTTTTTTTTTTATTATTTACTATCTTTGCGTTTTTATTTATCTTTAGAGAGATAAAATTTAAAAAAAATACTTGAGTAATTGTAACGTTTTTAAAGCATCAATAGATGATTAATTAATAAATATACCCCGTAGTCTGTTTTGCTGAAATTTTTTTATTCTTCCGCATACACAATATGTGTGTTTATATCTATATCTATATATATATATATATATATATATATATATATATATATATGTATATATAGATGCGCAGACCCGATGATTTCGATTTAATGTATGCGGGTCAGACGGCGCTACCTGTCTTACCCTGAGAACTTGGCAGTGCATTGTGATTGTAATCGCCGGCTGCAGGTCACCCCGTAGCCTAACCGAGGTCAGGGTCATTCTTGAATTATTTAAATTATGCAATCCACATTCCTTCTTCCAGACTCGTACGCAAGCACCGCTCGCGCCACGATCGTCCGCGATCTTTTGTAAAGAATAATAATTACGAGGAAGAATGAAAAAGTCGGTCTCATGCAAGGAAACAACTAACCGCATGTTGTGTTTACGATTGAAACGAGTTTCATATTATTCCGACTTCAATATCGATTTTAATTTACGGCTTGAAATTCGTACAAAAAGATCGTAACTGTTCAGCGTAAATGTCTCGCAACAATGATAGAAATTTTCTTAGAATTTTTTTTCATCTATAAATTCTTTATTGAATATATTTCTTTATTCCAATAAGAACACTTTAACACAAGCAGAATAATAATAAACAAATTTTATTAAATACGTTTATGTTCTATTCGACATGACTGCTCCGCGTTACAATTCTTAAGAACACGATTGTTGAATCCATTTTCTTTATGAATTAATCGACGCATACGGAGTCTTGAACGGCGATCCGCAGGGTGTATTTTACGCGACTCCTTTCTCAGGATCTGCCACGCGATGTCCCACTGGGATCCCAACGAAAGAAGAAACGACACGAGCGGGGGGTCCAGTATGCAAAACGGGATCCGTTTTTCGGCCGCCCCGAATATTGATGTATAGCCAAGTATGTAGATGAGCGTGAGAATGCAGCTCGTGCCGGATGGTGGCGCGAATAGGGTGAACCGGAAGTAAACCAGTTCCCCTATCCTCCGTAGCTCCCGGTTGCTTTTGCGGCGCATTCATTCTTCCTCCAACGTTGTACTTTTGCCATTGACTTTTACGAACGAAAACGTAAATGCAAAAGTCGAAAGCACTGTCGAGAAATTTGACACAAAAGAGCTCGTAAACACGACATTTTTCAAATTACGTCTGTAGGAAAAGCAGTTACATGATATCTTACTTAAGATTGTAGCATTTACAGTGTTTTTGTATTAAATTTCTGTTACAAATTATAATTTCTCTATAGCATATTACAATTTCTCTCTCTCTCTCTCTCTCTCTCTGTACTTCAAGTTTGTTACATAACCTCAAAAGTGTATATTGTTTAACAATGGCGCGAGGGGTTGGCTCGGACTAAATTGGCACTCGTGGTTTCAAAAGCGGAAGCGAGCTATTCTGCTAGCATTTGTATCCAATTGGTTCTATCAATTTCGCCAGAATTTATTGAATTGATCTAGTTGTTGACTAGAATAACCGCAGAATATTCTGATAGAATAATACATGGTTTACCAACGTATACATATATGTCATGTTGCTGTATCCAACAGGTATGAAAGTAATGCTGTAAATACCAAAATATTGATGGTTATTTTAAGATGGATAAAATTTTTTTTTTTGTACAAGTATTTTTGTATTTATATATGTATTTGAAGTATTTTTATATTATATATGTCTAAAAAAGAGACTTTATTACGTTTTACTTCCATATAACTATAAATACAATGCTCACCGTTTTCCTATCTATCTATTACATCTATCATAATAGTTTTTTGTCTGTAATATAGATCTTTTAACTATATTTTATTATTAAACAGTTCGCGATTGCAATGATAAAAATTGATCGATTTTATTTAGCGTTTAATTTGTTCTATCAATGAATTTGAATTTCGCAACATATCGGGAACGCAGCTTCAACAGAAAATGCAGAAGCGGATTTCAAAGAGCAATAATGCCACCTTCGGCAAGATTTTATCACTCCTTTATTTTCTCATTTCTCTTTTACTTTTGCTTCCCTGCCTCGCCGTCTCTTTCGCTCTCACGACGGCCTTCTGCTGCTGAAATATCTGTTTAAACCTGCACGAGGTACGAAAACGGGACGGAGATAAACAACAAGGAATTAAATATACAATAAAGTGCGGAGTCCGGACAGCGAAAGGGCGTGGTGGGGTGGCGAGGCGGTAAAAGAGGGAAACTCCTTTACCGGCCGCCATTCCGCCTCGCTCACCCTCTCGTGCGCCCCAACCCTGAGCCACCCGCATAAATAAATCCAATTGGCTCAAATAAAATGTACGAAACGAAGTCGCGCCAATGGCCGGGCTATATTTTATTTTCTCTCATTTTCCCTCCCTCCTGTGCGGGCGCTCTCGCTCTTTCTCGCTCCTTCTTCTCCGCCCACTCTCGCATCCATTCCTTTCCGTATTCGTCTGTAGTCCTTTTTCTCTCGTTTCGCTTTCTCGTCCGCCTCTATCCCTGCGACGACGGTAGGATAATTCAATCTCGACTTTTCACGGATTTCCCATCAAAGGAGACATACCGGTTACGAGCTGAGAGATTTCTCTTTCTCGGCGCGTCTGTAGTTGCTCTGACTTTTTGAATCGAAACCGTCCTTATTTCTTATTCGTTCTCACCAACCACGGCCCCTTCCGTGCATTTTCTCAATTTTCTGTCACCGCAATATACATATTTCAACTTACGTCGATATTTCGTATTAATATCCGGAATGTCATAATGTTATAACGTGGCTTTACTTCTAATTTCTAATTGATAATACTTACACATGGGTTCAGACATTAATATTGTTGCCTAACATTACTGCCTAAATGTAATGATTGTAATGGTTAAATGTAGTGGTTATGAGAAAGAAAGAAATCTTATAATATGTGAAATACATTATAAAATTTATGAATATATGAAAAAAATCAAAGAGTTTTTAATTGTTTTTATGTAAATCCATTTGTGACATATCATTATTAACTTAATTAAAATTAAATCAAATTAACAGATAGTTTGATGTATCATTATACATTTTAACATTAGCATATAACAAAAATATTTTAACTATCATTAAACAATCTATTAATATTTAATTCACTATAATCTTAACAAAATTACCTTTACGTAGAGCGTTATTAAATTGATTACAATGGAACAACAGTGAATGTTACGTTAAAACGCATAATATCATTGACAATACATTATACAATTCATATGTATGAAACCGCGTTAGTTACTTGATGTTTAATTAATTTACAGCATAATATATCAATTATATAACTACTGCATTTAACTAAATTATTAATTCAGCAATTATACGTATAGAGCTTTCAAATCGATTCTCTTTCTTCTATGCTTCGTTCAATATTCGAGTCTATCATAAAGTTATAATAAAGTATCTAAAATCAATGAACGACGAATGTTTTTGTTTCAAAATTATTAATTTTAATTATTTTTTTGCGTACATTGGTGAAAATATATTCCCGCTCGCAATTGTGCTCGGATGTGCAAGAATGCTAGTTTCCGGTCCACGTGGATCGGAACCACGTGCAACGGTGGTTTCTTCATTAACAAGGCGCTCGGTCTTCGAAGGAAAGCAAATTTTGTTGGGGCAGGTCACTTTCGTAATTACCTTCTCTCACGGAAGTCCCAGCTCGAACTTCGATCTCAGCAACGGCGGCGACGGCGCGCGGTGGAGGTGGCGGAGGTGGTAGTAGCGGCAACGACCCTCCTCAAGGTCGTCTCTCATCCCCCGCAATTAAGCCCTCCGACAATTAGATCGATAAACGCAAGGAGGCGCTCTTTATGCCTCTCGTGCTGGGGCGTTTATGCGCTCCGCGTAACAGCCGTGACTCTCTTTTCCTTTCTCTCGCCCTCTCTCTTTCATTCGCATCCTACCGACGATAATGAATCGCTGAAATTACAGTATGCCGTTAAGATCGGCCCGAGATCTCTTTAATAATGTTACCTCCCTTTCGCGTATATAATCTTTGATTAACCAAATACCTAGTGTTCATTACAGTCCCATAACTCGACCCGGATGAAATATTCGGAGAAAGAAAGAAAAAGGCGTACAAACGAAATGTGCGAACATATTATTTATCCCTCTATATTTTGGGGGTAAGAAATTAAGTGTTACTCAATGCTGCTACAACTTCAGTAAATCTTCAGAATTGATTTATTAATTTTATCCGCATTTACATCAAGATTTTTTTGAATAAAACAATATATAATTGTAATTATAAGAGTAGAAAGAAGTTATATCTATTCTTTCTTCTTAGTCTTCGTAAATTATAAATCACTTTTTGATCCTTATCGTATGTTTGTCTGAGATCCTGCACCTGCAAAAATGACAAATTTATCTAGTGGGATATTAATTTGAAATTTCAGAAAAATAAGAATTACATATAATTATAGAATGTAGACTGTTTTTTGGAAAGTACGCAGTAATTTCTTGCGCATAAAGTAGGTAAAATGATATTCTCTAACAGATTCTGTAGGACCATATAGTTAAAATTCTGAAACGCTGGAATGTTTGAAAGGGTTGAGGGGGTTTATTTTATGTCCGGCACGCACACACCCCTGGAAAACCGGATAAGAACCAACATCGCCATCTATCGCAGGTGATAAGAACGAGGATTTCCTTTGCAGTTTCCGGGGAAGCCGCAACCCCGTTGGGTGACGTGACGAGCGAGACCGACGCCATGCGTCCAAGATGGCTGCGGATCGTTAAACGGTCACGCGCAAACTCCTCGGGGAATAGAGGGTTGGTTTGGGGGTGTCTCTGCTCCTTAATAGCGTCGAAGAGTAGTTACGATCTCAGATCGTCACAGCTAACTTATCAGACCGTTTCTACTCATCATTCGACGTTTAACGTACGCGTGCAAAGTGTCACAACTAAATCATAATTCATCAATGTTATTTATTACTATTAAATATTGCTGTCTTCTTTTTTATCAAACTTTATCAAGAAGTTCTTGTTTACGATAAGCGATGTATATAATACATTTAAATTATTGCCATCACGGATATTTTTTTAAACTTTGCATTACAAATAGTTGTCATCTGCAACGATGAATATAAAATATTATACAGCGTACATTTAAATATATTTAAAAGTTCCTAAAACAACGTGCACAAGCGTTTGAAAATACATAGAACATAATAAATATAGATATATAATATTTTCTGACATAATTTTAATTTTTTTCGTAGAAAATTTATCATGTCGTAACTGATTAAATAATATCAATATATAAATTACATCAATAAATACATTATTTTTTTAGAGAAATTTACATATTGTGAAAAAATGCCAACTGCCTCTTAAATCAATATCAATTCTTTTGTGTATAATATCTCATATTTTTTAAATATTATTGAATTATTGTATATATTTTTATTCTCCATTTTTTATTCCTTTGATATAAAATTTCGATAAGCAGACACGTGTTTTTATTTAGACGCAACTGGTTATCGATTATTTCAAGTATCAAAATAATACGTATATCGATAAACTATTACAATGGATACGAGCAGTGAAACTTCCTGACACGTCAACGGCCAACATTTAATGTACTTCATAAGCATGGCGAAGGTTATCGCCCTTTCGCCGAACAATTGAAGAAATGACAGTGGTCATTACTTTAAAAAGGCGTAAAGGGCGATGGGCGTGTACGGTACGTGGCGTGCTTGCGCTTTTCAGTATTGAAGCTCATTGCCCTCCGCGCGGAAACGCCGTTTCTTTACACCGGCACGTACATACCCACGCGTATTTAAGTATTAAGCGAATACAATATAATATCGCACATGTCAATGCTATGTATTGACGCGTTCATGCATTCGACACCATATGATATATCGGAAGTCGTTGCCCGATCGAGACTTTCGGTGCACTTTTACGCGGCGATGCGTAAAAACGCGCACGTGAATTTCGTTTCAAACTGATCATTAGTGAGACAGAATAGGTACTGATCAGTGAACTGAGGACAGCTTAATTTTCAATCCTATTATTTAAAAAGTTTATTATCTCTTTATTTTAGTAATTTATATATATTTATTTATATGAAAAATTACAAATAGCAATTGTAAATATTTCAAAGATTAATTCTAGATACAAATAATACAAATAAAATAGGACTACCTTTTTTAGTTTGTTATTTTTGTCAGAATCCAACTGGAAGAATTTGCATTATTTAGATAGATTATAGAACAATGTGTGTAATGCAAAATCAACGGTACACATAATGCAATGTTTTTTTCCTCGCGCATTTACACATTTTCCTGATTCTCGCATGAGGTGTGAATCCAAGAATCCAAGAACATCGCCGCGTAATACTTCAACGTAGACAGTGGCATTTTCCGATGATTCGTTGATTAGAATTACACGTATGAGACAAAAAATGACATCACAGCTGCATCGCTTTACGACACGTGATATGCCTGTATATTTATCTATAAATAAGTTGCGATATGCACAAGTGATGAAAATGTCTATAGACTTACGTGTTATCGATCTTGTTGGTCTAGAGCGCGGCGCTCTCGCGAGCGATACGTTGCGACACAAAGCGACGTTTTAACGACTGTGATTATTTGCGATAACGCATTTGCCGAAACTCTGATAAAGTGACGAACCGCTCTCTGGAGAGTCTACGAGTCATCGAAGTCAAAAGAGACTGATGTATTATCCGGTATTTTACAGTGCATCAGGTATTGTGTATCATATCGCAAATTACATTGCTGACTCTCATGATTATGGAGGATGTAGTCCGATATCGAATTATACGTAATTTATTTTAATTTCGGCAATTCAGTGTCGTAACACTAGTTCACACTTTATGTATTACAGTAATTATTTTATTATAAATATCCATAGTTGTGTGCTGTTTTATAAAGGAAAATTTGACAGGTTGATCTAAAGATGACCCGTATAGAGATGATTGCAACTGCAATTCTCTTGAGGTTGCAAACTGATTATGTTGATAAAAAAAGAGCGCTGATAAAAAAACAGAGACTATTTAATTTTCGTTAAATGATCGCTAATGACTCTGAGCGACGTCATAGATGGGAATAGAGAATATCGTTCTGTTTGTCGGTTCAAAGACTGACGAGTATCTATGAAAAGAGTCTTGATTGCGGGATAAATCGTCGGAATCTTAGTTGCCGTAATGCGTAATGCGAATTCCTTGCTGATTGCGAATAGTTGTGTTTAACAGTTAATCCATTATCGATAGCAGATGTTGCGCGGAAGAGTGTTAATGTTTCGTAATAAATGAGATTACCGTGTAAGTGCAACCATTATGTAATCAATAATTATGTGCATTATAGAACACACTGAGTTATCATGCTAAGAAAGAGCCATCTTCATAAGCAGATCTGTCTAAATGATATCTTGAGCATCCACTAAAGGAAATAAGTGAACTGCACAAATAACTGTGAGTTAATCTGGATTTTATAAAAAAATGAAAAATTATTGCGAAATATTTTTCTCTTACTTTTGATAAGACATAATTATTTTTAAATAAATATGTATATGTATATTTTTTATTAATATATTTGATATTGTTCAAAACATTAATGCGATAAAATTTAAAAGAATCTCGCTCGTGTGTCCAAAAACAACAAAGGAATAACAAAGGCCAATAATCGAGCTACGGTGGATGTCAAATTAATAAATTCTTTTCTATATCAATAATACATAGCACGTCGGTATACGTCGGTCCGACGTGTTATGTTTTATTAATATAGAAAAGAATTTATTAATTTGACATCCACCGTTGCTCGATTATTGACAGCTTTTGTTATTTCTTTGTGATTAATACGATAATTAATAGAGCATTTATATGTCACGTAAACAATTTTACTTGAATAATAAGCGGTATTTTTATCTTAGTTAATCAGAGAGTTTAATTAACATTTCACGAAGCATTTGTATACTTCTCGAGCAATCTCGGCGCACGGTGCAGCTTTCGTTGTGAATTCGAATGCGATGCGCGAATTGCCTTTCTCTCGGCGCAATCCGTAAATCAACGGCGAGTCTAAAATCACAGGGGCATCCAATTGAACTCCATGGCGGCTCTCGGTGTCAATGACTCCGGGGGACCGTATGTCGCGAGCTTCGAGCACGGTTGATTTCGATCACCGGGTACACACACGCAGCACGCGCGCGATCGTACAAACACGTCGTATAGCCATTTTCCGCGCCCTCTCCCCTCTCCTCCCCTTCTCTATTTTCCCCACCCAGCCCGGTCTTCCGTAGTCACGTAATTGATGCTACCGCGAAACACCGTCAATTTTCAGAGCACATGGTTCCGCGACATGCTCGGCGCATAAGCGCATGACCTCCCTACAGGTGGTATGCAACATAGAATGTAAGAGCGCATTGAACCCGCCACTTGCAACGAAAACGCCATGCGTACCTACCGTATTGTCCGTGACAATGAGAGTCAATGACCTTACGGACGGAAATATGAAGTTTTACTGAAATTTCGTGTAGTCAAAATTTTATCCGTTGCTTTTTAGACCGTATGGTTCCGAAGAGAGGTAAATATACTTTACATGTAAGGTCATTGAGCTGACAGGCAGTTCAGAGTACTGTGGATTAATATGCAGATATTATATAGACATGTTGATTTATTTTGACATGATAATACACTTTTTTCTGTATTATCATAATAATTAAAAATTTCTGAATATATATTAGAGAAACTTTGATATGTTAAATATCTTATCAATTAAATAGTACTTTTTATTTTATATTAATTAAGGAAAAAATATATGTAACATATATATAGATGAAATTTATATCTATTTTTTTAACTATTCTGATATATAATTTTATATTTAATTTACATGTAACATGTATTATAACTAGTATTCATGAATGTTTTATTATTTCTAGCTTATTTTACATATAAATTCCTGTATATTTTTTATATAAAATGTGTCTTATATTTAGTCTTTTTTAATGGTTTTCTCACAATTATTTTATTAACATTCACTTATATATTTCCAATATTTAATTAGTATATCTCAGAGAAGAATATAACAGATACTATCTTGCAGATTCATATCACGATTTAAGATATGGCTCAAAATTTCGATTGATCGATTATAGTTAAATGCTATTTAATTGTTTGAAGAAGGAACAGATTGGAAATAATTGATGATACGTATAAAAGATCAATTATTGAGTATCATGGTTATAAGAAAGATTCGATATGCTGATGTATCAATGTCTTGATAAATCGACGATATGCAACGTCCGTAAACAGCAGTTTACGTATTCTAAATCTTAATTGTAATACAATAATTATAAAAAAACTGGTTCTTAAAAAAACAACAAGATACTGAAAGAGTCTAGATTATCAGTTATACTTTGATAATAACCGCCTCCGCTTTTTTCCCTCCCCTTCTTCTTCTTCTTCTTCTTCTTTTTCTTTCTTTCTCTTTCTAAAATATTTAATAATATACTGAATCGCCTTCCAGAATCGCGCGGAGAGACACAATTTTAAAGCTTGAGATATTTAATGTTACAAATTAAGATATGTAAAAAATAATATTATCTCTGATGTTATTATCTTCACATTTCAGAGATTATTTTGAAAAATATTTGTTTAAGAAAATTCGACAATAATACTACTATATTAAATTCTATTAATTATATTAATTCTATTAATTCTATTCTAAATAATATATGACATACGTGTTTTAAAAATTCAGATTTATCGCAGAATTATTTCCGCTAGCTCTTTCTTCTTCTCTTCATTGCAAACTGCTAGATATCATTAAACAAAACGGCATACGATATGCAAGGAATATATTTATCGTGTAAATGTTATGTAAGAAACGTATAGATAATCTTCTATATATCGGTAGAGACCATCACCACTGATGATATCACTCTTTTCCGCCACGGCTTCGATTCTGTAAGTGTGATTTTATGCTGACACTCGGTTTCTCGATGCACGCGCGCGTGTGCTCGCCGCGTAATTTACAACTCGTAATGATCTAACATCGCATGATAGACCTGACGAAAGAAGCTATTGATAGACACTCGTGTGGGCGAACGAACTTGTCCGCGCCTACCGTTTCAGTCCTAAGACAGCACCGTCGTTCAGCTCTTTCTCAATCTCAGATCAATTATTATTAATTTTGCAGTAAATAAATATGCATACACATAAAGGCGTACATTTTTGTGCATTATTGTCAAGTAAAATTAACAATAGTATAATAAAAAGTATAATAATCGTACAATAAATAGTATATTAAAAGTATCACTATTGCTAAGTTAAACGAAACTAGATTTTTTCCTGTCTCGATGAAGCCACGATTACACGCACATGATCGTATGGTTACAAAAATTATTGCACTTTCTTATAGCTACAGATTCTTGTATAAGTTTAATACTTTTTATGTAACACAGTAGATATATAATACGGACGTCCACATACAGCACGTTACAGCACGTACTTACAGCACCATATTTTTAATAAAATTAAATGATTGTTCATTTATTCCCAGCTTTACACACGGAATTTCTATTTCACGCGATCTTCCGCATGCAAACGCTGGCGATCCCTCCGAGATTATTCGAGAAGGCGCCGGCAATGATGCAAGGTCGATCGATTTGAAAGTGGTACCTTATACACCGTATAGTATGCGACTAGCATACGTGCACACTCCAGATATGAGCCTGATGCAAAGGCGGGCCTGAATATGGCGCTCGTCAATCCAGTATGTAGATTCGCGCAGGTGTCGCTGAGTTTTCTCGACGTAATTTTCAATTTTAATTGGCCGGGAAGGAGGAAAATAAGAATACACTCGCGTATGAGCACCCACATACTCACGCTGTAATGACATATAGACACATCCTAGCTCGGGCATTACGCGCGGATCACTTCTGGATCGCTCTATCCGAACACGCTGATCATGCGTTAAGTGTACATCAGCGATGCAACGATAATCGTCTCGGCCGGATAAGCGGATAATTGATGAGCACTTATGTCAGAGGACAGACATAAAGAAGTTAACTAATACGCACTTCACCGTTCGCGGGTACATAATATCTCGGGGTTTATAAAATAAATATTAGTCAGATCAAAAAATTGTATCTATATCACGATCACGGTTGATGCTGATCGAAGTGTTAGACGAGTAAGTAAATGCGCACGATTATAATAATCTACGGATCAAAGACAAATAGAAACTAAATAAATATTTAACAAGATCCGCAACAGGTAAGTTCTATCTATTTTTAATGTTGATTTTTATGCTTATAAAGACGGATTAAAACAGCATATTTTGAATATATTTGTGTTTAATTATGTTCATATTCAATTATGTTAATAAGCAGGAAAAGCAGGAAAGAGAATTTATCCATTTTTTTTAAAATAATTTTTCTTTTTAAGAACATAACTTATATATAGATAATTATATATAATATATAATTATTAATATACTTTAATCTAATTTAAAAAATATTTGTTTTATTTTATTTTATGGCAGTTTTCGGTGAATGTTTAATTAAATCTGTTATTGTTACAAGATAGGTGATTACAGCTAAATTATCTATCAAATTTTTGTCGAACGAGTAGTTGTAGATAAGCTTGCTCGATTTGACAATAAGTTAACGTTTTCTGAATAATCATTAATTTCAATGATAAAAGCAGAAATCTAGATGTGTACACAAATTCATAAATTTGATGTATTAATTCGAAACATGGCTTATGCATTATTTATTTTATTTATTAAAATAACGAAGTTACATTTTCGAATTTATTTCGTTATTATACAAGTGATAAGCGCGCGCCGGTTTTTTGCTCCATTCATATTAATAAAACAAATATCGGTGCTTAACGACTTTATTTTTACGTTGCGTTCATTGAACCGAAACGGCGTTTTATTATTTCTCTTTATTACGCTCGAAAAAAATATCTTGCCGTCGCAACCACACGCAGTCATTTTAATTTATACGAAACGCAATTTTGTCCGTCGACTAAAGGTGTAATTAGCTTCAGGCTAATGGCGAGAAAAAAATTCCGGAAGAGGAGCTGTGGCGCTTTTCTACCGGGTAATACGTGGAAATGCAAGGTATAGCTTTCCCAATTAATACTGGAAATCGAAGTGCCCCGGGATATTCCCATTAACTACAATCACACGCGCTGTCGGTGCACGCGATTTTTTCCATTACCTATGAACAGTACCATTTTCCCATTACTTGTAAACGTCATAGTAGTAGCTAAAGAACCGAAGGATTTTATTTTCGTTTTAGATTTTTCGCAAATATTAAAAAATATCTTAATACTTTCCTGTACTGTGTATAATGTAATTCACAGCGCAATTCGTCTCTCTCAGAAAGGTAAATACTTGGTATGAAAAAATCAATACGTGAGAAAATTAACAAAACCACTAACACGAAAGTAGCTTTAGACGATGAGTAAGTGATAAATGAACTTACGTAATAAAATACAAAAATTTTTTGACAGAAACATTTAAGAACGCACTACGAAAATTAATTAAAAATGTGGATGATCGAGTCTATAATGTACTCATTAGCTTTCATTTGTGATCGACCTTCTTGTCAATCACGTAGGCATCGATCGAATTCTAAATATCAAAGACAAAATCCCTGCAATACGGAAAGAGAAATCTTCATCTAGTAGCAACCATCTTTCTCTAGCCACATTCCTTTCGGGTATGAGCAAATTTTAAACAAAAATAAACCAAAAGTGAAATAAATACGAGCCTAATTAAGATGTACTAAGGAATAATAAATAGAACCTATTGATAGGTCGTTGATTACGCGCCCAGAAATTAACATTTAAAGCTCATATATGTGTAAAATTTATAGAAAAAGTGATGAAATGAAACGGTTGTTTATATTTAACACAATCTTTAACATTTATTTCATTATAAATCTTTAGCTTAATATATCACAATTATCACATTTCTTGAAGCTATTTTTTTAAATTCTCTGTATCTGCTAAACATTACTAATCATGAGCGACAGCATCGACATCCGATAATTGTAAGATAATTAGTTTCCTGCACGCGGTCAAAAACCGGATCTCGTCTATCGTATTCGTAGCAATTTCAAGAATTCATGAACAGACGGACGCGTTAAACCGCAAGAAAGGAACAGTCTTTCAACTCGGACTCGAGTGTCTAACTTGTCGCAACTTCTACAAGCTTATCCTTATCCTTCGTAACTCACAGAACTCACTGCCGGAAGTTGCTGTTCTTCGCTTTCCAATCTTTCCATAACATATTCCGTGATATCTAAAAATCCATTATATGAATAGTTATAATAATTTCGACGTTTTTGTTATTAACATACACACACTATATTAATAGAACAACTTGTATGCGATTAGAAATGTATCAATTATATATATGTATCGACACATTATTCGCAAATACGCGATTGCAAAAGATGCTCTGATTACAAATTTTTTATTTACAGTTTGTTTAAGATAATAAAAGATAGAATAAAACTACTTTTATAACGAAAGATGTTATGATCCAGTTAACCCTGCAACCGTACATGCGAGTCGTTTGCGTCCTCGGGATTTTGACTATGTGGTATTTTCTAAAGGTTCAATGACTAAATTTTAACAATTGCACAATTAATTTTATAATATTATTATTATTTAAACTTGTAGTTAAGATATCAAGGAACACCTATGAATTTTTTTCAGAACTTTTTTGGTAAAGTTTTAGGTTGTTTAATATGCCGCGGGCGCAAACATCCTCATATATCGTTAGTGCACATTGCAGAAAAAGAAAAAAGTGTCAACACTTGTATACATGTACGCAAGAATATATAATCTTGAAATGAGATTATATTGCATTAAACGAAGAAAACTTACCTGAATGAAGTCATTTATATAGTTAAACGAAGTTTTATAGGTATAGTACAATCAAGAAAAAAAAAGTTGAAATAAAAAGTTGAAACTCTTATAAGAAGGTTAGATATTCTTGCGTATATATATGTACAAGTATATCAGTGTTGATTTGACACTTTTTTTCTGTGTGGGTGTAAAAGAGTACGGTTGCAGCAGGGTTAAATTATATATTGATTGACTATATTGACTTATCTTTACAATTAAATACTCTGTTTTGACGTTATTTTTACGAATCAAAAGAACTAATTATATATTCATCTAGAAAGTTTACGGATATATTATTCTCTCTCTCTCTCTCTCTCTCTCTCTCTCTCTCTCTCTCTCTCTCTCTCACGCTTTTGGCCTTGAGACAGCATTGCGTTACTCTGACGGTGTTGCACAGTGAACATCCGCGTAATCAGTGGAGTTTATATCGATCTCCGATGTCGATCCTGTAGATCCCTCGCGATAAAAACTATGTACGAGCGGATTTATGAAGCGTGTCTACCGGGAGATCGAAAATACCGAACAGTACATGTTCGTATGGACTTTCTTATCTTCCTCCTTTCTTGGCCGATGTTTCTCCTTTTTTGAAATCCATGTCCGAGTGATGGTAACGCCGGAAAAGGATCCATGCACACATATGTATATTTGTATATAATCTCGGGTAGAGCGGTATCGAGGGTGGGATTTATGGAGCATGACAGAGATTTACAACGCCTCTCGCGTCCGGAGGCTTCATGGATCGCTGAATCGAGGGGACCTTGTTCCGCTCGCTTTCGATCCTCTCGATCTCCTCTCGATAGCTACGCCACCATCCGCACCTGTAGCGCGTATCGCGTAAACGTGGTATATCAAGTGCGTCAAGAAGCATAAGTGGGTCTCAAAATTACCCACTATAATAGTTGTAATTTTACAAAATTTTTTTACAGTGTAAGGAAGGAGAGTAGAAGTAATATAGCGAAGAAACGTTGAAAATTTGAAGAGAATAATATAACAGATAATCTAAGAATTGCAAATATAGGAAATTAAAGGAATCCAAGGGACAGTATTTGGCAAAGTTCGAGAGGACATCTATAAACTCAATCAATAATTCGAATATTTTTAATTCAAGGATTTAAATTTTGAATTATCGATATATACTCGTATATAATCAAGCAATTCTAAAAACTATCATTAATTTTTAATTTAAACTTTAGTTCTATTTAGTTCATTGTTAGTATTAAATATATTTTATTGTCTATTTGCTTTAGGAAGATTATTGTGCAGCTAAAAGAATGAAAATATAACTTATGTACTTTTTTACTTATGTACTTTTTTATACTTACAATTAGAAAAAAATAGAAATGTTACGAATGTTCTAAGTAGGTACCTTATTTTATTATACGACGGTTGATTAACTCAATTTTTGGTTCAGTTTTTATAGCTATTCTTTTTTTGTCCGGGGTTTTCCAGTTTTGTGGTTCATATCGGATCTGAGCGGGAAGCAGTCAGTTGGAGGGCGTAAACGACGATAGGTTTATCGAATAACGGCGCAGACAATCACATAAAAAAGGTGCTGACAATGTAAGCGAATGGTCAAACCTGACAAGCCGGCAAACACGCATGGTAGATAGCAGGATGTTACCGGAAACATGTCGAAACGAGCGGCAAAACAAAGCCGCCGTTGCTCTCGGTGCATCGACGTAACTCGTATTACAGAATATAACTCGTATTATAAAAGATGAAATATGCATTTATTATATATAGAAAGAAAGAGTAAGAGAAGGCGAAAGATATAAGCTTTGAGTAAGATACTAACTAAATAAGCATCGTGGTTATTTCCAAATTAGCAAATGACGTTAACAACACAAACGTTGGTATTAGCAACGTTATAGGTACTATTAATAATTCGTAATTTATACGTTAATGAAATCGTGAAGCTGATCAACCGAAATTACGTTTACATCGTCAGTAGCATGGGATACACTGGATACACATTGTGTGATTTGTTATACAAGTTCTATTCGATATGTAGCGGCTTTGTTGATCAAAGCTACCAAATCATCCATCAGTGCACCATATACGCAAAACAACGCTCGATGGAACTTGATCGCTCGGTGATTCATAATCGACGATTCGGGATGCGCTCGCGCCAGTGTTGCGAAAGATACGAGGAGCGGGATGAGGGGGAGTGAGCACGCGCGAGAGACAGAGAGGCTTTTCAGCTGTCGAAATATTGCTGTACTATAGAAACGAATCCCATTTCTCGTTGCGCGGGGACCACGGGTGCTCCGCTAATTAATGTTTACAATTTCCATTAGCGGGACGCGACCGCAGTCGTCGACTTCCTGCGGAGGGGAGCGGCTTGTCCGTACGTGTGCACTTTGACGCAATAACGTCACTTGTAGTGCCTTCATGCAAATGCGCATCGCTATCTTCGACAGATAAAAGAGAAACATGTATTTACTTTTACGCTGATTTCTATATACGTGCATGTGTTTAAATCAGATTCTAGTATTGATAAGTCGGTATGATAAATCGAGGTGATTTTATATAAATATATTAGTGAAATTAGTAGGGGAGAAGGAGGTATTAGGACAGAGGCAGTTTAGGATATCTCGAATAAAGAACAAATTTGTCACTTTTTTCATGTTAAACGCATTTTTCGGTTGGCAACCGGTCAATAGATAAACTTCACATGAGAGCTTCCGCGTTGTTAGCTGTTCAAACTAATCTACAAGCTGTTAGTGATTTTTGCTGTTGTAATTATTTTGGCTCGTAAATGTAAGTATTTTTATATTAAACTATTGCTCAAATAGAAATTCACTTGTATGTTCTGGTTATGATTATATGTTTTGCGTTGTAATGAACGAAATACACCAACATAATAAAAGAGTTGGTATGAAATATTACGTTTTCTTTTTTCAAGTTAGGGTTGGGGCAGTATTGGCCAAAGAGAAATTTGTGAGAAAGAGAGAGAGAAAGAGAAGTTTGTGAGGCTAATTCTTGCCTTAATTAAGGTTCCAATAATAGGTGGATACTTATGTTTGATTGCCTACTACAAATTACCTACTGTATTGTTAAAGAAAAAAGATATTATTAATTTTTAATATATTTTTTAAATATATTAAAAATATATTAAAAAAGGTTTGTAAGATGTTGCCTAGCAAGAGATTTATTACTTTTAATAAGTAAAATAAGAAGATGAGAATTATCTCGGTTTTTTATTATCAGTCCTAAACTGCCCCAGCAGCGTCCTAAACTTCCCCTCTAGGGAGGCAAATTAGGACGGAAAAAACATTTTTTTAAAAGGTAAAAACAACGCACTACTCTCAAATATGTTTGTTTTATTATACGTTTATATTGAGCATTAACAACCAAATTAACTTATAATTGAATCAAAGAACCAATTTCTTAAAAATTTAGAAAGATATAAACTTTAAAAAAACAGTGTCCTACAGTGCCCCCCTCTCCCCTAAATAATTAAATACAAGAAGGGCTCATACGATTAAAAATAAATTTTAACTAATGAATTAATTAAGATACTTATTAGACTTGTTATTAGTAAGCGCAACTTTTATTAATGGCCCAAATAAGTATCTTCAACGGCATGTTTGTTATCCGATTTGTAATTATTTTGGATATCAGTAGCTATTTGTTGTTCATATTCTACTAAGGGCATTATTTTCGCGATGCAATTAGGAATAATAACATGATTGTTTTCGGAATAAGATATTATAGCTTTTAATTCTAATTATGTGCACAAGAGATGTGTTATTTGATATCATATTTATTATTTGATAAAAACAAAGTAATGCATTTAAACTCATTATTTTACTAATAGAGATTAATAATATTATGTAAATTTTATATCAATTTACATAATAATTAGATAATAATACATTAATTTATATTAATTTATCATTTATATTAATTTTATTATGTTCATTAATCTTTCGTGATTATTTAATAACTAAATTAAATTCTAGAATTAAGTCTTTAATCAGCTTTTTAATATCCTATTTATAATAACTATTCTTTTTTGTATATAGGTATATAAATTAAAATATCTACTTCATAATAGATTCAATAAGTATTTTCTCGCGTGGATTTCTGAATACCTCATACACGAAAATTTGCGTCATACGTTTAGTAGAGTTCAATGACCGAAGTTGTAAGCAACGTGCTGCCTTTGTGTAGTACAATGAAATGCAATTTGCGCTGAATGCGCAACAGCGCCAGGTGTAAGCTTCTACAGAAGCGGTAGTCAAACACTGTATTTCAATACTACGTGGAATCCATTAATTTTTAACTCTTTCTACGCCTGTGTGAATCAAATCTTATGCAATCTTTCGTCATTACTCACCGGTTAAGCTTTTATGTATTTACGTCCAAGGAGAACTACAAGCACAGTGAAAAATAAGCGTTAGCCAAATAAGCATCAGATTTTCGCTATTGGACATTAATTTGTTCTCAAATAATATTGAAACTTAACATTTATTAAGAAAATATCAATAATGTACTTTATTTGAGAAAAATTTATGTACGTGTACAAATATGACAAATAGTTTTTTATAATATTTAATACAATTCACTTATGAATATTTGAATTTCGCAGGTTTTTTATACAGATTCTTTCTCCAAATTGGAGAAATCTAGAACGACGATGAATGGACGTTAGTCTCAAGTGATTATATATATACATCCCTCATATTTTTTAATAAATAATACGCACGCAGCAAGGATTATGAATGTGTGTATGTGTGTGACGTTTCCCGTATAAGCAATACAAATCTCGCAAAGAAGTTTCCCACCCTAAAACTTTCAGCGCTAGATTCCCAAATCGTGCAAGAGAAATGGCGTATTTCGGCGCGAGCTGTTTCGCCGTTGGGGTGAAAAGCGTACGCGTGTGGGAGCACTTAAACGGGGGATGGATTCCTGTTTTTTCGCTCGTCCAATCGCCACGCCACGGGACAAACATGGCGGGCACCATAATTTATGCACCCCACCTTTTCACGTGCGTGATTTTTGTCAGGGCCGTCCACGTACGTGTATACGCGCCGCGTGGAAAAACGGGCAGATGCTGCGCTTTGCATCTTTCTAAATGCCGATCCGTTTCAGATGCCACATCCGTCTGAAAAAAATGGCACATTCGTGCATCTCGCAAAATTTCACGTAGAAAAATGGATCAAATTGATCATCGGATATAATATTCAAGTTTATTAGTAAATAAAAACGAATGGTATAATTTTCTATAATTTTTTATAAGAGAGAGCACCCCCCATCGGTTGTCATGCAATAAAATTATATTATACTGGGAAAGAGTAATGATTATAAAGAATTACTATCTAAAATTTAGAATAATATGTAATAAAAAAATAAAGGATATTTCCATAAAAATAATTTTAAGAGAAATGTTAATAAAATTACAATAAATCTTTCACTAATATAATCTTAATAGATTATACACAATTTATATTTCATTTTTAAAAATACCTTACGCAATTATTTAACGATACTTAAGTTTAAGACACGTTGTACATCGATTAAATTGATTGAAGAAAAATGTACGAACATACATTTTAGTCTTTTAGCTTCATGATAATTCTCATGTAATTGCACAACGTATTCACGTAGCGTTAGATTTCAAAAGCCATTCAGATAAATGCTATCTCGGTTTTTTACATGATAAAGGATACCGCATGTTGGAGAGATCAGGCACAGTCGACACGAGGCGATACATCGCGAGATGTTGCCCGACTAAAAAAATATTAAAAAACGAAAACAAGTACGAGAGTGAGAAGAGGCCGAACCGGTGCGGTTGGCCCTTTATCATATCTTCAAGATAAGCTAAAGCCTTTCGAGTGCACCGGTTATCTCAAACCTGCTGGCGATCATTCCGTACACGTGAAGCTAAAAGTTTTCGCTCGAATTCAAAATTGTATTCTATACAATTTTTCTATATTGCAATCGTTTTTCTCTTTGATCTTCCCTCATCTGCAAACCAATTTTCAAGAAAATTTTTACCATTAATATTTTTATTTATTTCTGTTCTCCACAATATTGTCATTATTTTATGTTTTAGAAACATAATACTCACAGAAGTCATATATTTCTATAGTTTTTCCGCGCGGCGTGTATTATACACGTTATACTTACTCGTGGACGGCCTGGATGACAAAAATCACGCATAGACTTTCTTATGATAAAGCGAGAATTTTTTCTTAACGTTCTTGAAAATTGATTACGTATTATACTTTTTAAATTTAATTTTTAACATTCTACATTATATTTCTACATGTGTTACTCTTGAATTTTCAACAATTTATGTCTTATGCCAAACATTAAAATATCCATAATTTTACTTGATTTGATTCTGCTATATATATACTTAAAAAAATACATACTTCTAATATTCTGTGGAAATCTTACATATACTTTAATGCATTATATCTTAAGTATTAATAAATATTTTTTATTATTACTAAAATTCTTTCGCTATAAATATTGCTACGATTACCATAGACTATAGACGATATAAGATTGAAAGATTGTACGAATATTATAGTCATAAACATTTTTAGATTGACGGTTGAAAATATTTGATCACAGTATGATGCTAATACAATGACAAAGTAGTCTGTGTCATAAAACGTCTTATCTTCGTGAGGGGTGTGAAGGCGTCCTCGGTGGTAGGTTTGAGGGAAGACTTGCCTAGTAGTCACCCTTGTATCCCGTTCCCCACCCGTTCCTCGAAGGCAGTTGGTTCTCTATTTAATCTCGAGGTGACAAATGGCCGTGGCACTGATTCGGTGACTCAAACATAATCCTGTCACCACATGCAAACATCGATCGGGACCAATATCGGGTCGAACCTGTCGGCGAGGACCCCTGTGGTACAACCCCCGAAGAAGATATATGAGGCGGACGAGACAATCTCGGCCTCGCAGAGGACTAATCAATGAAATTGTCTTCTTGCCACATACAAAATATCCCGTTGTTTTTTGATGTTCTTTAATTTAGGGATCAAGGTACAATTTCATTCATTAAAATCTGTTAGAACAGATTAACGCAAATGCTGTGCGAGTCAAGTACACTGGAATGACAAAAATATATAGACATATACAAGAGGATATTAATAGTTTAGTAAATATAATATCACAAAGAATCCAAGTTTTGAGCTGAAAGAAGAGCTCTACCGAATATTAAAAATATAATATGCTTCGTGTCATATTTTATACCATATGTTTTTTCTGTAAAAAGATATGAAAATATATATTTGTTTTATTTTTATTTGTCATCCTAACGTATAATGAAATACCTATGACATTTAGCTCGTTTTGCGCGTTTGTTTTAATATAATGGAAAATATGAATTGCTACGAAATATTTTTTCTGTTAGTGAATTGCGTTTGTGTTAAATGATATAACGATAATGAAGCAAATATTCCATTATAAAATGAAAAAATGGCAATTGAAACGATAAATGTAACAATTAACGTTAGCTATTTCTTTCTCGACCTTTTAAATGGCTCAGGTATACGCACTGCAGACGGTTAGGTGTTAATAATGGATAATGATAGTATAGGACGGTGGAATGTGCATATTACAGTTTCAATATATGTGTATGCGCTCTCAACAGTATGCTTTAATTATAGAACTGTTGACCGCACGGTCCGGTGTAGCTATTTACTTCCAATAATGGTTCGAGGTTATTTACGTCGAAAGCTTTGTTAGCGTGATATTATTTGGCATAGAAATTGTATGCTCGAAAAATTGCGATAAATTTATTGAAATAATAGCTATTAAATAATACGTCTTACTCCGGCTTACAAGATTAAATCTTTTCCAATGTGTCAAATTAATATCTATAAGAATGCCGCTGATATGTAAAATACTTCACGAGATAGTTAATTTAAAGCAATCTCAGTCTGACATTTGTCCTAAAATACACAATGGCCACAAATTTTTTGTAAACCATTTTATTTGCGACGTTTACGCGTTCCAAAATATTTTCTACAAACACTACATTTTCCACTTTCATCTCTTGTTGTGCAAACATGGCTCTACATGAATCTACAAAAAGATTAAAAAGAATTTAAATATTTGTTATTAGACATATAGGTACTACGTTTACGTGAGCGTTACTTTCTGTAGTAACTTACGATAATTTACTCCGCGTAAACGAGTGAATTATCGTAAGTTACTACAGAAGTAACGCTCGCGTAAACGTAGTAATATTTATATAATTTATCAGGCAATAAAGTTTTTTTTTACAGAAAAAGCTTGTACATTGCGTTTGTTAGTATAATTTTTTTAAATCTAAATTTCCTGCTTTGTTTGCGTTTTAGAAGTGTTTGAAAAAATATTATTTTAATACTAAATTATTTATTTGTCACTTTATTTTTAATTTACATATTTTATTCTACTGCAGATATTGACGGATTTGCATAATCCAGAATATAACTTTTCCTCCTCATGCATTTCATTTAATTACTTGTTTTCTATAACTAATAGCTTCCAGCATATGTATCAAGTATCTTACTTATTTATAGAGTGAGATTATCGACGACAAAATCTGATGCAATAGTATAATTTAAACGTATTGCTTGATTTTTTTTCAGACAGTTTTACGCTGATCTATAATTATGATCATGAAATTGCACACGCGGATATATTATAATCTTATTTACCATATATACGCAATCGCCAATATTTTCGTAGCAATGCGATTATCATCATGTACATACGAGATACATCGATTATACGTCCGGCACGAGAGAAGTAATTTCCCGATATATGCCATGCGTGTTTGTACGAACGAGACAAGCTCGATATGGTACAAATCCAACAACATTCTCCCGCGCGAATACGTAAGATGTGGTCGTGGCCAGTTGACGGCAAATCTGTTTTCAGGCGACGTGAATATAAACAGTAATAAGTGAAACAGGAACGACATGAATCTTACAATTAATTAGAGAAGATCTTCAGTCGGGCTGGATCTCAGTAACCTATAATAATAATTCTGTGTGAATTTTTTATACTTTTTTCAACTCAGTATAAACTGCGCACCAATTTATTTGCCGGTCTTAAAAAAAACTGTTTGTTTGTGGAATAGTAAATCCACATACTCTTAAATCGATTTAACTTTTGATGTTAATGAGTTTCTTTTTTAAATCACTATAAGAATATGAGTTTAATTTAAGATGCCATTTTTGGCATCTTCTCTAGTTAATTGAAAAATCTATTTTTATCTCCATTACGTGAATTAAGTTCGATCAGTCCGGCGCTAAGAATCCGCGGAATACTTGCGCGCGTAAAGCGCGCCATGTTATCGCGAATGACAAGTTAATAAACGTAAAAAAAATTGCATCAATTTCTATGCAAATACTTGACCGTTTTTTAGACCGACGCTTCCTAGCCTTGCCCGGATAAATATGTTTCGCGCGACCGCTTTCTTGTATGGATTTTAGAACTTTGCCCATAAGCGCCGACCAGAGAAAACAAAGAAAGAAGAAGCTTTCTCGATTCGTCCTTGTATACATATACAAAAGGACAGAAAGAAATGTGCTGCAAGATCGGTGATTGCGTCTATATTAAGATGTAAAATGCAGCTCGTGTCATCGGAACGGACACTTGTAACGTTGCGTGGCGACTCGTCTCCGAATCGTTGATTTTACATTTGATTTTACGCTGCGTAAACAGAGGCCACGTCGTGAGGTCACGAGCCTCGCAAACCGATCGTCCGGCGTGTCGCGACGAATCAATAATTAATCGCTAATTATTAATCATAACGGGGAATGTCCTGCGGGACGATTCTTTCACGAATTCCACGCTTGGATATTCGAATGGGGGTAAAACCAACAATATTAAAATAACATGGTTTATATAGGTCTGATATAATTGCCTTGGTAATCTTCCAAAATCGTAGTTTATATTTTACACAGATAAAATATTTTTACAGTTATTTTGCGTAGATATTGTTTACACACTTGACAATGTCATTGCGTTATTAATTGCATCAAGATCAATTGCGCGGAGCTAATTAAGATGTTAATCGTTTAAAAGAAATATCTACGTTTCTATAAATAAACGTCGCGATGACGTTCACATATATTTCTTCCAATTGAAAAACAATGTACGTAATACATGCGAGATTTCTTCGTTCTTCAAGAAATGGTTTAAGAATAATTTCATTGATGCACGTGTTCACATTTTATGTACAACACTACATATAATCAAATAATTATATTTATTCAATACACAGATCGTATCGACAACTGAAAATTATACAGTTATATTTTGCACAAACGTATGATTGTAATTATAGCAGCTATTAAAAAAATCACTGAGAAACACTGCATTCACTTGATTTAATAATTCGCATGCGATTGAGATCGCAATTTAAAATTCCACATAATTGTATTTACTAACATGCAAATATTGGAGTAACGATCATGCAAGTGATTCTTGGACTCGTGATAAAATATCGCGGAATGTGTGTGTGTGTGTGTGTGTGTGTGTGTGTGTGTGTGTGTGTGCGTGCGTGTGTGTGCGTGTGTGTGTGTCTGTTGTTGCGCTCTCTTCTGCCTGTGATATCTTCGGGTTATCTAATGCTTATACAAAACTCCTCTTTGTGTCTCTTCCAACTTAATTATACCTCGTGACTTACGTACGCTATTCGCATTCGTATCTCGCATTCAGCATCCGATCGGGAGATTGAAGATTTTGTCGATCTCTACGTCTTATGCTAATCCACGTTCGCTTCTCTCGCCATTAGTTCCTCCCCTTGCCATCGCGATCGCATGCGTCTCGAACTCTTTTATCGGTGTGGTACACGTGGAGTATCGGTCGAAGATCTTTCGGCAAGTCCAAGAGCACGGTATGAAGTTCCTACTTTCTGAACACTACGTAGGAACTCTATACCTCGCTGCTGGATCTCTACCATATTCATTAGATACCGTCTCACTCTTCTTTCTTCGTCCTTCATTAGTGTTTCAGTTGATGAGTGCCCGCCGCATCACAAGCACTAAATATTTGAGATTTACGCTTTCCTATGCCGTCCCACGTGAAGGATACGTACCTTTATACATAATATAATATCCTTAGGGAAATAAGTTTATTAGAATATAATTTTCATTTAATTTAGTAATTTAGTAAGTAATTAAATTTAGTAATTTAAAATAATTTCTAATAATCGAGACTTAAATTAAAAAAATGTAACGCGAAATTAATGTCGACAATATTACTAGGATTGGAAAAAAAAAAGAAAATGAGGAAAAGCATACAAAAACATTTATAAGCATTTGTAAAGTAAACTATAATTAAAATAACAGATATATCCCTGATGGTAACGCACATTCTTATGATAAGGTTAAAGTACATAAATGCAAATAATATGTCCACTATCATATATCGAAAGATTCGAACTCTCACTGGTGTTTCAAACGACACGAACGTTCGAATAATTGGTGCATTATCTTCTCTCACATACAGTGTAAAAAAAAAGACGAGTTTAATGAACCGAACGAAGAAGCAATCCTCCGCGCCGGCTCACGCTAAATGGAGCACGTTGAGGAAGAGCTCAATGAGACGGCTAATCACGTGAATTCTCCACGAGCACTGCCACGTTGCCGGTTGATCACCAAGTCGTCTGAGGAACTTTTTTTTAATTCAAAATTGAAAAAAAATATCTCTCGACGCTTCCCGCAATCACAATCACTTTCTGATTCTGATCCAGATGGTTCTAATCCCTCATAAGACAAACCGGTGATGTTCGAAATCTCGAATGCTCGATCCCGTGAAACCTATCCGTACGAAGGCCCGTGAAGAACTGAAGAGCACTGAAGAGTCTCGGAGCGGAGGGGCACCGAGCGGAGAAACGCACACGCCGAGGACACACACGGCCCTGCACGGTTCCCCTACTACTTCCTTCGAAGTCTACCAGCAACACCGACGCCCCTGGCGGTAAAGAATGACACGATGCCATGCCGCTGCTGCCGCGGAAGAAGACGAAGAGGAAGATGACGACGACGGCGAGTTGTGCAGCGCGCGGAAAGACGGGGTGGGAGGAACCCGATCTAACGCTGCGCGCGAGAGAGAGAGAGAGAGAGAGAGAGAGAGAGAAAGAGACAGGAGAAAAGAGAGCACAAATGCTCCAATTACAACCGCATTCGCGTCCGTGAATCGCACGGCGTAATTATTACGAACACGTAATGCATAACTGGCTATGATTGATTTTTTTCTGCTAGTCGTTCGTCACAAAGAGAGGCGAAGAACGGGCGTAGAATGTAAGTAGTATCTTTTACGCCCGAGTTGTGCAATCGTTTTCTTCATAGATGATCAATAGCAAACGCGATTGACGGTGAATTCGGACACGATCGAATGATCGGAAGTATTTTCATCTTTAGACATTCGATTTAATTAGGCGATAGGTATTTGTTACGATACATTCTAATAATATATCTCTATTTCGAACAAACAACATACCAAAAAAATTACGTAGAATCGAATCTGTTAAATTAATGTATACGTTCCTAATTTTTATTATTTAATTGCATTTCCAAGAAAAGCAGATTTCCCGAATCGTTTGCAAACTTGTATATCCTTACTATTTAAAGTGATAAAATATTCTGCTGTTTCAGTTTTGTTCTGGCAGTCTCAATTTACATGAATTACTTTTTATATTCCAGAAGAAATTTTTATAAAAAGACGTGCAAATTAACATATAATTACGTGATCTAAAACTGTATACTTTATTTGTAAAGGTTGCGACTCTATTTGCCAAAGGTTGCTCCGCACTCGCGATAAACTTTCGCACGAACTGGCGCAAAATGCGGAAGGAAGAAGCGCCCTGTAATCGGCGTTGATCGGGCGTTCAAAGGAAAACCAAGTCAATTGAGTGATTTGATTATCGGCTGATTAATAGCATCGATTGCCATTTGTTCATAGTTAAACGCGTTAGCCTGGTCAATGTGACCGCTGTTGAGTCAGTCGAATGATATCATTACCGCGCGCGAGGTCTTTATTTGCGTGAAACACTTATTCGATCACCATGCGTTATTCTCACGCAAATAGCGTGTTTTCTCGATCGATTTGTCGATTAAGACGTGTAATGTAGTGTAATATGATACAACGAATGCCAAAGATTTTTTTCTCTTATACGTTAATATTCTTCTGTAAATTCTTATCACGAATCTTTAAATATTTCTCGTCTTTTATCACATGCAAACACACATGTCATATAATTTTGATATATTTTCTTGATGGAATTGTTGCTTGATCGAATTTTTTCTTGGTCGAAAAAATTTGGATTCATTCTTCAAACGAACGTGCGGTCCTACGATTGTGGAACATTTGAAAAAATAAAGCATCAATATATTAATTTTTTCCTGATGTCGTTTTTGTGTTTCGTTAATCGTATGCGAGGATAGTAACAGAGCTAAATTTGATATCGCGAATGTCACGCGAACGCCGCGATACAGATTGAGCCAAACATCATACAGTATTTTTTTATCACAAAATGCGAGCACGCGGAGAATTTCCGTGCGTGAAACCAATCAGATCACGCATCAGGGAGCTAGTTTAATTATTCAGAGTAGCTGGCGGCATCGGCTTTCCGCTGAATCAATCGGGCCGAACAGGGTGTGCGATATATGCGCAAACGTGTACGAAGGCAATAGACCGTGTGACCCGAGTCACAAAAGTCGATATTCAATCTTTGACGCCTGCCTGAAATTCGTTTGACATATGACGAGAAGTAAATTTTGCAGTTAAAGTTATTTCGGCAATATCGATCGGGTCTGTTATCGTCAAAAATAAAACGGGACCGTTTTACTGGGCACGTCAGATTTTCTTTTTGGCTCATCTATCGTATCTGTTGGATGGAATATTATATATACGATAGGTTTATTATATAGATAAATTTTATAGCGCTTACAGCTTTCGTGAGCAAAATGGCATTACATTGTTGAGAGCACTAAAAACTAATAATGTTCCACTACCGTGCTCTCTTCCCGCTCGTTATTCTTAGAAAAAAAGCAATAAAAGTGGTGTCGTACGACTCTAGAAGTACGAGCCATCACGTTTGACTCAATGACGGTGACAGTACGATTGTGTGAAAAAAAAGAAGAGAAACGTGACGCTTGTTTAACCATGTGTGAATTGAATTTAAGACGAAGCTCCGTCGCGCACGAAGACTTAGGCTTCCCTGCAACGTACGTTTGCCACGATTCGTGGGAACTTCTTTTTCCTCCTTAAGAGATTTTACGCGCCCGCATGTCCATGTTCATGACCACTTTGACCCTAATTTGAACCGATCCTAAATTGACTGAGTTGACAAAATAGTTTCCCACTAGGTTTCTCCAATGTTTTATCTCTCAACATCTCATCTTTTATTTATTATAATGGCTTATTTTATGTACTAAGTTTCTTACCAATTATCATCAATCTCCTCGTGTTATCCCACATAATTCATACGCATATTCTCTTAATTTCTCGTACTATATAAGTAAATAAACAAGCACATATAACGCACATGCGCACTTTGGCTCTAGATCACAATAAACTTTAACGATATTCAGGAATACATCCTCAAGCCATCAGCATACAAGGATAACGAGCTTAAACTATGATACGGTTCAACGAGTCTCGAAAGAATTGCAATTCATCAAAATAGCATAAAACGATCCGTCACGCGTTTTTGCAAGGTGTTGCCGCGTTATAGACTCGCGAGGATTCCAAAGAGCGGAAACAGCGGAAGCTATTGAAAAAAATCAATTCCACTAGTGATTACGAAATTGTTAATTTATCCTTAACGGCATGTCTAAAATAAAGAGCTTAAACTATGTGGCACGCAGTGTTCAACAAGTCCCACGATACTTGGCGAGTATCACGACGCGACCCAAAACGACAAAAACGCGGGGTCCGCTTCGTCACGCGTTTTTGTAACGTCGCCGCAAGGATGGAGAATCGCGATGGCTCCAGAAAGCAGACACAGTAAAAGCTATTCTAAAGGTCAACGACAACCTTTTGTGCAACAGGTTAACCTGTCACTTCTTTCAATGATTATTAAATTATTAATTTATTCTCTCGTCAACCGGACAAGGTGATCGCGAATGACGCGAACCTGAAACCTGCTCGAGAAGTCGATCGTTAACCATAAGATAAACCGCGTTTTTAATGCGACGCCGCCTTCTCGGACTAACCGATCGTGGATCGGCCAATCGATAGACGCTTCCGCTTCGACGTACTATAAAACGCCGCACGCATCATCGTAAAATCCTAAACGGCAGGATAGGATCGTGACTTTTTTTTTATTAGTCGTGGGCTTTTTATTGTCGTGGACATTTTTTTTTTAGAAGGAACCTCGCGTGTTCTCGCACGGCCGCTCTCGCGTACATGCGTGGTCGTAAAACGTCGTTACATCTTTCGCGGATCGTAAAAAGGCGTAGAAGTTGTCGTGGCGCAAGTGCAGGATGCAAACGGCGCGGCGCGGCCGCGACGTCCGACGACAACGCCGATCATCACACACAGGCCGAAGAGAGGAGGACGGCACTGAGCGCGTTTCGAAAGGGACGAGAAAGGCGGAGGTGGAGGAGAGTGAGATACCCGATATGAAGAGAGGAGGAGGGAGAGCTGCGGTGAAGGGAGAGACCCCTCCGAAGAGAGATCAAGGTTGCAAAGTAGCTCCGATGACGCAATCGCCTGCAGCTGCATCCGGCGACATTTAATTGCTCTCGCCTTGTCATGCCAGATACATTACATATCACTGTCGAGCGATCTCTTTCTCGATCTCTCGCCGATTCTTCCTCTTTTGTGTTCCCGTGCAGCAGCACGCGCTCGAATTTTAGAATTCGATCAGCAGCACGAAGGGCGACACGTTTTTGAAATGCCACACGGCGAATTCCTAAACGGTGGCCAAACGAGTAAATTTCGATTCTTGCATTCTATTTCTGGTACTGACGATGTCGCGAGGATAACGCGAAAATTACGAGAGCGGCCTTTGAAGCATGTTGATGAACGATTCCGAAGCAGATAAAGATAATTAGTTATTCTCTATTCTCGATGAAGCATTCGTCGGTAATTAATTACGTAAGAGAGCGTGTCGTGTCCATACAAGTCAGCAGCGTACAGTTGCATCAACAGTCATCGAAATCAGAATAACGAATCGCTATTAGCGTCCCTCATGAGATAAAATGTAAATCGATAAAACGCTATTCCCTCTCTTCCGTAGGCGTCTAATTAGTAATTACCGAACATAAAAGACGGATATTACTGATTACTGTCTTCTAGATCTCGCCAGCGCTTCGAAATGCGAAAGTCCGCGTAGCAAGCAATAATCTTTTTTTTTTTTTGCCTCCGCATTGATCTCTCATCGACACGCAGTCATAAACGCGTCGCAATTTAGAAGATGACTGCACGAGTAAACACCGGTACTTGCGAATCATTCTCGTATAGCCCGCGCGCGATGGAACTCGTTTGCGGGTGAACGAGAGATCGGACATGGAGATTCGATTCGATCGGGCCCGAGCCGAAGGGAAGCATCGTTGGACCGGTTTCAAGGTGAATAGCAAGGTGCCTGCCGCGCGTTCACCGACGAACGAAATTGCTCGTTGTTACAATACCACCGCGCGGCAAGTGGTCTGCGCGGAATGTGTCTTTACTTGGGACGCCGGGGGGTGGAGAGGGGAGGGGGGGCGTAAAATATCAATCCTGCAAAAATAATCAATGCTGGATACACAAATCGACCAGAGAGATATAGATATTGACGTATACAACTTCCACGTGTTATTCATACGACACGCTATCGCCGATAATTTTGCTTTCAGAAATAGCCAGAATGGCTACCACCATGTCGTAAAAGCTTTACGATTTTAATCAATTATTGCTATCGCCATAATGACTTTTTAAATTATGCGAAGGAATTTGAAAGTCATGAGACCTGGTTACCTTCAAATTTTTCACCGTCAACGTCAAGATAATTTTATTCCTTTCGATGATTATCGTGATCGCTCAGTCACATCGAATATAACGTGACATGGTCGTACAAACAAATCTATTTTTAGTGCTACTACACTTCACTGAATATTACTTGATTAATAGGACTTTAACAAATTACTGACACTCAGTTATCTCAGCTAATAATTCGGAATTCGTTAGATAAATTTACGCAATGACGTGAGCTGTCCGCTATTTCATGCGCAAATGCGCTTATGAACGCACGACGAGCAGCTGCTCGCATAACGTAACGCTTCCTATAGCTATATATCGTTCATCATCCAAAAGCATTCGTCTCCCGCGTACAAGCCAAACGCTGAAATCTTCCCGACACATCGCGGCGCGTTGTGGCAATCAAACTTTCCAAGAAGCCTCAGCAGAAAGAAAAGTGAGATTCCGAAACGTCTCTCCCGGAAAGAGATTCGTCTCCCTTGAAATTATGAAAGTCCGCGGGAGCTTCGACCATTAACTTGCTTGCCAGGAGGAGAGCACGAGGAAGAATGGGATTCGTCATTTCCGCGATGGCACGTAAAACAGAACTTTAATACTCGCCTGGCACACTCGAGCTCGAAAAGGAGACGAGTTAGGGCGCGGGAATGTTCGCATAAAAACGCCTACGTGGTCGTGGATAGATAGGCGTCGCATTGAAGGGACATGGGAAAAGGGGCTTCCTTCGTTTGAGGATGCGCGAGAAGAAATAGTGAAGTCACGTGGTCACCAAATTGAACGCGCAATTCATTATTAATCTTTTCTGCTTAGATTTCTTTGACTGAAAACCTATTACTTTTTTAAAAATATATATTTTTTAATATTACATGAATCTAAATGATTCATGAATCTTCTACATGATGCTAATTTATTTTTCTTGAAGATATAAAAAAAAATTTCTGAAAATTAAACGCAAATCAGAAGATATTTCAATCTTAAATAATTTACAATATATAGATAATTTTTAATGCATGCCACACGATATATTTTATTAAAAAATGTAAAACAATAGCTTGTGTAAAAAGTTCCTAATGTTTCAAAATTTTAGTTGGAATAATCGGCCTACTTGCTGTTTCTATTACTTCGTAATTCTTCGTCTCAATTCACGACTATACGCATTCCTTCACCCCAGAAATACGGGACATGAATAAGATTTCGTGTTCGGATATATATATTATGTTGGATCTACCTCTACCAGCACACGACGACCGTGTAATCTCGAGGAGGGTTAAAGCTCCGGGGACGCGGTATTATTCCGGGTTAATAAGCTGGATATTGAAAATTACATTGTAGAACGAGGCGACGCACGATTTCTTTTCTCTATGCTCCCTTTGTTTAGATTAACTGCTTAACATACTATACAATTATTATTGGCAGGACACAAAAACAATTAATTTAAAATGTAACGCAACTAAGAATTTATACGCGTTAAATAGTAATTAATTGAGCGTGAACGCACGTATTGCTCGTTTCATTGAATAAAAACTAAGCGATTCAAATCTGAAAAGATTTTACGCTTGCAGCCATATTATATGGGCCTTTTCCGCCTTTCCAATTAGACTATAATTGGCGAAGCTAGTATAATTGCTAGTGGTTTCTTGCGACACGGCAGAACTTTCCACGCCTTAATCTCGCGCATCATCTCAATTTTAAATTAGATTTTGTAACAAGCGTATGACGAGTCAGTGAATCATCATTCGCGCGCTTGTGGTTTCCGGTGCTGGCGAGTTAGCTTCGGTTGGCCCTGTAATAGGCGAAGAGATCGATGATATCCTCGCGCGAACGTTGATGAAATCCGCTCTACGCTCGCAATTTGCCTCGAGTCGTATAGATGCCAGCTTGACTTTGTCACGCGGTATATACGCTCTAAATTAGATTTTGCAACGAACGTGTGACGAAACGTGGAATCATCATGAGCAATTGTGGTTTTCTGCTATGACAACTCATCCTTTCGCGATTAAACCGACTCTAGCACAATACGATAATTAACATAGAGAAGGGATCGTGTGTTTTTTTTCCAAAATAAAAATATCGATTAGAAGTAGTTTTTTTTTTAAAGAAATTTGAAAGAGAAAGTTGTCTGGATTTTCATAAAATCATAGTTTTCCTTCGTTATGTGTAATTTATTCGAAATCAATTTAGAGAGACAAGATGGAAGCCACTAGTCACGAACACAATCAGGAGACATGTAACTTATACACAATACAATCGGGAGCATTATAATGGCGTCTGGTGCACCCGCATTCATAGAGAGGCTTCATGACATGCGATTCACCGATTCTTTTCCGTTTTTTTTCGTAAAATAGAGTATAGTTAAGTTATACTATTAACTGTGTAAAAAAAAGATACATTCTTAAATATTACAAAGAAATATAACTGCTGAATGCGAATGCGCTGTACGACATAAAAAGCTCTCGATTTTGCGCGCACACACGCGCGCGTGTGTGTGTGTGTGAGTATGGGTGGGCGTGCATGGAACCCTAGGCGACCTTTTGGAAAAATCATAAGGGTAAGGCGAAGCAGAAAGGGGAGAAGGGGGAGTGCCACACAATGTTTAATGTCACGTTGCAGGGAAGTACGCGTCGAAAGTGGAATGAAAACCCCTCGAAATCAAATCAATTAAGCCACGTGCACAGCCGCACGTCCCTACCGTCCCGTTCGTGATTGGATCCAATTGGATCGAACCTTCTTCCGAAAATGGAGGGAACTGTTAGCGTAAAAAGGCCTGTGTGTATACTGAATTTTTTGACGAATATACTATAAATTTAGACACATTAACTCGTCAGCGATGGAATTATTTGCAATTATCTCGAATTTTTGTGGCAATTACAATTTTATGCGCATCATTATTTTATTCTGTTACAATAACACGGCTCTAAACATTTGTTCAAATTTTTCTGACATCATAAAATTCTTTATTGAATTCACGTTGTACATATCTGGAAAACGTGAAACACTTTGAAATCGTCTCTAGTGACCCAGAAATTCTAAAAAAAAATATCGGTTTGCGCGCGTGTCGCGTTACGAGCTTTGATTTAATAATAAACTCGGATTTACTCGGAAGCCCCCGGATTTTACAGGACGCCGCTCGCAAAAAAAAAGAGGACGCAAAAAGGGAGAAAAAAAACGCAAAAGCGGGCGCTGGGAGAAAGCGAACGTGGAAAAGCGCTGCGCCGCGCGTTGGCACGCGTCGTCACGTCCGCGCGAACGGGAAAATCGCGGAAATCCAGAAGTGGGCCGCGGGAAATTTCCAATAAAACGACCTCCGCGCAATATTCGGCACCCGCCGCGCCGTCCGCTCGGCCCAATAACAAAGCAATAACTATCGACAGCGCGCACGTTGCCCATTACACCCCTCGGTACAGCGCGTCCGCGTCCACCGGTAACTGCGTAAACGCGGGGCTACGCGCCGGCAGACGCGGGTATAGAGACAACGCAATTGCAACGGGCGCCCGTAGGTTTCCCTCGCGTCGCGATTCCCCCGCGCGCGTTCGTTGCATCCAGACATCCGTTGCCACACGGCCGGCCGCGTCTCCGTGCATATTGCAACGCGCGCGGGCGCTCTTTCCGACGGGCGACATTAATATTCCGCATGCGCATATTTGAGTCACAATCATCGTGAGATAACTAAGTTATTGCGAGACACTTGGCACGGCAGCATGAATATTGTATAGCGATAGTCAAAGGACAGAGATTCTCAGGGACAAGGCTCACGGACGGGTTGAGTTTATGAGCGAAACGCCATTTGGAAAGTTAAAATATCGCTAAGAAAACCTTTCCTCGCTATCGCTCCGCAAAATTGAACGTTCAACCGAATGGAACGTATTTTAGATTGCTCGTTATCGCTGTTTGACATCTATAGGGTCTTGCGGTATGAGGAGATACATATCTAAATTTTTTACCAAAAGTATGTTTCTCAGATGTGATCTTTCGACATGTATTATCTCACCAACAAATTTATTGATGAAATTCGAGTTAACTGAATATTTTTCAATTTAAAAGACTACTATGAAATAAATTAACTTGTGCGAATTTATGCGAATTATTCATAGAAATGGCACTGCAAATGATCCAACTATGTTGACGGGTTTAAACTAATAACGGAGACGTTAGTTTACGATCCAATAGATCCCCTAGCTTTCTCTTTCGCTATTATCTCAATAATTGGTGCCCGCTACTTTTTCCTCTCTTCTAATGCGCGCAACGCACGTACCACACTTCCTTATTGTACATTAGGATAGTAGAGTTATCTACGCGCCCGGTGCGGTGCAATAGATAATCGGTTTTCTCGTGCGTGAGCATGACCCTTTCTACATTGCGGGCACGTAATCCATGCACGTACCGTGCATTGGTCAGTCCGGCAGAATATCGCCTCGTCTCGCTATTTAAAGCTTTACCCGGGGAATATATCCTTTCAGCTAAAATGGTCTGGCCTCTCGTGCGGCCAAGCTTTTTTCAACCTGCCGATCGGTACATTTATAATATTTGCCATACTTTGAAAAAATTGTTTATCAGTCGAATATTGTACGAAATGTGCAAACACATATTATATTGTTTTCTAACAAAGTTATTTTTTAAAGAAATTTTCTTGTATTTATCAAAAAGACAAATGCATCTGCAGATATGTTCGATATTTTGAGAAATGTTTTAGTGTATAATTTAAAGTCTGTACGCTTGAAATAAAACGATTAGATCAATGCTATAATGTTAAAAATAATATAGTTCTTTATAAAAGGTGCGTATGTACACGCGTAATGCATTGATAGATGGATCATGGATGCGTGAAACGATCGGACATTCCGTGAATTTCAGATACGATATCGTTCGGTACACGACGAAACGTTCATCCGGATCGGTTTATTGCTCAACAGCGTTCTCCTCCATCGTCTGGTTTATTGCACTCGGAAATGGGATTGTAGGGGATGATTTTACCCGCGTTGCTTCACCACTCTGGCCTCGATTTTTATATACGTACTCGTTCGCTCTCTTTTTTTTTACAACGGCATCAGGTGTCCGAGGTATCCCACGGGCTACTTGAATCACTCAAACGTTCACACGATATTTATCAATCGAGAAGCACAAATTGTCATGGTATAATTTTTTAACGTTAATATATTTTGATTATAATATATATTTTCATATTCATGAATATAACACATATATGCCTTTGCGAATACATTTTACATCAGTTAATAAACCTTTTCTTTAAAAATGATCATCAATAAGTAAATGTATTCATACTTCGATAATTTTTGCAAACTATCTAAAGAAAAACGTTTTATATTTTGGAAAAAAATTCCCTTCTAATTACACGCCAAGCCTATAATGTGACAAACGGTAGGACTTCCGGATAACATTATTTAATTATTGATTGCTTTTAGTGTCTATTCCATAGCGCCATCATGGCTCTAATGTTATGACAAGCCATCGAGGAGAACTATAACTCATCCTGCGCTGTCACCCCATAAATTGCTCGTATCAATTAGCACACCACGATGTCAGTCGTCGAGTCGTTATAGAGAGCGTTCCGATAAATAATAATTTTAGAAGCTAGACCAAATGTTTATCACCAAATTGTTCTGATCATAGTATTAAACATTAATATGTACTGAGACTGAAAAACATTTCGACGGTCTGTTATCGCGATTAGTATGCTATCGCATCGCACAAGCAGCACAAGCGATACGAAACCCTGTCATCAGCAAGCCTAAAGAACTTTAATCGAATCGTTTGTCATCGACGACATTTACAACATAAAACAGGTCTTTCACGTCTGCAGCCTTTGCCGCAACGCTCACTTCGTCCACTTGAACCCACAAAGAAGGAAACCTCTTCTCTTCGCGATGCGACACGAGAAACCGCCGAAACCCTCCAAAATCCTTCAATCTGTCGTCCCGGCCTCCGCCGAAACCATTCTCGTGCCATCCATCTATCCGCCCGTTCATACGACTGCCGCATAATAAGCCGCTCGAGGGTTAAACAGGCTCGTGCCTCCCAATCATGGATAGATGGTTCAAAACGCGCGAGGGTGGCAACGGAGTGAGACCTATGAAGGGATAACGGAGAGAAAGAGAGAGAGAAGAGGGGAAGCCGAGTGGCGGAGGGAGGAGGGAACAGTGTTTTTTCGACAGGGTAGTCCGGGGCGGTCTGTTGGGGGTGCATCTCACACACACACGGCATTTATGCGGGAATAAAAGGGGGAGGGGGGGTCTCGCCCTCGTCGCGTCGAGCGTGCGCCATTTTTATCGCGCGCACCACGCCCGCGTGCTGCAGCAACCCCCAACCATTCGGCCTCTCGGTCAATCGTCCGGGCCCGACAATCATGTGCGGAAGCGAGCCAACCCCCCGTTTAGCTCCAATACGCGCAAACAAGCGAGGTTTTTGATTCCCCCTCCCCCCCGCGGTTTCTTCTTTTTTTTCTCTATCATTTTTCATCCTCGTGAAGCGCCGAATCAAAATTTGTCGGTGCTATATTATCGCGAGCCGTTCGAGGGACAATCCGCTCTCGTCCGCGCCGCGGTCGTGCCACTGATTAAAAATTTTTCGTCCTGTCGGTAGTTTTAATTATCGCTGCGACCGTTATACGCGCTTCCAGATCTAACGCTGCCCGCCGGTTTAATTAATTTTGCTTCGTTTCCAATATTGCTTGACGAGAGAGAGAGAGAGAGAGAGAGAGAGAGAGAGAGAGAAAAAGAGCGATTTGCGCGACTGCGATGTCGTTGCTCGCAACATGTACTTGTTTACGCAATCATTTATTTCCAAATGATAATTCAGATTACATTGCATTTTGCGCAGAGACATTCGACCCTCGTACGAACGGGTTGGATGATTACACGTTACGTGACAGACGTGGTATGGAGTAAACTAGCGGGTAAAAGAAAAAACGCATCCTGTATGGCGCATAAACTCTTCGTTGTTATTAATCGTTGAGTTGAATTGATACGATTGGTATACGGTGTACAATTCGCTCGCAATAAGAGTTAAGGCTCGTGCAGAAATTGATGGGAATTCACGGTTGCGGGAAAAGCCCGATGTCGCGAACCGATTATTTTACGATTCCTCCCGGATAAACGATTCCCGGTTGCCGCGCGTGTCCCCCGCGCGCGGAACTTGGCATCGTATCGGTTTGCACGACAGCCTTTAACCGACGCGACGCGCCCAGCAATTACGGGAGCGTAACGAATACTACAGCGGGAATGACTCTCTCGACGATCCTCGTAAGGTTCTTCTCTCTTTCTCGTCGCGCGCGCGTGTGGGGGACACAAGGGGAAACCCCGGGGTCGGCTCACCTCGTAAACACGATACGACGATCCGTCGTTACGCGAGGTAGAGCTACCATCTACCTATTAGCATATTATACAGTGAGAGCTGTGCCACGGTAGGCAGTAAAGCGGACGAGTAACCGTCACCCAACGGGTAATTCCCCTAGCATAGGGCGCGACATGACGATAATCATAACTCGGACGCATACGAATCATTAATTTCACTCGAGACGAATCGCGCTCTCTGGTCCTTGCGAGTGATCCTAATTCGTCCTCGTAAAAGAAACACTTTTTGTAGAAAAAAAACTAGTTTTATCAATGTTTATGAAAGGATTGAAAAATTTTAGTTTAAATTATGTGCATGAAAAATTAATTTATATCAAGTTTTTCGATAGGCTTAATTTTGGCGAGAACTATTATTAAATTTAAAAAAAATGTGTAAAGCTTAATTACAATTTTGTAACTGATGTTCCGGAAACTTATCTAGAGATAAATTGCAGATATAATTTATTTCGAAGTAAAAATTACATTCTTAAAAAAAAATTTTACGAGATAATAATTTTATAAGGAGTGCACATCTAGCATGATCTTCTTTCTCATGCATCGAACAGCTAATCGTAATATATGAGGCAATGTCGGAAAAACAAAAAAGCACAGATTTGATTAGTAACTCGACTGGATATCAATCTTGTTTTTGATCTCATTTTTCCCGACGAGAGCAGGTTGTCAAGTGGCAGGCGAAGCCAATCAGAGGTATCGGCACAAGAAAAACCGGACATTAATAAATTACCATATTTTTGCAAATAATATATGAGCGATGGGGTTTCGTGTCCCCGTATCGGATCTATTTTTATATCCCTGACTCCGATCTCGAACAGGTTCCTTCGAACGAAGGATCGCAGGGAGAGAGAGAGAGAGAGAGAGAGAGAGAGAGAGAGAGAGAGAGAGTCGCGTATCGCACTTTATTGGGCCCGTAAAGGGAGCCCAATTTAACACCGGTTTTAAACACCTACTATCACGCGCTGGTAGTCGATCGAGAGAGGCCTCGAGAGGCTCTGAACTTGTCCCTATAACGCGAAACATAGTAATGACCCGGCACGAATTCAAATTACCGTGTCACGTCGCGTGATATCGACCTGACGTGCCGAACGATCGTCATTAGCGGGAATGCTCGTTGCCTTGAAAAATTTAGACGTCCGTATGTCGCGATACGCGCCGTCGCGACGTCAATTTCAGCTCGGTACGAGAGGGCGTCCCTGGCCCGGTAGCGTCGAGCACGTGCCTAGTACTTTTCCGGTTGATAGCCGATTAACGTCGTCCTTAACGGCAATCCGTTGGTTATCCCGTCGATTATTACAGGCTTTCAGGGAAACGTATATTATAGGTGGAGAAATAATACATGTGCGGAGTGCGCGCGACGGGGACAACTCGTTCGCGTTCCGCGTAATGGCTGTCACCATGGGTTTTATATTCTCACATTAATTTAACATTCCACCGGGGGTAATCAATAACTTACCCCATCAGTTAATCAATAAACTGGGGTTGAAATGATAAGCTTGATATTTCAGGAATTTAAATGGTGCTACAAGATATATGAAGTTACAAACCAGAGAATGAAAGAGAGAGAGAGAGAGAGAGAGAAAACATGTGATTTTTTTTAATATTGTCATATCTTAACATTATGTTCTTTTCTAGTATGTTATTTCTACTTTTGGTATAAGAAATTAAGATTAAATAAGTAATTTTAATTTAATTGATAATTGATCTTAGCTAATGATTAATTATTTTTCTGCGTTTAGCTCCGTTGTGTATTTTCGGAAGCGATAGAGTTTATCTAACTAAATGTGCTCGGTCGCAAGAAGCGTCCAGGTGTCGCGTAATTAAACGCATTATATTTCAGAAAGAGTTAAACCAGAAAATTCCGGCTGCTCAGTTAGATACGGTCTACCGCGTGGCCCCGAAAAAAAATTAACAGCCGGCACCCAGGCGTTTAATCAACTATAAATTCTTGTCAGAGGAACGAGATCTACGATAATTTACAGTCGATCGGGCAACATACGTCTTGCGCTGTCACAAGTCGAAATCGTGCCCAACGCGGACTATAAATTCTCGAAATGTGCGTTTTTCCTCGAAATTTACCTATAAATTATAAGTAATCAAGGAGTCGATAGGGGCAACCCCCTCTTCCTCCTCGCAGTCTCCTCAGGAATGGAATAGAAATATAAGAGTGATAAAAATCGGTGGACCGCCTCGGCTTTCACGCCAACTGCGGCCGGCGAATAGCGTCTTTCTATTAAATTCCGCCATTTTACATGTATCGAGGGTGGGGTGTCTCGCTTCGTTTCGCAACCGAAACGCAAACGTCTGCACACGCCGCCGCCGCCGTCGACGATGCGTACCTACACGGCGAGAAAAGAGGGAAAAAAGAGAGATCGGTTCGACGGAGGGGGAGGAAGGGGGGCACCGGGCGCAGGATAGACGAAAGAGAGAAAAAGTGAATCGGGGAAAGGAGTAATAAAAAGTAAGGTGCTATCGCAACGAGGAAGTCGGCATTTCGCGGTTGCGTGCTCGGCGTGCGAGATGACGTCAGCCAAGATGGCTGACCTGCGCGGCGCGCGGCAGTCCTTCATCGTTGTCGTTGAGCGTGCATGCGTACACCCGACACGCACGGGCGCTCTCGATAGACGCAATTCACGCAATGACATCGGAGAGGATACCGGGCAGATTGAATGATTAGAAGAGCAGACGCGAAGAATGGGAAGGGAGAATGTCCGAACCGAAGGGGGAGGGACCGTTGGATTATCTCATCGATCAGATCCTGCGATAGAAAATCTTTTTTTTTTCGCCACACGAATATCAACGAGAGTCTCTTTATTTATTTATTTTTTTGCGCTTCTATCGCGGTCACTCTTTGGAAAACGCGAAATAAATATACTGCGAACGATGAATAATATATTTACACAAAGTTCACATTTGACGCCGTTCAAAAAAAATTTGCTTTGTTTCTTCTCTGAAAGATGCAGATAAATATCAAATCGATTAATGTCCTATATCGTTTCAATATCATCATTAAAAATTGATCCACTTTAAAAGAAAATTAAGAAAGAAATTATTTAGTCAAATTTGTTTAATAAAGTGCTGATCCTAATTGGTTCTTATTTTATTAAATTTGTAAATTGTTTCAATAGAACACGAAAACAAGTAATTGAGTATCGTAATTCATAAACTAAAAACTGATAAATATGCAATTTGCAATCTAAAAAACATGTTTTTTTCAGACACGATTAATTAAAAAGAAAATAACAGTGCGTATATTTAATTACAACTATATACATATTTCTGTCAAACAACATTCATAAATTTCTAAACTATGTACTTGACGATAAGAAATACCATGCTGGATTATGTTTTCGATCTAAGAAGATATTCTGCCAAGTAAATAACTTTGCTTTTTACATCTTGATGATACAACATAATAATTTAATTATATTTTTTTAAAACACGTGAAAGAAACATAAATACGTTATTTAAAACGTTATGTGATACAAACGTTTAGTGATATCAACAACTACATTTTGTCGTGTGATGTCACGTCTAACGTGTTTTCACGTTTGAACACGTTTACCTCGCGCGCTCCGAAATAGCGACGCCGACGCCGACGTCGTCCAACGTTCGTTTTTAACCCATCGGAGAGACCGATTATTCGCGAGATAAGCGAAATTCACGTCGCGCAAACGGGGAAGTTAAAGTTTCACGTTTCTGCTGCGTTTCACTTGTTGGCTCGCGGCGGCACTTCGCCGAAGTGACGTCTTTGCGGTAAAAGCTGTAGATAAACTGCAACGCCGCGACTTAGATCGTGCGATTAGGCGTATCGCGGAAGGCAAATGGAAGAGAGAAAGAGAGAGAGAGAGAGAGAGACAGAAGCAAAAACGAAGGAGGCGAGTCTGACAACACGACGGGCTCGATAACGATCTGACTGGCCGATGCATGCGCGTTTCACGCGTCCGTCTGGCTTCGCGGATCGAGTCTTCACCAACTATCTTCGAGACGGGCCAGGGGATAAGCGCCCCGATGATAAGGCCGCAATTATTTCACACACGCTTAAAGCTACGATGTAGCCTGGAGTCTAGCCTTAGATCGGATTACTCGGAACAGCGTTAAAAGCACCGTCTATGAAAGATACGGGATAGCGCGGAATATAATATGTGGCATAAGTCGCACTTATAATTGAAACTACCGCCTCTTACGATAACGAGAACCGTTACCGTGGGTATAACGTCTCCCCGTTCCCGGCTCTATCAAGAATGAATTACGAATAAAGGCGCGTGTGTGATCTTTAAGCGGACAACTTGTGCTGTTAATTGGAGTTATGCGGATCGCGTGCTGAAAAAGTTATATCGCCTCGTATCCGCGTTTAGAATAATTTATTCTCCGCATATGCGCGCGCACGCACGCATCACGCACATACATATACACGCGCACACGCGAGACTGAATATAATCATTAAATCATTATAATACAATACCGTGTGTGGTAAATACGAAATACCCGAAAATTTATCTGATTAAATACCGCCGACGTTGATAAACTACGGAGGTATGACGAGAGAGCTAAATGGAGCTAGTTTTTGAAGCACGCACACGTGGCGCGCCTGTGTGAGGAATGTGGCGTGCGCAAACAATAATATTTTCATCGGCGTTATCGTCGCGCGATTATTTTTTTTCCGCGTTATCGGTTGCCCGCCGGTTTACACCTTCTCTTACGCTATCGTTCATTTTTACCTGCGCGTATCGAGCCGGCGTTACTCGTGTCGCGCGCAGGGGGTGCGCACAATCGATTTATCTGCGCGATAATTAATGATTAGGGTGGGGCGCGCGGTGTATTCCACGGCGTGCTGCTACTGGCGCAGATAATCACGATAAATGCGCTTCTCGCTTTTTGCGCGAAATAAATCAATGGAAAAACGGTGGTGCGCGCACCGCGCGCCGCGCCGATGCGTCCGTGCGGTATCATTTTAATGGGTGATATCCACGGTAGCTTCAATCACTCGATATTAACCAATGGCTCGAAGCGGTCGCTATTCATACGACCGCCATGTCGCGCGCTCTCGTCGTACAATCGTACATTAACAATTTTTTTGCAGTTAATGGAGCGTACCAATTTTTAAATCAGCCATCTGACGTAATAACAAGTCATTTTAGATATACATCGGTTATTACGTGCTTATCGTGCTCCGATTCGATCCTCGTATGATCGATTGATCGATGAGCGGCTCGTGATTATGGACAAATGGTAATTTATCATGGGGCCTATAAGGAACGATTGAAACGAATCAAAAACATTTTTATATTAATATACTAATGAAGAGAGAAAGAGAGAAAGGAAGAGGAGAAAATAATTAAACGTTAATAATGATACACATCTGTTTGCATAAATTTAATTTGCGAGCGATGCAATTTCGCGATGAAGTTATAACGATATCGCGCTTGCACTGAATTTCGCGAGTCGAATTCCCAGCGTTGTTCCACCGTGGAAAAAAAAAATATGGCAGAGACGTGTGATTTTCGGGGCTCGCAAAAAACGCCGGACCGGTTCAGAGGCGGAGGTTCTGCCCGATCAGATGGCCCGAGCGCCGATTTGCATGCGGCCTTTGGCTCCAGGTGTCCCGGGATTTGCATACGAAAGGGTGGCGCTCACAGATTTCTCCCTTCCCTCTCGCGTTTCGTCCCTCTCGCAGCTCTCTATCTCTCTCTCTCTCTCTTTCTCTCCATCTCGCTTTTAACCCCCTGGCATCCGCGCATTTATGGGTTACCGGCTCAGCGTGTCGTATCGTTAACTCGATGTTAAAGTTTCGTTAACGTCGCGCTTTAACTCCCAAAGCTCTACGGATGGATGGAGCTTCCGATCGAATCCAATTATTACCGGCAATTATGCGAGACAGTCGCGAAGCGTGATTGTAATCGGCTGTAACACGACACGCGTGATAGAGCTGTATACGAATGTCTCGATTCTATCAAGGATAAATCGAAGTAAAGCTTTCTGCGCTTTCGAAATAACGGAATGTTTGCATTGTTCGCCCTCGCATTTATGAAAAAGAGGATCAGTAATTATTTGCATGCTTCGAAAATCGCCCGTTTTATGAGAATACCGCGGTTTCTTCTGAGCGCAACAATTTTGCATGCAGACGTTCGGGGGGGGGGGGGGCACGTAAGTCTTCCGCTAAACATATTAATTCGCGACGTGTCTCGCCACTACTTAAAGAATATGTCTGATGCTTCTTCTTTTTTTGTTCATCATCTTGCCAAATGTAGCACGATAGTACGACCCTAAAGAGAGAAGATAGGCTAACGAACCGCGTTGTCCTCGTCATCCTCGCCCATCGTCGTGTACAGCCTAATTATTTTGCTCGTTAACGACCTCGAGACCTTAATTGGGGGACGTGACGATCAACGCCATGAGCATCCCCCCCTGCCCCGTGCCCCGTGTATGTATGGATGTACGGTTAACCTGAGAATATCGATTCTAGGCACCGCCGCCTTGCGGTTTGGAACATGCCATAACGTGTGGTGAATAATAATTATGCACCGCAACAGTTGTTTGTCAGTCAAGATTGCATTGGCCTAATCAGCCTACGTAATTATTGTGCACAGAATATAGTTATGTAAAATTAGAAGCCTGCAATCTATTATGCTGCTTTTCACATCTAGACAAAATTTTTTATCAGAAACTGGCGTTTCTTGTATTTATTCATGTTGTGTCACTTTTTATCGAGTTTTCTATATAATATCTGTAAATAAATAGATGAATAGATCGTGAGAAGCCGAAATTACTTTCACAAGAGAAACTTTATATCATTTGTCATCATTTAATAATCCTCTTTCAAGGATCTCCGATATCTTTTATCGATGTACAAAGAGAAGTTAGAAACCGGATGGCAGTATAAATTTGTTAGAAACAGTCCAAAGTTCGAGAAGTTTGGCTGTCCTTCGTAATTATTGATCTGATAATGGTCGCCGGGCAACCGGTGTGCATGCCCTGACCATTTAAGTTCGTTACGTGCACGAAATGCATTTTCGAGTTTCCACCGTGGCACCAACTTTTTCGGCGGGAGTGCACTCGATGTCAGGTTAAATAATTAAAACCGTCTATATATACGTGCGATAAGTCCTTTCTTACTGCGTCGAAAAATCAGCAAACAATCGTGCGCGAGCGCGATGATATCATGAACGATATAAGGAAGTAAAGAAAGAAGGATCTATTATAATATCGACTAATTTACACGCTCCATGATTGTTATTAAAAACTTAATACAATCGTATATTATCTAAATTTAACAATTTTAAAAATCAGGAAAATTATTCGTATTATCAGCATTAACTTCATTCTCCTAAAATGCTTCCAATCTATGATATATCTCATTTATTGTTTATTTTTGTTATAAATGGAATTTATAAATTGTTGAGAAATATCTAGCAAATCAATGATTCCAATTTGTATTAAATTCTACTATGTTATTTGCCCGAAATCCGCCGTCCTTTATTATTGATTTAAAAATGTTATCCGCGGTTGGAATGCGAGAATTGTAAATTATAGTGTCCGTATATAGCAGTAAACATTAAGTAACTGCGCGTAAACATTACTTGTGTGCGCGTTGCACTGCATTTGCATAAGTTTGCGTGAAACGCCTCGCGATGTCGTCGCTCTTTCTCGTTTTTTCTCCTCTCTTAATATCCCTTCTCCTTCTCCTTTCCATTCGTGGCGTTCATCACCATTGCGTGCGTTCTACGACATGACGCTCAAGAATTTTTTTTAATGGTGTCCCATTGCGAAAGAGTTCGTTAAATTTCACGGAGAAATACGGCCCGGTCCGCCACGCAGTTCATATAGTCGCTAGGTCTTAGAATCTCTCTTCTTTTTAAATAAAGATATACCTAAAAAATTTTTATATTAAAGTTTTTATTTTTATTAATTGTTTTTTTTCCGTAAAAACCGATCGACTATTTTTAATACATCATATAAAATTTTATTCTCCTCGTTCATATACGCCGAGTACATAATTCGTTATGTCGTAAATATACATCGTTATCGTTCATTATTCGTAATGAATATGTTAAAAGTATAAATAGAGTGCGTAAAATAATCCGATAATGATAGAATTAAAACAGCATAATAATATTTCAGAATTCCTTGAAGATATCTTCATAAAAGACATTAAAGCTAGTATAATGCCTAAAATTATCTGAATATCGAAAGAAACGAGCACAATTTATAGCCATTTAATTATGTATAGTGTTATTAGCTGTTTAGTTATTACTTCGCGTTAGGCATACCTACTCCATTTCCACGCTACCTTGGCATTCAGGAGGCACCGTGCGCAGTGCCTATAAATCGTGACATCGAGCCACGAAGCTGGTTCATCGAGTCATTGGCCCTGGCTTCCCGACGATAAAGTCAAACGTAAATCGTTATCTTTATTGTGCCATGGCACTCTTTACGCGGCGCGCCTGCAAGCATTTCGAAATCGACTCGACTCCGTCGAAAAGAGATCCTTGCTACTCTCTTTATCTTCCGGCTTACCGAACATAACGAAGACGTTTCTTTTCTCGTGAAAAAAAGCGAGAACGACGTTACGACTGAACTGTCTCGCCTCTTTCTCTTTTTTGGGAGTCGCTCCGATCAACATCAGCCTCTCCTTTCCTTCTTTGCTCTTTGCACTTGCTCGTCTCTCAGTTAAATATTTTTTTACGCTGTCACTTTAGATACATAATTTTAATTTCACTTGAACAACCAAAAGATGTTATTTATCTCAATAATATATTACGCATCAAGGATGTTCTCCACGAGAATGTTGTAAATATCTACTTTCTTTCTTATAATAGGGGCGTTACGCGGGCATAAGTGAAATCGAACGAACTGTTCTCAGCGGCACGCGGGAAACGTGACGGTTGTTGTAAGTGTTGAGGCAACGTATGTATATAGTTAATGATAATTGTTCAACTGGCTTGATGAACTTTAATTAGGAACACTTCTGTAATGCCGCGCGCGAGTTCCATGAGAGAGTTCTTTTTTTTCAATTGATTCCTTTATTTTCAACGACGATATAATACTGTCTATATTTCGTGTAAAATACTACGCAAAAAGTTGCGAACCCTATCGAGACGGAATTAAATTGCTGGAAGCATATTTATTTTATGCAGCAGAAAATGTAATGATATAACTACGTAGACTACTAGCGTAGATAATAACAAAAATGAGTATCTATCGTTTAAAATGAAATTGCAACTAATTAATATGTTCACAATGTAATAAATTATTGCGTATACGCATTATATAAGAGGGAACGTATTTATTAAAATAATGAAGTAACCAATTAACGTATTCGCGGTGAAGTACGCCATAAACTATCTTTTAACAAAGCCGATATTTTATATTATACATAATTAGCCAACATTCAAATTATGATAGTTTTCATCATCTGAATTTATAATGAAATATAAGAATTCTTCATTAATCACATTGATCAATACACATATTCAGACACGTAGAATATTACGGTTTATAATACCATCAACTACAAATTTTGCCCAGGTTAATTTCAACAGAATTTTCATTGTTGTCATTAAACATTTCGTTTTGCACGAAACAAAACTGCAATAATTTGTGACTGACTGAAAATATCGCATTGTGCTAAGACGGCTCCATGAAGAAAAGAAATCCAAATTTGTCCGCGCTCAGTCTCGCGGCGACGTTGCATGGAATAACGGTATACTACCAAGGGAGCACGCGATGTTGAAGTCGAAGTTATCGTTTGTTTTTCCGCGCGCCCTACTCTTCAGAGATTTCTCTTCGAAACCCTTTGCGCGCAAGAGGAGCGCCGCCGCCATGAGCCCTGCCATGTGTTTCGAATGAATTTACATGACGTCCCACCGTGTACCTACGTCACTTTTTGCCGTGCGTATACGCGCGTGTGCGTCGCGGGTGCGCGTGTGTTAAGACGCCTGTACATACGCGCGTATCGTGCATGTGCGTATGTGTGTATGCGCGCGCGCGCGAGCCGGCCAGCATGTGGGCAGAGATTCCCTGCAGCGGCAGATGTTGGACCATCTTCCCGTGGCCCCCCTCGAGATACGAAACTCGGTATGATTATACCCTATCTGCCCACCGAAGGCAGGGACGTACCGTCTTGCCGGATTCTTCGACTCGACTCTCGATCTATAGTCCCGACCCGACGCGATACCTAACTGCGCAACATTTCCTAAGCCACAGCGCGAAATCACACAACTTCGCTCAATATTGATATTTGATATGATTGTGCGTAGGATTACACGATACCATTTACGGACTGTATAAAGTTTAGATCTTGAATTTCGCAAAGGCCAGAATGAGAGATAAAGAAAAGTCTGTATCGGGAAAGAAAAGCCTCCGCTGAAGGTTCACGGGAACAATCGAAACGAGTGTTTCACGAAACGCGCATCATCTGTGTTTTGTAAAAATATTAAGTGTTGCGCCGTGCAAAACGGCACATTTGTTTCAGACTTTTTATTGCATTTTATTAAAACTGGTTATTGCGTTATAGCTCACGGCTTAACGGTTCTCCAAGTATCTTACCGATCGGTGCCACTGAGCAGCTGCAATCTTCTTACCGGGCTTTGAATCTAAAATAAAAAGAAAGTACTAGATTAATATCTTGATGGCCATGTCATTTCGATTGAAATAAGTTTCAAAACTTTTGCAACTTAATAATAGGATACACCTGGGTCATATCAGAAGTTCGACAAGTATTCGTGGTTCTTGTGCATGAGAATAAACGACAAACTATTTGTCTAACTAATTTGTTACAATTTCTCTTTTCTCAAGGAAATGTTTCAGTAGTCGTGTCATTAGTATGCTTTATCAGATTATCTTAATTAAACAGAGAAACAAGAATAAAAAAAGAAGTCGGTATATTATTTAAAGCGAGCTATTGCAATTTGAAATAATTGAGATATTCGATTATATTTTAACTTGCTCGCGAGATCGGAATATGTCTGAATCGAAATTAGTTCAACTATCAACTTTTACACGCGATTTTACATGGACTCCTTTCAATCACCCTACGGTTTTGCATTCGGCCCAGGTATTAGTACGAACCCCTTTTTTGTAGCAAGGAAATAACATGCATGATCTCGACAGTGCTTTATAATAGTAATTAGTATAATGAATGCGTTGTTAATGCTACTTATATCTTGGGCCATGGGAGATTTTGCGATGTGCAAGTACAAGCACATTTATGTACTTACATGATGAATGAATAATTCAGTAAGGAAGGCAACGGTATATTCTTGTTATAATTATAACGCACCGCATGCCTCGTGCATACGTTACTCAATGCCAATGTCGTCGATATTTGATCTTCCAAAATTAATCCGGGTACAACTCGTTGCGAGTTAATAAAAGTTGCACTTCCAAGATTGTTCAAAATTATTTAAAGACAAAAAAAGCCACGTCTATCGCCAAAACAATCACGGCGTTGACTAAAAAGTCCGCACGTAATTTATCTTTATCCCACGAGATATTATCCGATAATGCTTTTTGTCGAAAGTCGATTTCAGAACGAAACTCAATTTCATGGTTGGTCCATGGCGCGCCCTACCTTCGTCCTTAGCGCATTACGTATTCCAGCTTGCCCCTCCTTCTGATATTATTGTTACGTCGTGTTCCTTTTTTTTTTATTTTTAAACTGGCAACATGCTCGAAGTTAGGCGATCGAGAGTACGCGGTGAGTCGGGTGTTCATTATAAATCACATCAACAGGAGGAGGTAAAAGAGAGAAAAGGCAGGGGAACACCGGCCACAGATTATTCCATGTAATATCTCCTTCGGAGTCCAATGACCGTACCAAATTTGGTGGTAGCGAGTTTTTTGGTTTCCAATGTTCACACCCTAACTCGAAAATATATGTTTCCTTGCTTCTACGGAATACTTTCCGATTTTACGACTTTTTCATCATTTTTATGCATGATAGCTCGAGATTTTTATCCTTATTTCGATAAATTCGAGCGATTATGATATGACTTTTATTTCAACTTTAATGATAAGCAAAATTTAATATTTTTATTATTATAAACAAATTTATCTTTCTCCCAGAAAATATAACAATTTTTTACTTTATAAATCGCCTAATATGTGTGTTTTTATTTGTTATAAAAATTTGAAAGAGGATAAAGAATTGAAATTTATTAAACTATTCAAATTCGCTGTTTTCAACACAAAAATAGTTTTCTAATATTGCGTTATATTTATTTCAACTTTGCCATCGGTTGCTTTATAGTCAATATTACTAGAAGATTGCTGTGTCATTTATTATTCTACAGCATCAGTAATTAACGCCACACGTAAACCTACGCAAGATGTTGTTAGAATAAAAATCAAGAGACACGCAGATGGTTCAGATCAGTTCGTAACTCTTTAACACGAAAATTCGGCTCAGTAAGATGACGGGAACACGGAACCTATTAATATTCTTTTAGAACCCCATGAGAAAAGCTTCTGAGAGGGGACTTTTCTTTCATCTATTAACATAAAACGCCCATCGCTTAGTTTCTCACGAAATTCTCGGCGACGTCATTTTCGAAAATTGATTAAAATATTTTACATTTACGTTTGAGAACGCCTTCATTATTAATAAAATGCCCGTCAATAAAAAAAAAGTTTATAAAATCCACTAAGCAAATCTTGAGATTGTGACGATGTTTGTTCGAAACTTTTCAAATAAACAATGAAAGATTTGAAACTTTTTCAAATCTTTATTCATCTTCAAAGGATGTACAAGGAAACAAAGAGAATATAGTCTTCTCCTTCTTGTATATAAAATGAGAGTTTACGAAGATTAAACAGCAAGAAACAATTTATAAACATTTAATCATATAATATGCTAAACTAATACGTTGCAATATTTCGCATGTGCCTACATCAAAGTTACATCAAAGGAAGTTTTTCCCGTGCGAAGGTTTCCCAGGTGGCTATCCGAACTCTTTTGCATCCTCGTATTTACCCCTCGGTATAGACGAGAGATTTTCATAAAATTCCTATAAATAAACGCGACCCATCCTTATTTGTGCATAATATTTATATGCCACGCATGACCTGAAGCGGGATCGTACGTCCCTCTCGAAGGTATCGAGCTATCGGCCTAGGTATACCTAGAAAATCGAAGGGTGAAAAGAAGGTAGAATAGATAACACCTTTAACACACACCTGTGAAGGATCAATACCTTCGACGCTGATCCTTTCTCCCATAGAGCGCGTCGATCGAAGCGGTATAATATTATTCTTATAAATTCTTATTCAGGGAAGTCTTTGCCAAATATAACGTCAAAACATGCAGCGGAAAAAGCGCTACGATTTTTAGATATTTGCAAGCAGGGCAAAATTTTTTATAACTTACGCGTATTTTTATATATCCTTTTATTTATATACCGCTTGGTTTTTATCTTGCAGTGTACCGTCCTAAAATTGGCCATGCGGTATTTTTAGCGAAATGAAGATGATAATGTTGAAATACTGCTTGTTGAGCAACATCGCTACAAGTTTAATAACTAACATTGACTCGCGTTTTATGTAACATAACGATGATGCAACGTAACGATGGTTATGTAAAATACCAACAAGTGTTCAAGCGAATAACACTGCTCTCCTAGCTAATTGACGTCGCTATCTTGGAAACAGGAGAGGTTGAACTGTAATAGATACTATACAGGAGAGCCGAGATCGTAAAGGAGGCAGGAAATTATCGTGCGCGTCAACGAGTTTGTTCTAACATTCTCTTACTATAGTAGAAGTTGGATGAAAGGTAGAGAATTTAGTTCCTGCACGGATATTTCTTTGCCTTTATGGCAGCGGATGTCTCTACTTTTATTTTGATATTAAGTAAGATATTTGAGCAAATTGCATCAAAGCTGACATTTCTGCTAAGCTAATTTTTAATAAAATTTAATTACCTACACCGTGTATAGAAACACGATATCTTGTCATATAATTATTTAAAATAATTAAAAAGAGAAATGATTCTCTGGAAACTAATTAGATAAATCTATTGTGTCCTGCGTATACACTCGGATTATTTGAAGATTACAAGAAAAATAAATTAATGTGTATAACAACTTTGATATAATTACATGATATATTACAAACACCAGTGCAATGCGCTCAAGAGATTGCTATGGTTTCCCTCGAAATTTGTTAAGTTTAATGGAAGGTAGAAGTCGAGCTTGACGAAAGACAGAAAAGTCACGTAAAACATTTTTGAAGGAGATGAATTTTCGAGCTCTTGAAATGTAGACGCTACGGTAAAAGAAGTCGCGTGACGAACCGGCGGCGGAGAGGAGAGGTGAGGCGTCGGTGGTGGCAGGACCCCATCGTCGTGAAATCGACGAGCAAATACTTAAGGCGTAACCTCGTTACGCTAGCAGCCAGTGGAAAAGCGAGGAAAATCCTCTCTGAACCCGCCTTTAGCAGCGGCGACGCGGAAAACTCTCTTCCGGTCGTTCGGCGCTCGTTCGACTGTTCGAAATGCAGTAGGAATACGTCGATGCGCATTCGTAAAAATGAATACATAAATCATCGAGCGCATATACAGGCGACAAAATATGGAAGGATTCGCGGAAGATTCCTCGCTAGTTGAAGATTGCTACGTGAAAAACTGTTTTGCAAAATTCCACTTTTTGTGTATTATGAGATTTTCTGGTGTGTACGTACACACACGAAGTATTTCTTCTTCGCGACTAATTAAAAGCTGAAGTGTAGAGAACAATCTAGTAGCAACATTTGCATGTTCAATGGTAAGCGACTGCTACTGATGTCAGCAAGCTTAACTTTACTCGTATTCTCAAATTTCGATATGAATTTCTGCCGCAAAGGAGAATTTTCAAATAAAATGCAATTTACATATTAAAATTCTCGCGCTTCGCACATTGGGAGCTCGTGCGTTCGATGTTATAGTTCCGCGATGCATATATCATTGCCCACATTGTTTCGGCTTTTGCGATCTTCCGCAACGTACGTAGCCGCATAGTGCAAACCGTTGCTTGCGAGAAATCGTACTTTTCGTAGCGGCACATAGAGAGATAGAGAGAGAGAGAAAGAGAGAAAGAGAGACAGAAAAAGGCGGTTAATGACGGGAAAGTTTGAAAACGGACGACCGACGTGATGTAAGCAGCGGGTGCGGGAAAGTGGAACGGGGGTAACGGTAAGACACGAGTTCCCGAGGCGAACTCGGCGCATAATATGCTCGCGTACACCCTGTCTTGCGCTAATTACACTAACTCGAGCTAAAACGGACTAAGTAACGATATAAACGGGTCTCCCGACCGCGCGCGCGCGCACGGGCACGTAAGGTAATTACCTAATTCGGCCATGCGTAATTGCCAGTGATTAAAGTGTCGCTTTCGTGGCACGCCAGAAACGACGTGACATTTCACCGACAGCTGCAGCCGATATACGGATATCTCGTTTCTTCCATCGCTGATCCCTAACTCACGAAGTTTAGATTAGGACGCGAGGAAAATGTTGCGTAGTGCCGAACGGACGCTCTGCACGCGCGCGCATATACGATTACCTTCAGATATTCTTCCACTTCCACTATCGTCACCCGCAAAACATGCGAGACTAGCACAATTAAGAAGGTATATTTGCATTTATTACTCTAATAACTGTGTGTAATATAATAAATGGACTACTAGCTATATAGGTATAGCATAATGGATACTATAGCTATGTATGACTCAAACGCTCGGCTCGCTTGAAAATATTGACGACGAATAAGTCAGTCTGTATCGATGACAGCCGACGTCAAATCGAATCATGCCACAAAGAACAATCGATCTACGGAGCGTAGACGCGAAATCATTTTGACACCGAGGGCGTTGAGTAAATTTGGCGAGAAGGGATGAGCGTTTCTCGCATCGAGGTATATAGGATTTTATACAAGGTAAGGACCACAATACTACGGAACGTTCTCCAGTTCCGTAAGATCATTTTTTCTCGACGGCAGAAACGAGTTTGAGGTCGGGACCGGGAGGAGAGACCGAACAGGGGTTTAGAATAAATCAAGTGGAAGGGCTGTGTGAGTCCGCGAGTAGAAGCATTCGGGCCCGGCTTTGTACGGGGCCGCTGCGCGAGGTCCTAAAAGAGAAGAAAAAGGAGAGTCAGCGTGTAGCGAGGGAGGGAGAGAGGGAGACAGAGGCGGAGGAGAGAGAGAGAGAGAGAGAGAGAGGAGAGAGAGAGAGAGAGAGAGCATAAGAAAGAAAACACGAATGAAGCGAGCGAGCGAGCCACGTTGCAGGAGCAACGACTGAAGATATCAATCAACGGGCACATTGTGCTCAAGGATAATTTGACGCGCGGCTGAAAGGGCCAGATCTCAAATTCCACGATCGGATAATGGCCCCTATAAGACCCAAAAAAGGGTGGGCCCCCGAAGGTATGTACCAAACCGCAGCTTATATGGACAGCTTCGTTTCTGAGCCGCTAAAGGGACACACTCTACGATTGTCTTTTAGATTAAGTTTCCGTTTTTGACGGGATACATTATCCGAATGCTCAAAAGTATTTATCGTAATACGATGCGATTACACTTCGCTTCTTCACACATCTTTGAAACCCCTCTATCCGTCGCACGAACACATCTATACCTTTTCATCTACGCGACCTGCCATCTTCGTAACTTTCGACTCATCAAGACGAATAAACCTTAGTTTCTTGATTGAAGTCTCAGCGGAAAAGAAGCATGGTTCGCATAAGTTACCGTGTAATTTCAATTGCGCAGCACTAATTGCGCCTACGAGAAATCAAAGTGACTAAGCACGGCGAGTATCCGACGGCTGAGAGAGTGTGTCGCTCGCTCCTATAGATGTTTGACATGGTAGTTCTTTCTATCGTGAAGAAGACATTTTCCGCGATTCGTCGATTACTCTTGATCAAAAATTTCTTTTCAATTTCACGTATTTTTACGTCCGATGCAATTACTGATTCAAATATTCATGCTCGAATATTATATCACGCTAAGGAGGACTATAATTGTCTGGTGCTGTTTCGGAAAAGAATTAGCCGACGATTTACAAATATGTAAGTATCGTCCCGTGAATATTGAAACATACTTGCGGATGTACGTTCGCGTTTAGTTTTTCGCAATAAACCTAGCTGCTATGAAATATTATCGCAATATCCGTCTCTAACGACTTGATCGCGTGCGATTAGTATTCTTCTTGATACGTCATTCAATCGAGATCTCGTGATCGTTCATCTTTTTCCTCGTTTTCTATTTCGATGTTTCTTCCTCGGTTATCCTTGAAAACCCCGTGCGCTTGTATATGTAGAAAACGTTCGTAATTTGACGTTGAAAAATATATTTCGTGTGACCGACGATGATATAATGAATAGCTCATCGTATAATCAAATCTGATATTCATAAAAGACTAATCACTCTCACACAGAAGTTAGTTTAAAATCACATTAGCGAAGATTTTTTTTATTAAACAAGCGGGGCATATCATTTTTAGTATAGGCTTGGCGAACTTAAAAATCAAAAGAACGGATATAGTATATTGATTCTACAAAGTCACAGAAGTGCAAAACTTCCGAAATTTAATAGTGTGTTATTTTAATTTTATTCAATTCACTTTTATTTAAAAATTTTGTTAAGTAGGATTTTACACGAGAAGACAATTCACGCTCGATTGAGCACTTTTAAGAAATGTATCAAGGCGTGCAAGTCTTTGAAGAAATATCCTCGTCGATGTGGTGTGTGAACTTTCCGAAAAGCGCGCACAGGTCTTCTTTTTCCCCTCGTCGCGGCAAGTTCAATGGAGTTCATTCAAGTTTACACAACTTGACTTTCGGATTCTCTCAAACGTAGAATTGAGATCCTCAAAAGAGTGGCACGACTCGCCGATTGACGCTACTTCGATATACAATGCAACCCCGAGACGTTGCTACCTGCGTTGCGGCACGTGCCCTTTCCTTTTCCAAGGATTTGATGAATTCTCCGACCTGGCAGGGAACTATCCTATCTAGGAAAACCTTTACAGGTGGACTCTCAAGGCACACTAAAGCGAAGGGCATTTGCGGTCAACTTGTTTGCCTAACAGGTGGATCTATTCCAGTAACGATGATCACTCGAAAATTGTTTGCGCAACTCACTCTCGGCGAGATATCAAGTACTCTTGGAAGTCCCGATACGTTTCACGAGATATACGAACACTCTCGAAACACGAATACACGAATGCCTATAAACGCGATTGCATTTTTTTCTACTGCGGAGAAAAACGTAGCAACAGGTGAATTTAAAAACCGATTTTTAGTATCGGATATACACTGAGGCCATCGGGGAGATGAGAGAGAAGAATGTCATAAATGATACATTCTTCTCCCAGTATATCATCAACCTCACTATGTCATCAACATTTATCGCTGCAATATATGCATGCGTGCGAAAATTAAAAAACTTCTTCTTCTATTTTATTTTATATTTTCAGAACAAAAAGATGTTTACTCACTTTTGCTCAAATATTACAGACTTAACAAGTTCAAGAATACTAAGGACATATTGAGACTATACCATTGCATGTAAAGGATATTCAAAAAGTTGCATACATAATAATTTTATTTTTAATTTTTGATAAGTTCTCTAAATCGTTTCTGTAATAAATTTCAGATGTTATCACAACACATTCATATCTTGACATATAAATTTTATGAATTTAGCTGTGAAAAGAGAATATCGTCCATGAATACGAGAAGAAATATTGCTCCGACCGATGTTTAAATCCTGTCGCAATACAAATCTGATAACTTTCTATTCGCTTCGTAATCATGAGGATACTGTAATTTTCACATTGGTTTTAGGAAATGAATTTTTAGCAATAAAACGATGAGTATAGAAATTTATTCAGGATTATAATTCAGATATTTCTCTTACCTCACTTGTCTATTTGATCACTGAACGTCTCGAATGGCAAGTGCCGTCGGCAGAGATCACACGTCCGAATAACAAGTTCGTCAATTATACGGGTAGTGGATATTACGTGGATATTCGAAACTTATGCTTGCGAATGCAATGGTATGGTGCAGTTTTACTCCACTTTTCCACTTTTTACATTTTACACTTCCCGCACTCGTAGCGCCTCTTTACAGTTCCTTCTTCTACGCAGTTGTATCGTCATTGGACAACATTAACACGGTACGACGAATCTCGTAGGGTGGTCACTGTTACGTTGCACCTTTAATGTCTTTACGATCTTCACGGGCAGGGTACTTGATACTTTGAAGATTGGTACTTTGTACTTGATTCCGTTTCGATACACCATCCTCAGAACGCGAACTTGTTTGTGAATGGAAAATAGAGAAGATTCGCGCGATTTAGCGTACCACGTGGTTTACCACGATTCCGCGGTTGCGATTGCACTTCGGCGTCATAGCGCGCACCTATCTATTGTAGATACGATACGCTTTCTTCACGTGTAATATTGCATTCGCCTGACCGTCATAGATTCCATTTTCAAAGTGTTGAAAAACAAACAGTCTTTTTAATACTTTCTTGATCTCTTTATTCGACGACATTCTCATGAGGCTTCATATTCTGAAGTTTCAACTGATAACGAGCACCCTTCTCCGACAGGTTTTTCTAAACGTCTATTTTTAAACATCTGTTAACTCCGATCCATCAACGCTTCTAGTCTTCTTTCTTCACCGTTACTCCAATGCGAGTAATGTCTTACTCCAAATTCCGAGAATCAATCTAAGTTATTCCGGAGACTGATTCGGACTTTGATTGTCTTCACACTGTGCACCAAAACCGTTGACCATCTTCTATCTGTTTCTTCTTGACATCGATCTTAGCTTAACTGAAGATCTTCCAAGTCAAAACCGCTTCGAACCGTTGAACCAACCAACAAAGGAGTAGCTGATGCAGCTGATGCAGTTTTCTAGTCTTATCTGTCGATTATCGTCACTAGTCAGAAAAAAAGAAGAGAATGAAGAGTTGAAGAAGAGACTGCTCAGGAAGGTCCATACTGCCTGGCGGTTTGATCGCTGAAGACTGAGCGCCGTGCTAGCGTTTCACCGCGTAGTAAGCCGGCTCTCGCCCCGCCATCGAGCTCTGTTCCTTTGCCTCTCCACGAGGAGCGTGGAAGTGAGAAAAATGCTCGAAAGGAACGAGGACGGAACGACAGGCGGCGAGAGGTAGAGGGAGAGAGAAAGAGCCACCCGTCCTTCTCGACCCACTCTGACGTTTTGCGCGTCCTGAGAGTAGCATGTCGCCGTCCTCGTCGGTTACGTTCTCTGGATTTGCCCCCACCAGGCCTCCCTTTCGTCCACCCTACTCTCGGCGCGTTTCCTCTCTCGGCGCGTCACCCTGTCCCACCACCCTATTCTTCCACCACCCTGACGACCTCGGAGTTTCGCGCGATCGCCGCTGGCGGCACCAGCGTCCAAACTCACGACCGAAACGCCGCTCGAGCGTGGAGAGCAACAAAGATCCCGTCGGTTAGCGCCACTATGTGGGAGAAAACGCGCACCACTGGTTGGTGGAAGGGGTGTGGTAATCGCGAGGGTGAGAGCAGTCGGTTGCCCCTCTCGTCGTGAATAGATATCCCCCACCTCGACGCGATTCTCGCTCCTCCTCCGCCCCCACCGCAGTGGCACGTGTTCCGTTTTGCTCGAGCCGAAGTACACGCGAATCTTTCCATCTTTGTCGCGTCCGGTACGTTGCGATACCGTTGGTAGGGAGATCGAATGTGCACGCGGTGGGGTAGATAGATCAAATTCGAGAGTGGGGAGCAGAACCGAGAACGCTCTAGCATCGCCAGCATGCGTCACGCGCTATCCACGCTGCAAATATAGCCAACTTTGTGAATACTCAGATCCGTTAGTGTGAAGATAACCGAATAGCCTTCTGCTCGCTACTTTTGCACAATAAATCCATCGAAGTCGGTAGATTTTATCCTCGAAGTATAATTTATAATTTATTACGCGCACACTCCACAATCTCATATTTTTGTTTTTGACTAATCTCTATCACGTTTCATCTGTATATTTGTGACAGGTGTTTTTATTTGTTTACGTCGTGTCATCGGAGAAAACGTGGATTGATTTTATAGTGAAATCCAGAGACACTTATCGTTTTAGCAATGTTAAAACATCTTATCGCGTTTTGCTGTCTTTAACTGCTAGGTGTTTGCCACACAATTTATTTATAGTTCGGCTATCATTAATACTTACAGTGTCATCAAGAGAAATGAGAGATTTGTGAAAAGAACTATTTTTCAATGTTACTCTTTGTTCATTTTAGTCTTGAATTTTAACATATAGTGTGCCTAGAATGGTGTCGTGGAAAACTGTTGGACGATTCCCTTTAAAACCCTATGGCCTGATATACTGATCATATTAGATGTATTAGACATTGAACAAATGATACATAAGAAGATATTACGATTGTTATCGTGCTACTGTGTCTTTGCTTCTGATATTATTATTTGTCACTGTAAGTGCTGCAATAATTAATTTATTCTCAAAGGTGCGGCATTAGTATCGAACGTATAAATTTTGTTGCAAACGCACTTTATCCCAGCACCTATCAGGCGTGCAGAGAATATTGACATACGAACCAAAGAATTGTGCACATTCTTCCCAAGCATTTTCAAACTTTCCCTGACAGCCTCCCCATGCGCACACAGAATCATAACTACATCAATATAAGCACTTGAACCTCCATCCGGCGGACACTTTCGACACTTCCACCGTCACGCACATTTCTGTTTTCCCTCCTTTCCGTTTGAGAATACCCTATACATTCATCTTCTAAATCAAATGCATATTGGCAACCTCGTGCTTTTCGAGAAACCAATCTGGTTTTTGTTGGTTTGCCGAATCAAGAAATACTATGTGGAAAATCTAACAGTTCTCCCAATTATTTGGCATACTGTCCAGCTGGATTTTCGTACGAGTATATAAATTTTTTTTTCGATAAAACGAATGCGTGTATGGGAAGATGACGCATAAGTCGAACACAAGAAAATCTCTTGAGAGAATGTTGGCGCGTATTGAACTGGCTGTTGTCAAGCTCGATCAGTCTGCCTGAAGCGGTATAGTTTCCCCTTCGTCGCTTTCCCTGCGTGCGACGGGTCTGCCGCCGCCGCCGCCGCCGCCGCCGCCACATCCCACCAAACCCGCCGTAGCAACGACTTCTCCTCTCTATCCTATCCCCCTCCTCCCTGCCCCTCTTCGATACTAGAGTAAACGGCGCCCCGACGCTTTCGGCGCGGCGTCGCAGTTCGTGAATTCTGGAATTCCGCGCCACGGTGGCTCCACCTCCCCCTCACACGAGTCGCTAAATCTTTTTTAAACCACGCCTAGTAGCCTGGTTGCGCAAACGAGACAGCAATAGGGCAAAAAAGAAGCGAGCACGCGCGAGCGACTCGGCCGTTTTTCCTACTTCTTCGGCGATCCGAACGCATTGCGCGGTGAAACTCCACCCTCTTTTGACGGCGCCCCTCTTTTGCCTCCCCCTCCTCCCCACCCTATCTCTATCGGCCCCCCCCCCACCGCTCCTTTTTCCGATCTCCGCCGCACTCCAACGCTTTTCCGCCACGCGAGATTTTCTGCCGAATATAGTTTGTCACCCGACGAGAGAGAGAGGCGGCAAACATTTGTGACGCCTGTCGGTAGCTGGCGCCAACATACGTACGCGTCGTCTAACGGAGTATGCATTAAACTTGCCTTGCAGGTTCTAGCGGATATCATATGTATGATTATACATGAGAGCTAGGATATAAAACGTAGAGTATTTTTTCCAATCAATTTTGTATTTTTAGCATCTATATTTTTAGATTTTAATCAAGTTTTGTTTTAATACCAAATGATACGTTTACCAACGCAACATTGGTTGCAAGTTAATATTAAGCATTTTATATTACATAAAATATTAAAAGTTATGAATTATAAAAAAAGAATATCTTAGAAATATATACGATGTACAAAACGTGAAGGACAGTTGGCATGATATGTTAGAAGCGTACTGAACAAAAAATAGATTAATGATTACTGATGAAAATAATAAATTATGCGAATTATATAAATATAAATAATTGTTAATAATTGTCAGATATTAATTGCAGCTGTTAAATGTTTGATTTGATATCAAACGTTTTTGTGAAAACTTATTTATTTCTTCAAACATTATTTACTCACGTAACAATTTCATGATGTATATTTCTACCTTTGTTGTTAAAGCAGGTGCCTACAGCAGACATGATACCGACATTCGCCTTTTATTACTTTTTATTACATCCCCGTATTAAATGCTGGCGACATCTGGTGGTAGGTACTGAGAGATAAAGTACTACCCCTATACAAAATTTTTAACATCTGATTTGTTTTATTTAGAACCTTTTCAATTATTCCTTTTCTATTCTATTCTTTTTTAAATATGAAGAATATTTTTTAGTCTATGATTGAATAAACAAATAAACTATTAATAGTTTTAATTTTAAATTTTTGCAAAAAAAAGCAGATGACTTAAATAATATATTGTTATTTTAAGAGCAAAATTTCTTAAAGAGCAATTCGTAAGTTCCATACGAACGCTAATAAGTACAAATGAGCAAAGAAAGTAAAATAATGTATATGTATATGTATAAATTATAAAAAATTATTATCAAAATTAGATTAGACTGAAAACACAGGTATACAAAAAATAGTTTTGTGAAAGTATCGTTATTATAGTATAGAAGAAGTTAAAGATAATTAAATACATATCGCGCTTGTTCCATAAATCTTATTACAACAATTATTAATTCTCAAGTTATATCCATTAGAAACACATAAAGATTTGTGAGTTTGAACATGCGATGCTATTATGATCGTTATGGGACGATCTTGCCAAAGGGGGGTAATCCGTGTCGGTATTTCACCCCTCCCTTCCTGCGCAGGGTCGATAAAACAGATGCCTTTACGGTGTAGGTATTTCCAGCTGATTAACTCGAAATTAGGTGCAAACGGGGGTGCTCCGTGATGGCGCGTGTCGATGCAATTTGTGCAAACTCGTGCAGCTAAGTGCACAGGAAACCGATCAATTGCCGCGGAATGGTCGAGCTGCTTCGATCGATCGCTACAATACCAGCTCCACATCTGCATTTTTATTACACCCTCACTGCTTCCGGACGTTGCCCTTTGCGTAGCGCGTCAGGTACGTTCGTGCGAATATATCAACGCATCAAAATTTATATAAAAGTTTTTCACATTTTTTTCTTTATATTCACAACGAGTTAGGAATGAATCTATTATATATATATAATTTGCACAATTAACATTTTTAAGAATATATAGAGATTATGGGGGGATGCGCGTACATTGAAACTATAATAATAATTGATGTTATTCCGGTTTTAAAGTAAACATAATTATATTTAAATAACTTATATTTTAAATAGACAATTTTCTTGTTTCTTTTATTATACTATTTAGTCACTATAGTCAAGAATTGTAATAAATTGTTTTAGCTTCAAATTATTAGTACTGATATTAAATTAATTTAAGTTTGAATAATATTGATTCAATTTTTTCTTTTACATGTGCAATATAAGTACACACATACACACATATACATATATGTATATATATATGCATATGAAAATATGTATATAACCGATATATAAAGTTTTATTAAGTGTAATTATTAACGACAAAATGAAAATGGATATTTTATTTCATCACTGATAATTACATTGATGGCTAAAGCTTTAAATATCGATATATCTGAAGTCTATAAAATATTCAGTGAAAATGTTTATATCACTTTACTCGCGCGCTTATACGCGATGAATGGTACAGAAAATGTCAATAACGGCGAGTGACTCAGTGGTTTTTCTAAATACTTCGGATTAAGGATAACGGATTGCGTCTCCGTAGTAAGTAAGAGTCTAAGAGACTAATTCAGTTTAATGACATGAGCTTAAATGTATGATCCTCGGCTCTGATTGGTCGCCGACGGCGTTTCGCAATACCTGGAAGCCCATCGGGCGATGGCACCCTACCGAGATGACGTCGCACAGTGGCGCGTGCATAACAACCGATGGATTATGCCAGTATAGGCCCTGTCGGCAGCCGTAATTGATTTCGCTTAAACGGCTAAGCGTATCAATTCCTCTAATAGCTACGTCATTGCGATGAAGAAACTGGGATGGAAGGGCAGTTTGCCTCTTTTTCATTGGTGACTTGTTTTATATGAGAGGAAAAAAGAGAAAGAGGAGGAGGAGAGGAGGAGAGAGCAGTAATTTATTTATTATTCCGAATCCTAATCTGTAATAATTTTCGATCAATGATTCGATCCGATTTTACATTTGATGGCAAAGGATCTGCATACAGTATAATAGGAATCGTAACGGTCAAAACAAAATAGCGTTAGTAAACTTAAACAATGGCTTTAAAAAAAAAAAGAATGTAATCTAAAACGATGAAAAAAGTGAAAAAGTTCGCGTTGTGTAGTGTGATGTTTTTCTTTTATACCCACTATTGTATGATATTCTTTTGTGCTCGTCAATAGCCATATTCTGTTATCTACATTTTATCGTTCTTCCAAACCCACATATACATAGTAAATTAAATCACACGATAAATGCCACGATTGTATAATTATTGCTGTACAATATAATACGTGTAGTGTGATATTTATTACTATACATATATATGTAATTGTTATTTACTACTATACTATGAATGCGTGTAGTATGTACAATGCGTGTAGTAGTATACAAGAATGACTCGTTTTCGAAGGCAATCGGGTCCTAACTTGATACTGCATATGAATATATTGAATAAATTTGAAAGATATAATATATATCCGCCATCCACGATAAGAGTTCTGAATATTATTCCCATGCAGCTTATCCCCCAGTAATCAGTTTTAACCAACCGCTAAGGATATAAAATAAAATTATTTTCATAGTCATGTCATTCGAATCATTATATACAGCGCAATTAATTTGTACTGAATATAATTATCTTAACAGTATCCAGTGACTTATATGCTGGTCAACATTACGTTGCATACACGCACGTAGGCGGTGTTACGTAGCGCAAAACGGAACGTCGCTAGTGGACGTTTAGACAACGAAACGTAGTTTACGATCGCCCAGAGCAATAAATAATTCCCGGTATGATGTCCCACGACTATTTCGCCACCTATACAGCGTGTGTCTGCGATTTCTTACGTTTCTTTGCGAACGGTTGTTGCCAGTATGGCATACAGAAAGGTCAATCGAGAGTCCGCGAGCGACGTGAATTAGATATTCACATCGAGACGAGCGTTCCACGCTGCAAAAGCAGATTTTACGATTTCCTTTATCTTCCGCTCACTCACTGAGTATTTCACAAAGTCAATAAAACCTGCAGTCGAGCCGCTAATGGATACGAAAACGAGTCGAAAGAATGAGGTTCTATTAACACCGCGGAGGGGGAAAAAAAGCGGCGTTCGCTACATGTTAAATCAGAAATCGTAACTCGTACCATTAAAGCAGATATGGGCGGATAGGGTAATTGTCGAAATAATTGAGTTGTCGCGTACTTTTTTCACCGCGAGAGATTGGCTTTAACGATTGCGACATTACAGCTAACAATTTCCGCTTGTGCGAATTTAATCGTAAAATTTAAAACGCGAAACGTTTCCAGTTATTAAAATTTTACAACGAGAAATTCCTGTTTCAGATAGTTATGATTGCATCATATATGTCCCTTTTTAAAAAATATTATCCTTCTCTCTAATAGCTCGAAATCACATATTTGAGACAGAAGATAAATTTCCGTGTTTCAAGTTCACGATTTGATGAAGCAACAAGTGCAGTTATACCTGACGATAAACGATTTTTTTTTAGCTGCAGCCGACCGACCCGAGAGAGTGCCAATCCGCTGATGAAAGGGATGGTTACGGCTTACGATATCTTTTATAGCGCGGAGGCGCCCTTGTATTGTGGGATTTGGAGTATTTTTTTTTCTTTTCACTGAGAATTCAGGCACATACACCTGTATCCTTACTCGCGCGATTCCCCTAAACTTTCCACAGCTCGGTTTCACAGTGTGTGCGTAGGACCGTTCTCTAGATACCTGGCTGTTTGAATGCCTACCTGAAATCTGCTTTATAGTAGGTCTCATCGAAAGATCGACTTTTATGAAACCGAATATCCGACCCATGACGCGTATTATGCTTCTAATGATTTTGGTTAGAGGGTCAGATTTGCGGGTGTCAAAGAAAGCAGCGGTCTTTTGCAGGTGCAAAGAAGGTTTCGGTTGATTTCGTAATAGTATGTTTAATACGAAATGGCGCAACTCATATATCAAACAAAATATATTAGATAATTAATATATTAATTTTGAAAAAAAAAAACAATTTTTTTTATTTTTATTTTTATAAATTGTTTGAGTATTTAAAAAATTTAGTATAAAAGGATTTAGTATATTTTGCACATTTATTATTGACAGTATTTTTTATCTTTAAAGCATAATCTGCAGTGAATGATTAAGAAACATTTAGCATAATGATATCTTATGCACATCCTACACATCGTACTTACACAACGAGAATGTACATGAAGTTCGTAAGGAGACGTGGGTACATTTGTCTCCTGCCAAGTTACATCTTGTAATCAAGTACTTGTCTAATTGCACGTTATTGGTAGATAATGGCGATGATTACTACACATGAATCGCTGAGAGCCGCGTGGCTTGCTCTAACAGAGGCTTTAATTGTGCCCACTGTGAGAGAATATACGTTGCATCTATTCATCTTAGGAACCAGAAACGCGAATTAATCATTAGCATTTCCCAGGTACTTTTATGTACCTAGGAGATAACGTCATTAGAACATCGAACAACAACGCAACTGAGCGACTCTTATCTTTTACATCATCTAGCATGCTAAAAATGCTTGTAAAATATTAATTTTTTTTTTGTAAGATATTTTCCAATTACGAAAGACGTTTTACAAGCGTGGGTTGTTAGATACGTTATTCATTATTAATTTTTGTTGTGCGGAATACAAAATTTTGTTCTTGACTTTCCATAGAATTCAAATATGAGATTGCGAATGAATCAATAACAAAATTTTTCAAATATTTTTTTTTGTTGAATCTTAATAAGTTCTAATTACTGAAATTATACAATACTGTTATAGCCATAATATAGATATAGATATATCCTATTTAAACCTTCAACAATTATTCGGCACATTTAATCTACTAATTTATATATGGTTGTACGCACCAAATTATTTTCTCAATGTTTCACACTCCGCAATCCAGCGCCACACTTTTCCAGGAGTTTCCACATACACTCGGTGGAAAAAGTAATACCGGTATTGCGTCAGTCACGTGTGTAGCTCGATGAACAGTGTAACGCAGCTGGCACAAAACTGACCTGAACTCCGAGTCACGGGTTCTTGTAGTTTTTTTCTCATACCCTATGCTCACACATATGTACTATACATATACACACGTCTGCGCGCACGGATAGTGCACCCACACCTAAGGAAAAAAAAATCCCCTTCCGATCTCCGATACGCGCCGCTCCGAGATGGAGTGGCGCGTCAAAACCGGCCTTTTTGGAAACTTATCTCGTCTCTAAGGCTCTTCAAAGTTGGTTTTACCGCTACAGCCTCTCTAATGCGTTGCATCACGGTGCAACAGATAAAGTGTAAATAGATGGGGTTGGGCGTTTGATGTCGCGTGAAGAAACCTTCAAAAGGATTCGGTGAGACGGTGAGGCATCCAACAGAGAGATATCCAAGTTTTATTGCTTGTAAATGTAACATTGGAGATAAACACGTTGTCTAGAAACGCGATTTGAAATCGTACTGGCTCCAAAAGTTTCCAGCGCATTGCATTTTCATCGTGATAATGCCATTGTGATAATTACTGTCATACATATTATACACATATATAATTGTGTCCTCTTTTATATTTTTGTAAATATAAAAGAGACCAAGTTTGTGTAAATTTATTTAATCTGTCAACTATATGCAAATAGATCTTGTGAGAAAAATAAATACAGTATTAATTACATAACAATTTCATGCAGTACTAAAAAATTGAAAAAAGCTTATGTTTTTAAGTTACAGAATAAAAAAACATTTAGTACTTGACTTTTTTCTCTTTTTAATAATTTATTAAAATTATTGTATACATTTTTATAATTCTATTTCTCCGATAAAGTAAAATAAAATAATTTTATATTATTCAAATAACTAATATGTCAGTGAAAAAATAAAATTTTAAGCTAACTTTGGTTTTTATAGATGTAATTTAATTTGCTTTAATTTATTATATCCTCAAGCTTTAGAATTATGTTTTTGTAAATTTCGAATGTATATGCCAATAAGAGACTGGATAATTAAAGTAGCAAAAATTTAATTTTTTTTAATTTTGTATTATTTTACATCATTTATAATATTATATATAAATTAAATTATATTTTTATGTTCCATTCTGTAAAAGAATATTTGAAAGTCCCTAAAAAATTCACAAAGGTAATACGTTGGAATTCTGAATATTTTATGATACATTAATATACCTTCCATATATTATATCCTTCTTTCATATAAATATTCACTATGAAATATTCTCGAGGCACGTATAGCCAAAACCCTTGAAAATTATAAATGAAACCCAATTTTGAGATTCGAATTTCCCGTTATCCCGTTATCCCATTATCCCTTTATCCTATTATCGTCAATATAATAGCTCATAACTGATTAAATTTTCATTGGCCTCTGATATTCTTTGCGTATTGCAAGCTAATTTTTGTTTTATTGAATAAAACTTGAAAAATTTATAAAATCGCAGGTTTTTACCTCGATGTCTGACTCTCTATTGCTATAACAATTGTGAATAGGCAAATAATGTCGTAAGAATCGATGAGCGGTTAGCTATCCAGTCAAATGGAAAAGCTCTCTAGTTAAGATGCAGACACGAAAAATGCTGCCGCCGTGGAATGATATCCCGATGAGTGGAGGCGAAAGGGAGATGGCGAAACACATATACCGGAAACACGAAGGAGTCGTTACCGTATACGAGCCGCTATTGCAAACGGCATACAAACAACAGCACGGAAATGTCCCCTTATGTACGTCTCTTCTCTTTCTTTCCCCTTCCCCCTCCCGGTCCCTCCCTTTTCTCTTCGTACTTTCAGTCAAGATCGTAAAAGCCTCCCCGGTGCTAACAGCAGCGCCTGGCAGACGATCGGCGATTTCGGGATGACGGAAGAGCTCTCCAACGACCGGAAAACGATCCGACACTTTATCGGCTCAAGACGTACTCTTCCTGTCGATTCCCTTACCTATCTGCGATGGTATAATTACAAGAATAAAGTGCCTATTGTGATAAAAATTTTTGAATCGCTCTACCTACTGATAAATATATAAATCACAAAATCGATTCACTCCGTAATAATTTGTTAACAATATAATTTTTATCTACATAACTTTTCCGGAATTTACTATAATAAGAGAAAAATACTATTTTTTATAAATAGCCTCCTCAAATCATTTTAGCGTTTTAGAACATTTCCGTTCTTAAAGATTTTATGTGTTATAAGTCTGACAAATCTAGTCGGCGCGCAGTTTACTAAAGTTGGAAAACAGATATGTGTAATACACAAAAAAATAATTATTAAATTACTAAGATCCAAGCTCGATCGTAAATAGCGTAAATTTTATTCTAATTTGATTAAAGATTTTAGTTTCAAGTTATGACACACAACGACGTATTTTGTTTTTCTTTAATAATCTCACATACGAAGAATAAAAAATAATTTACACGTAATATACTCGTTGCAAGATTTCTATGATTTTTGAAACATCGATTATTGTTACAACGATCTGCATTCCACGCACGTAAGAACCAGACGTATTATTCGATGAATCTTATCTTATTCCTTAGAAAAAGTTTCTCAAATCTCAAGAGAGATCTTTATATACGGAGAATCGTCGAGTGAAAGAAGGTGCAACGGTGTGGTGTAACCAACAGTGCCCGAGATTTAAGAGGCTTAACTCACCGTGGACTCGTAGCTAGTAGGACGCATAAACTTCGTTTTACAAGGGGATCCCTTTCCTCTAGGGGCCGGGCCCCAAAAATAGAGAGCGTTCCCTCGTCTAGAGAGAGGGTTGTAGATTCCAGATATCGAAAGAATAGGGTTACCGGTTCAAGTCTGGCAGGTGGATACCGCCTGTAACGCGTGAATGCCTGCTACGTAACGGGTGTCAAAAATACAATGCTAACAGACCTGTTTCTATTTCTTTCAAGAATTTTTTTTAGAATTCTTCAACTTTTTTTTAGCTACGGAATTAATATGAGAAATGTCACTTTTCTTTTGATTCATCTGGACTTGAATCAATCTGTTATTTATATTCCTATACACTAATATTTTAGATATATTTGTTTTTCAATTTTAAATAAACATTTGTTACTACCTTGATACAATTAATCTTGTTGAAATTAGATAAGATTTTATCCAGGCATTTGCCAGAATTGGATCAAAAGCTCGATGTCATATATAATCGTAATTTGTTGTAATGTATGATAAAAAGATTTTATAATCATATTGAAAAATCTTATCACATATATAAGTTATATACATAAAATATATAACAGAGAAAATGCGAGAATTTTACAAATATCTAAATGACCATGATAATTAACAATATGCTAAGTGAAGTGATTATAAATTTTATGAGCATATTAAATAATATTATAAGACAGAAAGTAGCAGATGCTGAAAGAAACATCGTGACGGGATAAACATTTCAGAAATCCAGCTGGACGCCCGCTGGTTTTAAAGCTGTATCCTCGCCCTCGCTCCCGTCACACTGTTTAAATAATTTATTTCTCCCTTTCTTTCTTCTGGAATCTCGAAGTCATCCACATACGGCGAACGGTCTAGGAACGGAGGGAATGAGAAGAAAGACACGCATATGAGCATGCATGTTCGTCTCGCGCGCTTATATTGTGCCACACATGTTCTTAAGGCGCAACGCTGCAAAAGTTGAGGGTGGAAATACATTCCAGATATAACAAGACTCCTCGTCACCCTACGTTTGTGGTGCTCCCATCCGTCTGTTTTTCTTTTAATTGTACCGTCCCTTCTAGCATATCACACAGGTGGAACAACAAAAATAACGACGGAAAAAAACAAAAGTTAAAAGTTATGGAAGAAGAAGAAGAAAGAGAGGAAGAAAAAGAAGAAAGAGGCAGGTTGGTAAAAACACCAGCTGCTACGTGAAATACATAAACATCCTAGACTTGCGACTTATTTGTTTTAATTGAATTCAAATGCCAAGTTATGAATCTCAGTGAAAAATAATTTCAGAGAAAATGTAAATACCAAAATTAAGGAGAACAGGAGAAAACACCAGCTGACACATAATGCAATCACAATTTCTTTATTTTCTTCCTTTTTACGAAATGTTCCTTGAATTTTATTTAAATACAAAATTAATTAAGTTTGCCTGAATTTTTCGAAAAATTTGTGAGAATTTCGATAAGAAAAAAATTAGATTGATATAAATATGGATATTTTTTAAATATAGTATTAATGTGTAAACCATGCGTTTATAAATTTTAACTTACCGATTACACTAACATAACAATTCATTATATTATATTAGATTATTTTTTATAATCAATGTCATTTTAGTTATTCAATGCTATAATGGCCTATACTAACCGTGCTATGTTGATTAATAATTATCTTTCACATATTCAGAAACAATATATTTTTATCTTAATTTTAATAAATAAATCAGCATATACAATGCAAATGTATTGTGATCTATTTCACAAATATTATTAACAACTTCTTTTCTCAAAATAACTATCACCGTGGTAAGCGTCCCGAAAATGTTGCAGTGAGAAATTAAATTCCTAACAAATTTCATTACATCTTGGTGTATGCACCGCTACAGAAAGTTTGCAGCGCGTAAAGGATATTACGAGTTTGAACGAAAAGCCACTCTTTTCTCTTTCAAAAGAAGAAAAAGAAAAAAACTGAATAAAACTAAATAAAAATGAGCAATTCGTCAAAAAAGCGGCAATGTCGAATATGTTCTTTATAAATTAAGAAAACTTTGGGATATATTCAAAGAGTTTGAGTATGTTTTGACAACGTCTGCGTAGGTGTTATCGACACGAACATCGACGAGAGAATTTTACCATACTCTAATGAAGCAAATAAGCCATAATGAGATTATTGACGTGCTCTTAGCGAAACATAACTGAACCTTTTTGATCTCGCATTTACGTGAGACGTGCATGCTATACATGCGCTGCCTAATTGCTATATATAACGGATGTATTCTATATGTAAATCAGTGCCAAGATCGGGTAAGCAAATATAAATTAACATAGGTATTTATAGACTTCCTACTATAAAAACATACTCTTGTAATTGTGATAATTGCAGTTAATCTCTGTTGGTATAGAGTTAATTCCGATTAAATTCTTACGACTATCTTATTCCGAGAAGCTACAAGGATCTGGGAGTTTTATCGCATCGCAATCGCTGAATCGCGCGTCACATGGGAGAAATTGAAACTTTTGTGGTTGCTATAATTACGGGTAATTCCGGCGCGGCGGTTTCTTGTAGCAATTTAGATCTAATCGTAAGGTAACGCGTGGAACAGTTCTTACAAATACGCGTATACGTGAAAAACGTGCGGGAATATAAGCGGATCCACGTCCTGTCCCGAATTCCGACCAAATTAGGCAGTGCAGAGTTACTCTTGGAATTGTGTATAGACCGCAAATCGCTACACGGAAACGTCGTAGAGCGCAAAAAGCCCATGGTGGATGAGACCGTTTTACTCAGCGCGCTTTCTGACCATTAAATGAATGTTTCATGGAATTAGACTTCCTCATTATTAGTGCACGTATACCTATGTAAGGTTTATGTTATAATATACGAAATAACGCTTTTAACTATTTTTTTATTTATTTATAGCTATAAGGCCTAATTTTCGGTCTAAATTCAAAATTAAAAAATAAAACATCTAATATTATCATATATCTGAGAAATAGAAAATTATTATTTTCTTTTTTCTATTTTTAAATCACAGATTGTCCTCTAGTTCTGAAGTAATAACTAAAAGAATAATTCTTCCACAATGAAGATGCTAGGTTAAATATATTGCCGTAACAGTATTACTACTATAATAGTAAATAAAAACATTTTGTGGACATATATAAACTAATTCTTAAAAATTAATTTTTATTTTCTATCAGAAGTGACATATTAATATTGTATCTGATATTATGAATAATATAATGTTGAATCACCGACGATTCACATCATCCGTTATTGACTGAAATATGCATCTATATACTTTTACATATCTCTCGTGTACGAGATGATATCAATTTTCGAGCACCCTATATAAGAGAATGCACACCTCGCGAGTTAAACTAGCGTGCGAACGTTGATGGTGCTGCGTAACACAGGTACACGAACCTGATGCCGCGCGGCACGAGACATCGAGTACACGTACCCACGGGTGAACGCGCAAGGGCTCTCGAGTGGCTTGGAATTAATTAAACAAAGAGGCATGTTAACGATATAGCGTACATTGACGTTTCGCCAGTGGAAGGCAGAGGCTACAATTCGCACCGGTGCACTACGCTAATGCACGCTCGTCAGCCCGGTGGGATTGCGCTTCCTCATCATCCTTCAATGCGTAATCGACTAATTATTGAGCTTCAAAGAAGGATGTGCATACGCGTGCGGTCGTTGATCTCCAGTTATGTATTCGCAGTATGATGATGCGTCCGAGAAGGCTCTTTCTCATTTCTATCGCACGCGTTGAATGCTTTACGTGTCGTAATCATAAAACGAATAAAACCAAACATTTCTTGTTTAATGAAAATAGCGTTGGGAAACAGAGTTCTTCACGTGTAAGAGGTTTAATTTTGCTCGATATTACATTTATATGTGAATTAAATGTAAAATAAATTGTTAAATGTATAATAAATACGCGTAGATACATTATATATACAATATATTCATTAATTTAATAAATAATAAATGTGAAAATAATTCCTGTGGAGAAAGGATACTTTTTTAAAAAAGTTGAAACAAGTTCCTTCTCAAGACAGTTCTTTTGTCAAGATTGGCATGATTTTACAGCGTGATAAACTACTTTGACAGCTAAGAATGCACAATTACATTCTTCGGGCTTAATCTACGAGACCAAACTTGGTGATAATAGGTCTCGTGACCTTTCCAAGCCAGACGGGATCGTCTTCCTGTAATTAGCGAGCCGTATAAAACCCGCGTTTCAATCTACGAGGATTCTTGAAAAAGAAATGCGCGAGAGAGTATACGCCCGATGAGTTTCGCCGATTAGCATCGTCGAGGTCTTCGGCAAATTGCTTTCCTATTCGGCGAATTACGGCCTTTCTCGAGCGTAATGGCGCTACGTGCGCTTAGGCCACTGCGGAAAAATATTACAAAGCTATGGGTTGCGTAATCACGCGGCGCTGCACGTTGCGCTCTGCGTTGCGGAGAAGCGTGCGGTGTGTAATAATGCATACTGGAGCGTTAATGAGTAATGCCGGGCGGTAATGAGTAATAAAGGCGTAGTCTTGTTCGTACCCTCGCATTTCTACGAATCCTTTTACGTCGATAAAGCCCGATAAGCGTCCGGTTACGACTGTAGAAGTGCGCCGGGCAGCCTATCTTAATTTATCCACTCGCTCATCGGGAAGGGAATTCGAAACCGTTGCTTTCGAAATTGTTAAGTATAGAAAGAATTTGTGCAGAATGCAGCAACCATTTCTGTAATAAGGCCGATAAGCGAGTGCTTATCTTGCGCCGTACCGCGCATGATCGACGTGATTCATATGATTATTCGCGTCAAATACGATTCAATTTTATGGATACATAAGATTTAAATGTTTATATGATAATGATAATATTGGCATTTTCCACGAGACGTTATGGAAATGAGAAAGGTACCAGAAAATGAAGCGTGTCATCTAATTTTTCTTCAAGGGAAAACAGATCTGAAATTTCTCAAATCGTGCGTGTATAATCAAGAGAAAGTTCAGCACTTCTGATATGGCTCGTATGTAAATGGTTATTGACATATCACCTTATTGGACATCTTTCACAATAGCGTGTCGGAATATTCGAGCGTAAAAATGGCATAACTCAGTCCTGAGTATATCGTGGTGCCTGAAGAAAGAAACGAAGAAGAAAGTACATGGCCAGGTAATCATGCATATTTACGAGGACGTCACAATTTTGTCTAAATCGTCAAAAATTTTTGAATGCCGAGGGCGAGATTCTCTTTCTCTATCTCTTTCTCTTTCTCTCTCTCTCTCTCGTCGAAAAACATGCAGACCATCGACTCGCCAAGAAGAGGGCCGTGAGTCATAAAATCTACGAAGAGCCCCTCGGCATCGCCGATATCCTGACATACGGCCCCATAAATTATACAGCCCCGCTGACCTCGCTCGTCGACTTCGCTGCTACTGGAAACGTCCGTGCGAGTGACGTCCGTAGAAGCACAATGCAGACTTGCAAAAGTCTCATATGAACACGAACGAGATTCCTTGACTGTCAAGGCACGGTTTCCCATTCTTTTTGCTTTCTAACGAAAAAGAGTAACACCGAAATTGTTAAATTTCTGATTCTGACATACAAAATAATCAAAAGTTATTTTAAATTAGAAATCAAAGGCTTACTATTTTAATATTTGATAGATATTTAGCTAAGTGATAGAACGTTATAGGATATTATAAAATTTCCAAATTATTAATTTTATTTTGTGTTATTTTTAATACTAAATGTCTCTATCTCTCTATTAACGTTCGTTTTATCTTTCTTTTTCGAGTATATATTTATCAAAAAAATTATTATTCTTCAACAGGCAGCATTTTTTAATTAAAAAAGTAATTGTTAGGATATAAATCTTTCATGTTTCTTAGTTAAAAAATAGTAATATATTTTTTTATCTCCAACGAAATAAAAATGTACCATCGCTCTTCTTTTTTTCCTCCGTCCATAATCTGCTTCTTCTTTTTAACGAAATAAGATCTCACTTCGAGTAAACGAATATGTGGTTCTGCATACCGGTGTCCATTGCACGAGTGCGATGGAGAAAAAAAGAAGAAGACCGAGCGTCTCAGTGTGCAGCCTAGTAAAAAGACATTTGAGAAGAAGAAGAAGTCGTAAAATGTAAACGCCGGATATACGCGTGTACCTACGTTACATCGGTTCTAACGACTGATCGTAAAGAAGCTGTCGGCGACGTCGGCGTATTCACCAGAAGTATTGGCATTTAAATATCTCCATCTGTTCCCGCGCAAAACGGCGAGCATGATTCGAGCCGATATTAATAATAATAAGCGACCGGCTCCGAGACGCGCGCGCCGCACGTTTCTTATCGACTACAAGTCGCCACGATGGATGTTTCGTATGTAACACAGACGGCCAGCGTAACGGATCGGTATTATCGAACACGAGGACTGCGATCGGTCCGCGTATGAGGATCGAGCGTAGAAAAACATTAAAATGTTCATCGAAACGCATCGCGCAATACAAACGCGTACGCGGCGCAAGAATTTTATAACGGCCATTCGATAGATGCCGGACAATCATTTTCAGTTGTACGCCTTTTTGCGCCCGAACGCGATTTACTGCACATAGCAAACAGCCATTCCGCCGATTGAATGCCATTTTTGTCAAATGGCAATTCTGCTTTCAAGAGAGAAAATGTCTTCGGAGCCAACGTTAATAACAGTTGAACGTTGATCGTTCTGGCATCTAAAGTCGCATTCTTATTTCTATCATTATTTTTTCCAAATGACTAACAAATATTTGTTCATGATAAGATGTTCATGATACTTTAGTTTTCTATACTTTCTTTATTGCAATTTATTTTAATATGCTGTATAATGCAATGGCGTGTTTCTTATAATCAATATATTTATTTATTATTTCTGAAATTTTACATATTTGTTATACATATATGTACAAACAATTTAAAATTATAAGAAATGTAGAATAATTTGATAATAGAACTCGAAATAAAGCAAAAACTAAAGCTCGTTATTTGTCACTCAGCGTTTTCAAGGTATACGTTCGGATCTGACAAGTATAAAATTATTGCAATCGCTCACCGGTATCACAGTGCGAGGACACTCGGTGCAATGTGCACGTAAATTGCGAGTCGTGAGATTCATACATGATGATCGGTGATAAACCAGTGATCTTGGAACAATCGCGTCCCACAACTCTCTGATGTCATGCCGATTGATTAAAATATGAAGGCTATGCGCGCGTTACCAATGATCATCAAATGATTAAAACATAAGCTGCATCTCAAATTATTTGTTCGCCTCTTTTAGCAATTTTGTAATCCATTAATTTTGTTACAACAAAAAGTAGAGAAACTATGATTTTAAACGATAGATTATGAAACAATATAAATTTTTTTAATTGATATATATATGTATATTTCATTAAAAATTTAAATCTAAATCTATTTTTAATTCTATTTAATGATATGATATATAGAATCAAAAAATCATTTTGCAATTAGTGCTATCCATTATAGATGCAATTATTTCCACTGCACATACAATAATAAATGGATATCTGTCATACATTATGAAGTTATGTTTAGCACGGCCAAGTTGAAAATGAAGGTAATGGATGCATACGGCAAGAAGATTATATAAAGCCCTCGATTATACCCGTAGGCGTTCAATGAAGCGATTCGTTTCTGCTCTACCACCCCTGAAAAATCAGTAGACAATTAATCATCGAGCGAGTGATCATGAACGGCGTTGACTAATTTGTCAACCGCCGAGTGTTAATTATCGCTTCTTATGCGTGATGATTATAACAGAGGCGCTAATTGCATGCTTTATATGTCAATGAGCCACGCCTTATGATCATTACATAACTGTTTCATAATCAGTATTAAAAGCACTAACACGTTCACTATCGTATTTATTTGTTATTCGTTTACAATGCTAATAGGATTTATAAACGATAATCTAAATACAAAACAGACGATAATCTTAATACAAAACAGATTTATTTGACAGATATTTTTCTTACGGAATACTTATCAAGTGTTTGTTGAGAACACTTTGACATAAATTGTCTTGCAAAGAAATTGCTCTGTACGCTTTAAAATTTTGTTTCAAAATTATAAAAATAATTACATATGTATTATTTTGAGTTTGCGAAAGAATAGAAATAATTAATAAATAATAATGTAAATTATTTGAAAATTCTACGTAGCTTCTGTGTAAAATAAAAATTATATAATTCCGTAAAAAATTCGGTAATGAAACTACTGATGAGCAGCAGTAAACTTACGGAGGCTACGCGCGCCTTTCCTATTAAGCCTCGTGAGTTTTAATTATTGTTGGCGATGTACAATCCCCAATTCGAGTTCTGTATAATTTCAGGAAACGATCGCGCGTTTCACACGACACTTGGACGGAAAGGTCGGGTGTGTGCGAAGGCGCGCTGCGCGCTACCCAAGAACTATTTAATGGTCCCGCCGTGTTGCAATACGATATCGCGAAGTAGCACTGCGAAATGTTACGATAAAATCTGATTTGCATTACAATGGCCGCATCTGTCTCTCGGACGATGTTGCATGCTCTATCTTGGCTCGTTGACGTTCGATGATGCCTGTACCTATATGTATATGCATACATACACTTATATGTATAGGTACGTACATATGTATACATATACATAAGTTTTATATGTATATGTATATATTCACGCGTATGTATAAGTATATATTCATCACCATCCTGGCGTGTAAACACGCGTGTGACTGCGTGTAGGTCGCTCCGGGGTCTTGAAAATAATGAAAAAGCCGATTAAGTCGCTAAGTGCAGGCCGCCGGCACAGAAACGTGTAGGATTATACCGACGGGCTTATGTGCGCCGCAAAATCAGCGATCTTTCAGCACAATTTCAGCGTGTCGTAACGCTCGTTGACGTCAGGCTGAGCTGTCCACGTCCACGCTCGCGGTATAGGATATTACCTACGAGCGCGCGCGAAAAGTCGCGGGGAGACTCTTTTTCACGCGCCACTGTGACTGGCGTGAAACGGCCACAATAATAATGACGGTAGTGTGAGACCGATGCATATACGCGCGCGGCGCTACATCAACTTGGCAGACCGTGAGGCAGACTTAATTGCGATACTTGTGCGGTCGTCAAAGGCCACGCTGCACGGTCGTCGATAGATCTGCTTGACCGTTATTGGATAGTAAAGGATTAATATTCACGGTAACGGTAACCACCGGGCTCATCGGGCTCACCGGGCTGTCATAATTAAGATTTCGTAAAAATTATTTTTTATCTGACTAACCACATTTTATTCAGCTACTTGAGTGACGAAATAGAATTTTATTGATTCTTAGGATTAATTAAAACGATAGTTGACTCGCTAATTTTGATTTAATTAAATCGAAACACGTTAAAAGAGTATTCGAGAAAGTATTCCTTCCATAGATCCTAATAACTGATTAAAAATTAATATGAGATAAATATTGCAAATTAATGATTCAAAATGTTAATTAAATTATATTCAAAATTTGTTAATACGTTGTATGTTTTAGAATTTGTAATTTATTTCGTGTAAATTCTTTGACTAATGATTCAAAATGTTAATTAAATTATATTCAAAATTTGTTAATACGTTGTATGTAAAATGTTGTATGTTTTAGAATTTGTAATTTACTTCGTGTAAATTCCTTGACTAGTTCATAATTATTTCCTCTGCTTATATTTAATTAAATATTATTTCCGTATACTTGTGCTAAATTGAACAAAAAAATGTTTGTTCTTGCGTACATGAACACTTCTAATTACATAAAATTTGATTTAGTATCGAGTTTCACCAAATCCTACAATCGGCATGCATGCATCGACACAACTATGGAATTGCTAAATCATCGAAAGCGAAGAGATCGCGGGGCGTGAGACGATAAATGATATATCATTATGCGGATACATTGAATGTTTCACTTAACTAAAAAGTTTGAGCGTTTAGTCTACGTCGCGATAGTACCGCGATTTATTGAAAATTGATATCGCGAATTGATATCAGGATAATATAAATCCTTTCATTATTGCCTCATTTTATCGCATTAAAAGAAAAAAAAAACAATTAAAATTTCTTTTAGTTTCTTTCACTTTTAGGCGTGCTCTCTTGTATAATAACATAGCGTGAAATTAAGATAAATATATTGATACATATTGGCAAATATAGCATTCAACCCATCGAAAGTTCCTTCTTATACAAAATTATACAAAATTTAATAAGCGAAAGAGATTTCTATAGGTATTTTTATAAAAATCATTTATTTTAGTGTCGCGAAAAAGAAATTTTATACATATTGTTGTATGTTACGTATTTGAAGAGATCATAATCTGTGATATAAGCTGGTGCCATGATCAACATACAGAAAGTCGAGTTTTCCATATTTACGGTATGTGAAGAAATAAGGCGTGTTCACACGAAGATCAGTATCACAGACCGACTGCAGCGTGTCGTTAAAACAAATCGAAATTTGATATACGACTTTGCTACAATCTTTAGTTATGTGAAATATTCGACACACCCGTGTAATGGTCTCATTCATCGTCTCCAGGAATAGCACTTACGTCTCGGATATCACTTTATAGCATCTAGACACATTTTGCGCAGCTTGATATCTCGATGTCAAAACTGAAATCTATCGATTCAGTTTTACAAGCTTCGTTTTACGTCTATGAGTACATTGAATTTTATTCTTATGGATTTATGGAGCTTTTATAACTTCATTTTTATCTTTACACATATTTCTATCGACGCTTTGTTGCCATTTCTATGCACAATATTCTCACCTATAACTTTTCAAATTTTGTGTTTACCTTTTAAATTTACAGCAATGTATCAGCTTTCTACAAACATCAATTGTTTCTTCTAACTCCTATACGATTATTATTTCCTTGTATTATTACTCTTTTCAATTTCTCGCATTGTTCAAAAAGTATTTGTTTTTAATTTTGTTAACCATCATCATAATGTGTTTTCTCGGCACTTTTGAATAAAGCACCATCAATGTCCTGCAAATAACTTGGTTACAAATGCACCTAAGTATGCGATGTTACTATTCTTTAATATTAAAAGTATTTTAGTCATCGTCGCTTTCCCATGATTTCTTTCAAAGATTTATCAAATCTCCGTCTCGAGAGGGAAGGTATGTCGATGCCGACATGCCCGTGGCTTCTTGATTTTCTCGCCAAGCCGACGGTAATAAGGAGCCCTCTCCTCTCACACTGTGGAAGAAGCGGGGTCGACGGTGGTTTATGGGGGTCGCGTTCCCACTTGTGCAATCGCTTCATGGTAAAGTGTTACACGAATGCATACAAGGGATTTTCTCTCTTCCTTTTCCCGCCCTCTTTCGTCTCGCTCTCCTTCTCGCGCCGCCTCTCTTTCTTTGCGCCTCTCTATCTTCTCTGCTCCCCCCATTTTTTCCCTCGGCACCCGTCTTCCTCGCTGTTTCTTCCTTGCTCGCGCGAGTATCGCGGAATGCATCGGCACTTCCGAGCATCCCCTCGTTATCGTTGTTGCAAATCCACTCACCGCAGCTGGGATCTGTAAGCTACCGTTCGCGTCTTATCGCTCGCTTAAAGTCCAATGAACACTTTGGACACTGAAGTATACCGTGCGAAATTTCTGAGAATCGCCGATAAACATCAATGTACAAACACCGCATCTCGATACATAAAAATTAGGATCAGGAAAAATAAAGGTTATCTCATGATGCTCCTGTCGTTTGACAGGATCTAATGGAACGAAGACGATACATAATGTTGCGAAATTTTTGGAATCATTAATTATCATCGCTGTTTTATTGTTATACAATGAAAAATAAAATGTAACTGACATTTTTATGTAAAAAAAATTGGATCTTTCCCATCAAATTCCGTTAATTTACTACAATCAATAAAACATAAATGTTCTTAGAGAACGTATGCGCTTAATAATAAGATAATTTACAGTAATATGATAAAAAAAAATTGATTAAAGCGAAGATTTGAATTTAGCGCATGCATTAGGTTTTCTTGTTATTAACCCTTAAATGCCACACCTCTCAAGAATCTCGTAAATGACACATGGGGTCTATAAAAGACCCCAGCATGAAAAATGTCTCCTTACTCATTGATTTTTTTATATTTAGTTATGAAAATTATTTTCAATGTTGTTCAAGGCTTAGAAAAGAGAATAAAATGCTTATATTGTTAAAATTTCAATTTCAACATAGTATAAAAAATTAAGTAAACTGAGTACTGCTAAGTGTACAAACAGGTAGGTCAATCACTCAACTATCATCAATGGGAGCATGAGCTCCATTTTTGGCAAGAACATTTGAAAACATTTCATTCTAAAGGGTCTGGGGTCCGCTGGACCCCGGGTGGCATTTAAGGGTTAATCAAATCTTCCTTTTTCTGACCATACAATGTTTCAAAAAATATTTCTTTTCTCAGAATTACTTATTTTATCTCACTATCTAATTTCATTCTACAAAAGAAAAATTATATTTTCAAAAAAATATTAATATATTTCTTAATAGACACATCTAACAAAATTACACTAATTTTTTTAATGATAGAGTTTATAATTATATATTTTGAAAAATATGGATGGAAATTTCACGAATGAACCCTCTTCCGATATGGCAACCAATACAATATGCATTATTAACTCAAATAATATACTTTGACTTTCTTTCTGTTCACATTGTAGTTACAAGTATTGTATAATAATTAATACAGTTTTTATCAACATTAAATAACCATTGTTAAGTTTAGTATTTGTAGACTCGATACGTGTACGATTTCCAGGATAACGTCTCGTATAACATTGTTATGCTGCGCAGCACTACATTGTCGATGCGCGTTCATGTATCGCATTACTGCATGTGCGCTCCGGTATAATTTTTATCGTTCATCAGCAGCATTTTATCCGCTTAAAAAGAACATGTTCTTTCCAAACGCGTAATACGTATTTCAGGTTTCTCGGCGCTAAGTCTGCCATACTAGGAGCATGTAAGCTCACGCAAAGAGTAACAATGTGCATATGTCATGCAGTACTTCTTACAGGAGAAGCTTTTCTTTGCCTGCAATTGTTATTTTAACGAAGTGGAATCATTATTAGTTCGTTCTACGTCATATGTTTAATTTGATAAATGTTAATTGCTTTTATGGAGTATATGACATAAAAATATACAATAACTAGGATTTTTAAATTACTACAATCTTGTTTCAGTGTCTCTTGTAGTATTCAAATGTATCGAGTAAAAGAAATCTATAAAGTACATAATATAAATATAAATATATGGAATATAATTAACTATACTAGTAAGAATGATGCAAAGTAATATTTTAATTGTACTGCAAACTACAAATTACAATTTATATAATATAAAAATATTTAATAAAATTTGCACATTATATATATATATATATATATATATATATATATACTTATTATTTTATGAGCAATACATTTAAATATTCCAGTTTATATGTTAATGTATAGTATAGCATATGTATAGTTCTAATGAAGTAACATCATATAACCCAATCTGATTTTACAAATGAGATACACGTTTATCACCATACCGTAGTTTTTTTTAGCTTGTATACGTATCATTATCTGTTTGAGAAATTCTACGTAATTATCATTTATTTGAGCTGATTACTCGTCGCTCTATCGAGTCAGCTTAAGTACCAATGATCCTAACTCCTTCACCATCGCTGTTTATTTAGTAATTTATCTGTCGTATACATGTGATCGATTATTGGCACGTAAAAAATTGACGCTTTCGCGACTCCGATTGCTACCGTGGACATGTTCGCCATACACGACATTGTATAGTATAAAACTCATTCGCGAGTTTGTAAATCAACGTCGTTAATTTTACTGATGGCAATCCGTGTTCTTGCCACCTATCAGCGTTCGTGTGCACTAATAAACGAAGGTGCGTAATACACCGTACACTGATTACGTTGCGAGTGCATTTATTCTGTACACGCCGAGTGGAGAACTTAACGATATTACGAGTTATTAATGGCACGACAGTGATCGATTAACCACCCGAGAAAAAGTCTGTTCCTCCCCATTACAAATATAAATATAATTATATCCTACGGACTCTCTCGGCGACATTGAGTGTGCTTTAAAAGTTGCCGCACCTAATTGGATGTATATGTATAAGGTAGGCCGAGAAATGTAGCAGGAAAATTAAAGTAATTTCTTGAAAAAAAAAATATTAAGCACGCGAAAACGATATTATATCGTTATATAAAGATAATATCCACGTATTATAAAGTGGAGTAATACGAATTTTTTAAATTTATTTTAATGTGCACAATATAATAATATATGTTGCAAAGAAGATGCACATTAATTATTTAAAGAACTCGAAAATTCAAAAAAATATAATGTTTCCGTTAAAATAAAGTGAATAGAAACACGTTTTATCTTTTAAAGATACTTAGAGTTATTTGAAAATGTTTTATTCTCTGTATTATAAAACACACCCAGTATTAATATAATATATAAAATATTTTAAGGATACTTTATACCTGTTTCTTAAAACCATCAATCATCTTTTATCAAAAATAAGAATACATAAACAGATTTTAAAGAAATGGATGATTTTATTATTCTTTAAAATGACAGCAAAAATTTTAATAGACTATTAAGATAATGTGTAGTCTGTGTGTATAAATAAAATTCATACCATCACTCAGATGATTTATTGTTACTTTGATGTTCCACATTACGTTTATTGAAACTTATATTTGTTGAAACTTATAGTTGATTGCATGAAATAATTTGTTATTATTAAATCGTCTATGAAACCATACAAGATATTGAAACAGGCAAAATATTTTCTGTACTTCAAGTACAATGTAAAAACCGTATCTTTTAGCGGTGAACGTCGTTCAGTGAGTTTTCCCGATGTCGTGAATCCGCACAAACCGCGAAAGTATTATATATGCGCTCGCATTCTAAAATTTCACGGAACGAAAAAAAGGGAAGAGAGAGAGAGAGAGAGAGAGAGAGAGAGAGAGAGAGAACAAAGGAAAGAAAAAGAGAGAAGAAAGTGGTGGGCGGCGAAGGGTAGAGCTCAGCGACTTTATCGCTTATTAATCGTGCGACTGTGATCGATTATCTTGAGTGAGAATGGCCATTTCCACGTGGAGGGTAGCAATTATGCCCGGTTCTCGGGCTATTATTACACCGGAGAGGGCCTCCGCCGAAGGAGCGGTCCGTGGCCCGCGTAATCGCGGCGCGTTGTTAAAGGCGAGCCCGAACGGATCGCACCGTTCGTGCACTAGGCCGAGATTGATTTATAAAGTATTAATTGCTGGTACGTGGGCGGGGAGGAAAGGGTCGAAATAGCATTGGGCATCGCGCGCTCTCTCCATCCTCCGTGTAATTGAAAATGAGGAGGAGCTTTTACCGACGATAACCGCAGAAGGCCCGGGCTCCCGCCGCGCCGCGCGCCGCCAGGAGAACAGCAAACGCGCTCATTTGGAATTATTAACGACATACAGCTCGTCGAACGACCCAAGGCTAAAAGCTTGGACGAATCTTAATGTGGACTATGATTATGTTCCGAAATAGTAATATCGTGATAACAATAAAGCGTATTTTGTACCGCATTACACGTTTTACTTTCTGCAATAACATTATAGCTAAAATAATATTAATTATTTATCTATTTAGCAATTTTTATATATACATTCGGTTTCCTGAAAACTATTCGCTTTACTAAATAGCTTTGATATTGGAAAAGGTTACTATATATATTCAAAATAGAAAAGTATGTAAATTTTGTATAGATATGTAGATGAGTATGGGTATATCATCCATAACAACGAGGGAATTCTAAAGTCAAGAAATACATAGAATAACTTAAAAAATTTTTTCAACTTTCAATATTGTCTGAAGTTAAATTATTTATGTACATACATGTATTTTGTATAGATATTTTATATTTTTATCATAAACACATTTGTAGGATAATTATCTTTCGCTTATTAAGTCAAATTATCTTATTAAATTATCTTGTTGTTCCGAAGAACGGAACAACAAAAACATAAAATTAATATTTACAAATGCCAAATTGATGATGCTCAAATTCTGATATTTAAACAAAAAACAAGCAGGCGATGTATCTCCGATATGCGCTGTTTATCGCATTATTTGGAACATAAATCTTCCCTACGTAATAACATTAAATATGCATCGTTATGGAGGAAGCTGAAGGAAACAATTAATGAACAATTACGGTGCAATTTATGATTATGGCGTTCGGCGATATCCATCATGAGCTAATGCTGCCTATAAATAGTTAGCCAATAAATTCAAAGTATGAAGGAATCCGTTGATTACAAGACTGTCTTCCGTTATGTCGCATATTATAATATATAATTAGAGATACAGTCATAAATTATAATGCAGACGATATTATTTGACTTGTGCTTTCTATTATAGATACAATTTTTATTGATAGAAGGGGACTTGCCTATATCGTAATTGCAAATTACAAGAATTTACTATTTATATTTAAACACGGAAAAAAGGATTTGCTACTATACGGACAACTAACATTTTTTGCTACGAGAGCTAATTAATTTTGCAATAATAGCAAAATTAATTAGCTCTCGCAACAAAAAATGTTAGTTGTTCCATATTTAACAAATAGATTTGCTGTTGCAGCAAAACCTTTTTTTCCGTGAACGATATTACTATTGCGGAAGTTATATGTATAAAACGGAAGAAATGCAAGTGACAAGTACAGAACATACTCTCCAACTTTTGTTTGTTCACTTATCTTAGATTTCCTTTTTACTACTATATATAAGGTGACGCAAAATAGGTCATTAAAAACTGCAATTATTATGTGCAGAAAATAACACGGAAAAAAAGAAGTTGTAAAATAGGGACAACTAACATATTTTGTTGCGAGAGCTATATTTTTAGCAATAGTAGCACAACGTTTTGTTACTATTGCTAAAAATATAGCTCTCGCAGTAAAAAAATGTTAGTTATCTATATTTTACGACTAGATTTGCTACGGTAGCTAATTTTTTTTCCGTGTAGCTATATTTTTAGCAATAGTAACAAAACGTTGTGCTACTATTGCTAAAAATATAGCTCTCGCAACAAAATATGTTAGTTGTCCCTATTTTACAACTTCTTTTTTTCCGTGAACTATAGTAAAAGGTACGTGTTTGATTTGCTGACATGTCCTAATTACAATGTTAGTTAACTCGATCCTTAGAATCAACAATTTATGCTCTGATTCTAATACTCGTAAATACGTGTACGTCATCTAGTAATTATGAGATAATTATAAAAGTCACAAATTTGCATATGCCATAAATAGGTTCAATATTTTTTACGGAAGAGGCTATTTATGTAATACTCTCATTAATTTTTCCGTTGGGTGAAAACTTGTTGGATAAGTATATCTTTCATAATCAAGGTTGAAATGTTATATTCGTGTTTTAGTAAAATAAATCTGATTTCGTATTCTTTTGAAAGTCGACATATTTAGATATATCATCATACGGTCATGCATAATAGTAATTACATCGGAACCCAATCTTTTTTATCATAGAATTGATCAAAATTTTCTAGGAAGCTGTTTGAAATTATTCCTTGCCTTTAATTTGAATAATCTCTCGCAGCTCCGCGACTCGTCCGACTCGTTACGAGAACAAGCGCACAGATTATCCGGGTATTAACCGCGTTCCTGAAGATCAGAAGATGGATGTCGTCGGGTGATCCTTTATAGGTTCAAGTTTCGCCGAGAAAAGTTCTTCTACGTTTTCTTTTTTTTTTTTCTATTTTACTCGACGCGCACGACGAAGCTGGATCAGCAAGCCGCGTAATAAAAAGTTTCGCGTGCATTAAATACGCGTCTCCTTTTATTCGTTATCGCTACTGCGTTGCATAACGCGATTACGCGACATCGATGGATCGATGTGCGCTGATGAATTTGCGTGCGAATAAGGCAAGGGGAAAGGGACTGCCGATGCCCTACAGCTGCGCTCGAATTTTGATGAGTAACGATTCTATCAAGCATCGTCAAGGAACGTTCGAGGTGTTAATAAGAAACTTCGGTGAACAAAAGAAGTTAATTAACACCTTTAGCAGCTGCGTGAACAACCTATCGCACATAAATTGAAAAGTCTTGCAAAGAAAGTCATCAACGAGAGTATAGAACACTTAAAGGGTCACTTTCAGTTTCTTCGCATTACAAGAATTATTTTAAAACTGATTGCTTACTTTCTTTGAGACTGTTCAGAAAAGCATTCAGTTTATTGCAACAAAATTGTTTACTCTGTCCAAACTTTAATTCATAATCCTTTATATAATAAAGTTAAATATGTTATAAAAAAAGTGGATTACTTTTTTGATAAATTATTAATAAAATAGCAGAAACTTAACTGATTTGCTATTTTTATCGTAAAAAAATCGTATTTTAAAAATTCGCCTTCTATCGACAGAAACAAAGCTATTACTCATTGAAATAACAATGAAAGTGAAGCGGTTTGTGACGCAATATCCAAACGTAACGATGATTGCACAATTTTCATTTACACACATAGTATTGGCAAGATCGCTAATTACTCATTAGCAATTACATGAAATGCATCGGAAAAGATCGTAATTCCCGCGCCACCGATGAGAAACTCCGATTTGTGTTAGTGAGGCAATAGCCGGTTTACAATTTACTATCCTGCATATATCACACGTGCGATTGCCTGCAATGTCCACCGTAATGAAGCACATATAAAACGACGAATAGAATACATTTGAGTACTCCGACATCGATCAATAGGACATAGCTCCGTTCTACGCGGAGAATGATCCATTTCACAATACTCTTATCGATCATTCTTAATCCGCTCTACTGCTCCGACCTGTACGGATATCAAACATCAAAAGATTCAAATGGAAATGATTGCAACAATTGCTCAAAATAAAACCGATATTTCCATACCAATACAATCAGTCGCACAAGTGAGATTCCAACAAATATTAATCATAATGAAAATAATAGTCCATAAAATTATCAAAAAAAATCTATTGTTGAAAAATGTCAATTTTTAATTTTGTTCTGAGATCGATTTAACGTTTAACGACTGAAGATTAAAAATAATGACAATTTATTTCTTTTTAAAATTTTAATTATTAAAAAAGGAAAGATATGATATATGTAACGAACTACCAATATAGTTTAAAATACTCCAATCCATAAATATATATAATAATAAAACTGTAAACAGATATTATATCTATTTGTGCATTAGTATATAATTTGTATAATCTTTAAGATGCAGTAAAATGTGTATACACATTGCTCTCGAATTTATATATCTTCTAAATAATTAAATTGAAATTTATCGCTGGTTTCTCTCTCTCTCTCTCTCTCTCTCTCTCTCTCTCTCTCTCTCTCTCTTTCTATCCTACACTCTAATATCCGCGAGTATTAACCGTTATATCCATCTTTCGTTTAGAATGAACTATTAGAGCCGAGATCCGTAAGGCTATTTCGACTCGGTTAATAATCCGCGAAGCGCTTTTGGAATTCAGGTTTAACAAACGATACCGACGCTATTCGCGTCGAACTTACGAGTACAAATAAAGGTGACTGAATTATAGATGGTCGACGGTATTAGCCGTTCGACCCGCGTATAGCCCTCCGAATGCTCGTGCGGTAAATTGAAACGTTATACCGCTCGGAGGCGCGACTTTAATCCGCGCCAGCTCGTCGCTGATTAATGCCATCAAATCGAATCATCCGGCTGTAGCTGCATCTTGAGGCTACACGCCAAGGCTCTCTTCCTGCAGTTCTTCACGAGAGATGATTGCCTCTCTTCGCACACGGTATCAGCGCTCTTCTTTCATCTTCGTCCCGCGAGCCCGTGGGAGCGGCATTACCCGACCGCTTCTTAGTTTGTGTGCATGCACGCAACTCGCATATAACATCCTGAACTGAAAATCTATGAATATCTGGCGTAAAGGGGTCGGCGAATATCGCCGATGTTTTCACATTTCATTTTGGCACGGCTAATAAATGTCAGCGGTGTTTCTGACATTTATGTTAATTGAAAGAGATTGATTGACATATTATTTATGATTAATTATTCGCGAAAAAAAAATACATGAAATGAAGCGAATAACGGAATAATTTATACTTCTAAATTGATGATAGAAAGCATGCAGTGGTTCTTTTCAAGAGTGTATGATTTCAAGAAGAAGATATTTTTTGGGTTAAGAGTCCTTATAGACACCGAATGTACATTGCCCATTATCGTGGACACTTATACTCGCAAATACGGCTCGTAAATAGGTGCCAATATTCGCGCAATAGCGAGATTGCACAAATATATTTTGCAACTTGCGCCACCGTAGCGCCGTCTGCTTTTGAACCGTAGAGCGCGCGGACGTTATATTAAAGAGAAACGAACGAAACGAGTTTATGGTACGGAGAAGTAGTAGGAGTCGTGCGAAGGAGTATACGCTGACCGATAGATTGCGATATACAAATATTATGCCAAGCGCAATGGAAGAAAATAGCTTTCGTTTGAAAATGACTGCCTTAGACTGGACCAGAGTCAAATAATCGTGACAATTGCATGAGAGACGATGATTACTTAACCGAAGCCCACGTGGAAACGTGCCGAGGATATCGCGACACCCACGTCGAGCGAAAATAGATTTACCTAACGACGTTCGAGAGTGTGCGGAGCCTCGAGTGAATTTGACTAATATCCAACGGAAAAGATAGGGAGAGAGAGACTAGGAAGAATCGTTAACTCGTGAGAGCTGCGTAAACATTTACGCGGATGAGTAAGTTTTAAGACTGTTGGAAAATAAGTGCAGTATCGTGTACCTTCGTAATATCTCGAAAGATAATGCGCGCGGCCTATCGTAATTTCGTACCCGGAAAACGTTGTTTCACCGTTATTTTCATAAGAATAAATTAATAATTTTTTTTTTACGCAACAAATAGAACCGTTTGTATACGATCCTGCGCTTGCAATTAATTTCCGTGGAATAGAAAAATATGCGGAATTAAATAATGTTTAAAAACGATATATCGAAGTTTCGCGGTAGTTATGCTAAATTGCACGATTGAATTCGATATAACTTTGATAAATTCAATTTTCCGTACTACAAACATGGAAAAATCTATCTTACGTCAATCGGCACGTTTTCATCGCGGTGGATAAATATAGTGATCATTTTTGTGTGCTTATATATCATAGAAAACTCGGAACTCATTGAAATTATATTGGTTTTAATCTTCGCTATAAAATGTGTGGCATAAGTGTGGAAAAAATATTCGTGACTAGTTGTATTATCAAGATGTTATTTTAAAAAATTACAGAATTTTTTATATTGGATTTTCTATTCATTCATTTCTTGACAACAAAAGATTAGTTCGTTCTTTTCATCTGTCGCCACTTGTTCACGGTATTGTTAATAAATCTCGCAATTTTTTGAGAAATATGGAGAACATTCGGTTGTAAATACAGATCACACACACATACGGTATCATTATTTGCAAAATGACAACGAACATTTGTACAACACAAAATAACATGATCGCAACTAATATCTCGCCGTGCCGTGACCAGCGGAGCAGACAAACGAAAGGAGACAGGAATGACGGAGACGGGACTATAGAAGGAGAGGTAAAATCCGCGACGTGGAAACGTCGATACAGATTTCCGTGGAACTTGATCCCGGTATCCCGGCATTTATTCCACTTGTCTCTCGAATCAGTCACGACGATCTTCACGATCTTTCGTAGGTGCATAAATCACGCAGAGAATACCCGCGGCTGTTCCGTCTTGCGGCGACCTTTCGATCGAGCACGGGTCTCGTTTGCGGAATTTATTGTCTTACATCACACGAAAGCGAGCGTGTAATATATATATATGTGTGTGTGCGCCGGTCTGCCTGTTACGCCGAGGAGTACCGGCTGTTTTTTTCATTGTGTCGTCATCGATGTGATCCGACGCCGTCACGAAATCGTCGATGTCGTTAAATTGATGTTCTATTAAAATTCCGATATCCGCGAGAGCGCGGACGCGCCGCGCCGAGCCGCGCCGAGCCGCGCGCTGTCTTGGCCGTAGAGCCACGGCGTAAAGGCGCGAGGTTAAACGATGGACAGGGCGATAAGGCTAATGAGCTGTAACGATCCTTTCCCCGCTTTATCCTCCCCCACCGGCGGCGCAGTTAACCTTTTATCCGTGCGCGATTTTCAAAGACCTTGTTAAACGCCGACTTTCTCCGCGAGTGCTGCCTTGCCTAATTTCTTAGTGCCCGAGGATTGGACGAGCGTCCAATCGCGTTTATGGGCGAACATACGGATAATTGTTGCGCATAACCCGGGGTTCTCCTATAATTGGTTGCCCTTTATCGTCCGCCTTAATAGCGGTTTGTTGAGAATTAGATAAAAGTCCCGTCCCGTGTACGCGCGCGGCGATAAATACCTATATGCGTTCTGCTGTGTAATTTACATTTGCAGAATATACCTACGATATAACTAATTGGATAATGTTTAGCACGGCGACGTAGATTATTATTAAGTCCTTATAATCTGTTATTTCTGTGTCAACGGAATTGCTCGCACGTCTGAGAGCCACGTATCTAAATGACCTCGTATATTACATTAAAGGATTAAAAGAAAAGTTTATCCCGCATTTTCAAGGCTATCATAAAGCTCGGATAACGATTTAATGGATACGGAGGCAGAATGTGATAATTAATGAACATTACATTAGCATATTAATCCTTTACACGACTGTTCGCGTATAATTTGTAACAAGGAATTTTGCGGGGTGACGTCTCGCGAGACGGGGAGAATGGGAAAATGGGTGGAAATAATCACGTTCTTCCTGTGTTTCACTTTGCATCCCCCTCGCTCAATGCCGGTAAGACGAAACTTCAACGGCAGCGTATTCGCACGCAACTCGCCTATTTATCCCACTCGCAATCGACGTACGCGCGCCCAGAATGCTCTCACATAATGTGATTATGCTAATGGCCAATACGGCCGAAGGAAGGCGATATTGGGATATCCCGTGTCACACTGCGATCGACAATAATTATCGAAAATGACCCATCAATCTCACTCAGTCTTAAAAAAGCCCGTATATCATTATCAGAGACGGATTTTAGGTCGGACTTTTTAGAACCCGTCCCATTCTTATGTCATGACATGCACCAATTATTGTACGTAATTATTTTAATACAATATAAAATTAAAAAATACAAATTGTATTTTTTTCCTACATACCAAAAAAAAATTAATATATATCTTTATAATATTATTGTCTATACAAGTGTGTGTATGTGTGCGTGAGAGACAAACCACCAGAGAGAATAAAATAATCAAAGTTAACATTACAGTACTTATAGACTTTTCCTATAGAAAATTAACTTATACCGCTAGCTGTTTCAACGATTTATAATTTATATGAATCTTACTCGATTTTATTTCGTTGATCAAAAATTCTTATTCTGATATTAAATTCGCTTTTGATTGCTGTTGGTTTTAATTTCTTCCGAGTTAAAATAAAAGGCAGTTTTGTTCATGTACTAAATGTAACCGGTGCGAAATAATCTACGTACATGCCTAAATGGTAGAATTGTAAAATTTATCTGGCAGAACGGAAATCAGATAAGACCGCCGCATCGCTCGAGAGGCGGTATTCGAGGTATTCTCCTAGAAAATCATAACAGCGAATCGTGGTAATTACTTTACGTCGCCGGTAACCACGGGGCTGTTGCGTTTCCGTAAACTACAATTACCACTAACTCAACAATGGATACAGCAAAGATTTAGCCGAACCGCTGTTTTTGTTGCGCAGCGGACCGTCAGCTCGGCAATTACTACGCGCTTGGGTATACTTTTGAAAACAGCCATCTGCTTAGTGAAAGTAAACGTGCAATCCTACCAATTTCTTCGTGTCACTTTTGCATCGCGGACGTCCGGCAGGCCGTAATTTGTGCAACATGTATGTATGTACACATATAAGTGACGCGGGAGAAACATGAAGATAGGATGTCCAGGCGGACAATAGTTGCCGTTTAAATATCGCAGCGTATAGTTCATCGGGGTAGGGCCACTTATTATTTGGTAACAACTTGTTGTTAACGTCTCGCGCCGTGCGTAACGCACCGATGCAGTCGCGAGTGGAAAACGAGGCGTGGAGTTTCAATATTTGCGTAAGTATATTTTACAATATATACAGGCGGGGGGAGGCCGCCTCACGCGCGTTTACTCGAACGTAACTCGAAGGCGCGTACCTTTTTCTCGCCCTGTTATGCGCCGCACGCTCGAAATCACTTCACATCTTTTAACGTACCGCGAGCGAATTTATGCGCGCATCCACTTTGGCGCCTACGTGCATACTGCGGACGAGTATATGGCGGACAGAAATACGAATACGTATTCGAGAAATCTCAGACAGTTTCCACTGCAACCCGGGCAGGCACGGGTATTACTTTGCTGCAAAATTTAAACGATACTTAAATAGGGTGGATAAAATCGGGGCATTAATAATTCGTGAATGATACTTGAATGAACGTGACGACGCTGTATAAATAACGATTGATAGGGTAATTTCATATATATTTTAATTATGCATCAACAACACTCTAGTAAAATGTTCTTGTCCTAATTACATTGATAACGTAATAAAGATGTATATTAATATTTTGAAATCGTTGTACATTTAATCTCTGCTTGCTTTTATTTACTTTCAAGAGAAAGGATAATAACAATAATTAACTTTATATTAATGAAATAAAGTTTAACGCGTGACAGGATATTTTGAAATTACCTTTATGCTTTTCTTCGATAAAACGTAATGTATATATCTTTATATGTCGAACTTCGAGAATGAACGTAATACGCAAGATTCAATAAATAGTGCCATATTTTCCACCGCAATTAAAGCAGCAAGCGTGTTTTAAGGTAAGATATACCTCGCTGACGACGCGAATGATAACTAAGGACAAAATGAGCATGAAGACAATTCCGCCGAAAGCCCAAGAGTCCGCGGATATACCTTTTTACGCCTATCGGTGAAGTTTCTCCTCGAATCGGCGGTCTTATCACGGGAAGGGATACGTAAAGTGTGCGATTTAGCGAGTGATATCACGAAACCTGCGTAAGGCAACTTTTACAAACGTGATATAAGTGGTGAGGATTAAAGCTGCAATCCGACTACGCGCGTGCGTATCGCGACTATTCCCACTAATATAGTTTCATTAATATTATTAATACTTTTTGCTATTACCGTGACTAATTAAATACGTCTTTTGGAGCAAACAATCTCTTTCGAGAAAAAATTATAAACACAAAGTATCTTCTTATCAGGCTGTATATTCGCTAATAAGTATCATGCGGAACCAATGTACCGCGCGTTTGGATTAATAAAGGAAATCGAACTGAGGCTGAGAGAGGCGGAGATTATAACGATCGACAAGTCTCAGAATTAAGCATCGGCGTTAATTGCGTTCAATGTTTTTTACTTCCGATACTACCTGGTATCATAAACCTGATATCCGCCTGATATAAAATTGTTTTTTCATATTGCATTTACATAATTACCATAAATACACATCTTATTCTGAGTTATCTACGGTAAACCTCTTCTTATCTTCATATATATATGCATGTATATATACATCAAGCTAGAGTTAGATATTTTTGGATTAAGCAGCACGTATAAACTCGAAAATATCGTTGCATGAAATTAATTACAATCTGTAATAGTAATAATTATTTAAGTCTTAATTCAGTCTTACTTCTCCTACTGATAAACGTAATTATTGAAATCCATAAACTAGGTTTTCAGTTCTTCCTCGTAATGAGGTTCTTCCTGAATATTTTTTTTCTCTCAGAATTACAAACGTGGAAGAAGTTTTAAATAATATTAAAACTTGTTCCGTAAATATCTTTTCGAGCTTATTAGCGTTAATTAGTTCCGTTATTAATACTACTTAATCCATTAAATCATTTTTCGTCGTCTGTCTCGCATCGTCGTATCAAACACGTCGCAAATTATGTCGAAACCTTTTTAATTTTTCGCGAGAAAAATGTTGGAGGTGTTTGAACTACATCGTCCATCACTTTTATCGGAATGTGGAATATTTTCCGTAGAAGCCCAAGATGGGAAACCTGTCGTGCGCTTTTCTGTGCACGAAGATGAGAGCGGAGGGATCGTAAATCGCGATGGCTGCTTCTAGGTGAATGGGGTATATGACAGCATTGGTAGGAGAATGGCGCAAGGGAAAGTCATGACAGAAAACAATCTTGATGGCATAAGCCACTTGCCTTCGGTCTTCCGCTAGTCTACGAACTTAGCTTTTTGAAATAAAATAATTTTCTTACAGAAGATTGAGCAATATTAGTGATTACTCTAATAATCTTTTTATAACATTGCACGCAATGTAAGTGGAGAAAAATAATTATTCCTATAATAATATAGAGTATATAGTGGACACACAGTTATTATGTAATTAAAATATTGTCTAATTAATCGCAATTCTGCAAGAGCATGCATTGAAACTTACAATTCGTCAAAGATGGATGAAGTTTTCTCTAGTATCTGAAATTATAAAAGAATATAATTAATATCATCACATATACACACATACACAATTGATAATCTACATATATAAACTACAATATGACATATTTATTAAAAAATTGGTATATTGTAGGTACGGAATAATTGAAATAAACAAATGGTTCCCTTGTACAGAGATATTGTCGTGCCGGTACTCCCAATGTGTCTTACAAATATGGTAATCGTCGGATCGAGGGCGATAAATCAGTCCACGACAAATGGGAACATACTTATGGCGACACTTTCTTTATGCTAATTCTCCAAGTAAATCGCGCATTCGCTGTGATCCGCCGTTCTTTACCGACAAAAAGCAGTCGTAGGCAAAGCGCACTATGCGGCAATATTGCGACAAGACGATAGGAGGTGACGTGGGAGAACGGGCATAGAAGAATGCGTAATTGTTTTGAAAGAGACCGAGCTTCGTCGCCGCCGCCGCCACCGCCACCGCCGTCGTCGTCGTCTTTCGTGTGGGATGTGTGAAAGGCGGCCTAGCCTGCCGACGCCGAGCATAAACGACGAGGACAGGTTTCGTTTCTTTCGCTGTCCACATATCCGCCATTCCGACCTCTCTTTTAACGCGATCCCGGCGCATGCACAAGCGCAGAAATTGTCGGTCCATAATGGATCTGCACTGAACGTGCAATGTAATTTTCGATTTATCTTGAAGCTAAAACCGATGCTTAATCAGCGAATATTCTTATTGGAAAATAAAACAATAGGCATATTATTTGATAGAAAAACTAAAAATTTGTACAATAATTTATATAAAAATACGATGTGATTATTTTACCTTCTAACGAAGGGACTCGAGTTGTTGCATTTTTTATATTATAAATGTATAATAAAATGGTTTTTTGTAAAAGTCTTTAACTTCTTTTGCAAAAATTTTGTAGTATAAAAATATAAACTTTCAAAACTCGAATTAATTTGCAGCTAATAACACTAGATTGAATTGAAGAATCGACACGCTGATATTATCATTAGTCATTCCAGCGGAAATTTTATTCAGAGTTCTTGGAAATCTTATGAAATCCCCTGTGATTAAAAACGGAATAGATAGATTTTCTCATTAAAATTTTCCTGCATTCTCCTTTCGAAATGCGCCCAAAAACCGAAGAACTTTTCATCTAGTTTCTGTAATGTTCAAATTCATGGCGAAATCGCGGAGATATTCTAGTAAGGACGGATTTTCCACCGCACGCATATCTTTCATCGTTGTATTCGTTACGTCGGAGCCATTCGAAATTTTGAAACAAGATGTATTCTCGTTCGCGAGAGGCAGACAAGTGGAGGCATCAACAATGGGGATTATCAGCATTGGCTGATCCGACTTCAGGTTGATATTGGTCTCTCGAGCCCCGACATATTGTAATCACGCGGATATATTGTGCTTGTGCAATGCACGCTCGTCTCTCCCAGCATATCTCTCTCTCCTCATGCTACACTATCCGCCAACCCACCCCAAGGCACCCTCTTTTGGTCTCTTTCTTCGTGTTCGTCCATTTCCCCCGGCCTCTATCTCCGGCGATCAATGCTCTCCTATCCTACCGATAACTCGATAATATTACACGCGAAAACCGCTTCCGACGTGCTCGCCCAGTCAGCGAGCCACTTGTGCGAGCAAATAACCAGTTATCGGAAAACCGATTTTATTTTCGAGGAGGAGCGGTGGTCCCAATTTTTTTTTCTTATTGGTGCTACTCGTCCTTCCTCCGCGTTCGATCTCTCGCTCTCCGATCCTTCCTTCTCTATTTTTTCTTTGGCTCTATACCATGTACAGTAGAGGACAAAGATTGGCGCGATTAAGGTTGAATGACGCAATTCTCTTTCTAAACGCGGAATTGCGACAATGCCTCTTTTGTCAATCCCTTGATTCCGTAGCTATTCTCAAATACAGTGAAATTAAAATTATTTAAATACTTTCTCGATTGTAGTCAGTATTGTATCTTTACAGCTTGTATCTTTTTAATATCAATTTCTGTAAAAAAAATATTATGTTTCTAATATATATAATATAATATTAAACGTAAACATGTGTTGTGCATGTTTTACGAAAATTACCTTTTAATTCAATCGTTTTTTCATAAATATTTGTACACGCATCTACTTCTACAATTTTTTAGATACCGGGTTGAAGTTTTGCACACAAATAGAGTATCATAGAAAGTATGTTCTCTTCCAATTTTATTAAAATCCGTCGACCGGTATGGATTTTAAGGGGATTTTCACTTTTCAGAAAAGCGTGTTTTACGCTATACCTTTCTCAATATTTGAGATACCGATCTATTTCTAATTCTATTATATTTTTCAGTTTTTTCTACCCTTATTTCATATATAACTCTTTAAAATTTAATTAATCAGTTCTTGAGTTATAGAAATTTCAGTAAACTTTGCTGTTTTTTTTTTTAACAGAAATTGGTAACTCCTTTTTTTTGACCATGTGTTTTAGGTTCTAAAAGAATCGATGATAGAAAGGAACCAACAGCTCTCTGAATTGAAGGATCTTTTCGGCTATTTAGAAGAACATCGTTCTTTGAAAGGTTACGACGGTTCGAAGACATCACGGTGAGTTTGCATTTTACATGATATTTTTCATGAGATATATCAAAAGCTAATATATTAATAGTGTGAAAATTTATCAATAAACGTTATCACAATCTTAGGTAATACGAAACACATAATTAAACATGTAACGAAAAGAAACATGATAAAGCAATCTGTTTCTCAATATGAATAAAATTTAATTTAATTAGATTGATATATCTTGCACGAGATAAACTACATATTTGTGATTTATTTCTGATTATAAAAATTAATTCTTTAATCAAAATAATTCGTTTCATAACACATAAAAAAGTTAAAGAAACTTATGACGCATTTTGATTAAATTTATATTGCATTCATATTTTGTGTCACGGAGATATATGTATATGTATGTGCAATTTTGTAAAAACCGACGCGGTTATCCGGGATCAAGACATCAACGACATAGAAAGGAAAGAATCAATCGTACCAATTGAAGATTGATTACGTCGGTGTATCGACGACCGAGATTTAGCGCGCCGCGGCAATGCAATTTCTTTGTCGTCTTTACTTTGTACCAGGACCTTTGCGCCTCCCCATCTCCAACGCATCCTGGATCAATCCTTTCTCCTTCGATACCGGATCTACTGTGGGTTTCGCGACAAAACGACCCAAGCGTTTGAACAGTTTGCTGCAAGATTGATCTCATACCTTTTTTGCCGCATCAGTCTTTTTGATACGTTATTGCTTCTTTTCCACAATCTAATACCTCAAATTTATGTCTTAACTTAATGCTACATATCTACTTGAATACCTTAGAATAACTTGCAATAATTGTAATAATCTCGCGATGTTGAAGAAAGGTCCATGAATATCAATGTTAAAAATAAATAGTCTATAAAGAGTAAAATTATTAAGACATAAAATGACTACAAACTTAAAATAAGTTTACAATCGATTAGCCATTCATAATCTTCGCTTCTCGAAAAAATATTGTTCTTCTATATATAACGACATTTGGAGATTATATAAGGAGCAAATTAGATCCAAGATCGCTGATGTTACCACCTGTTACTTTCAATTAATATCAATTAATTGCACTCATGTATCGCGATTAGTCAGGCCCGTCTCTCAAAGAAGATATCGTAAACCTATTTCCGGCAGCGGTATAAATACTATTATGTGTGCGTGAAATGCGATTGATTATCTGGGGATTGAAAGAGTATATTTAAACGTGTCTGATATTTACAAAATATAGATCATTGATAACTAAGCTGTTGACAGTAAAAAGTTTTTAAAAAATTAAAACAACTAAATTGTATTAATTCTTATCATGCTAATCCTAATATTTCTCTGTCTCATATTTCGTAATATAGCTATACAGAAATTTTGAGAAGGATTTTCAGCTAATTCTGATGCTAAATCGAAATTCTGATAATCTGTATACAAAATCTAAATTGCGTAATATTGAACAGTAAGCAAAAAAAATCGTTAATGTGTGAAAATGTATAATGAATTAATATGACGATTATTTTATTAATAACTAAAAATGTTAATGCAATATTTTTATATAACAAATTGTACAAGAAAGTTATTTAAAATAACATAAAACTTATAATTAAAAAACAATACTTTTAGAGTTTAAAATAGTGTAAATAATAAAGATAATAAAAATATTAAAATTGATTTGAATGTTAAACATTAATGTATCTTTCATGAATATAAAAAATTAAGAATATTTAGAATAAAGTTCTTTTAGTTATCAAGATTCGGTCGCGCTTTAAATAAAATATTCTAATAAGACACTAATTTACATTCTCTTGGTTTATTATGTTTTTGCAACAGAAAATCTTGCTTAAGCATATGAACATATCAACTTAATCTGACTTCATTATATTTCTACCATGCGAAAGTTTTAACTATGAATACATTTGCAACTACATACTGTCTGGAATGTCTTTATCGACATAGCGCCTATTGTGATCTGCAAGATTTTGCGATAAGAACAATAGAGTTGTAAAGTCGTCAAGCTGGAATTTACATCGAGATGTAACGTAAATGCAAAGTATTATGTAAAGAGTTTTATTATATCATTTGCTTTATCGTGCGCATTAAAATTCCGGTAATTTTTTACTGCTACTAGAAAATTTTGTAACTCTAATATATATATATATATATATATATATATATATATAATTTTTTGTCTTTGGTAAAGGACCCCGAACGGTCATGGGGGGTTTTGGCTCCCAGTCAAATTTAACAATAATATAGGATAATGTAGTTTATAACATGCTGATAAAAAGTGTCCATAGGCACCAAGCCCAAAAATGGACAGTTTCCGAGATAAAAGGCATTAAAGAGTGGAAAAATGAGAATTTCAGGTTTCAGCTAATGGCAGTTTGCAACTGGCGGAATGCCATGCTTTCACTAAAACATTTACTTGATTGCTGGATGAATTATACTTATGCACAGTATGCGTGTTCACATAGTTAAGTCAATAATCAAACCATACGTAATATAATGTCATTGCATCGAATGACATGTATGCAACATATATAGCAATAAGCAAGAATCATTTACTTATTTAATGTTAATTTTTGCAATGTATGAAAAGTACAATATAATACTACTAAACCGACTTGTGAATTACAGTTATTATTGTACTTTTCATACATTGCAAAAATTAACATTAAATAAGTAAATGATTCTTGCTTGCTATATATGTTGCATACATGTCATTCGATGCAATGACATTATATTACGTATGGTTTGATTATTGACTTAACTATGTGAACACGCATACTGTGCATAAGTATAATTCATCCAGCAATCAAGTAAATGTTTTAGTGAAAGCATGGCATTCCGCCAGTTGCAAACTGCCATTAGCTGAAACCTGAAATTCTCATTTTTCCACTCTTTAATGCCTTTTATCTCGGAAACTGTCCATTTTTGGGCTTGGTGCCTATGGACACTTTTTATCAGCATGTTATGAACTACATTATCCTATATTATTGTCAAATTTGACTGGGAGCCAAAACCCCCCATGACCGTTGCGGGGTCCTTTACAAAAAGATCTCAAATATAAATATATAAAGTCTTAAAATCCAATCCATGTAAAATTTCATAAAAATTTCACTGCAACAGCAATATTCAATTTTTGTCATACAAATGTACCGTACAGTATTAATATTTAACTGTTTATAAATGAAAATATCTTTAGCTGGTGATTTTAATCGCATGGACTTTCGCGACATAGATACGCAATAAAAATTATTTACAGGGTCATGCAATTTAAACGCATACGTGTACGTATGCCCTCACCGTCGATAACATTTTCGACGTCAGCCACGTCAACTCGTTTCTCTCGAACGTGCGCATAAATCCCTTTATGAGCGTTGTGTCACGAATTCACGGCTTGTCGCCGATTTTATTGCATGGCAGATTGCTCGGCGTAGTCGCGGCTTTTACGCCGCTGGATAGAAGTAACGAAACTTCCGGCATTCCATCTGACGATACGAGCAGGAGAGAGAGAGAGAGAGGCTCCGAACGCAAGGTGCATACGCACGGCGCGGCGCCGCGGCGTGTCGAACGGAACGTGCGGCGTGTGCGCCAGACGCATAGATGCGGTATAAATGCATATCTCCGGTAATGTACGGACCGTCTCGAATTTAGCCCGTCGAAGCGCGTGACGATATTCTTTTAACGGCTTGAGTGGCTATATGTTATAAAGTCGATATTTCCGTATTGATAGGATGCTTACGCGCGCGACCTTACAGACGCCTTGATGGTCCCTTTTACGTAAGCTTTCTTATGTGTCGTCCAAAAATTTGTTGATAAATAACTAAAATGAAAATTAAAAAAAAGTCCGAAACCAAGAAGGATTTATTGAAAATACCTAATAGGATCAGCTGTAGTATCGCCGAGTCAAGATATTAGAAAAATAATATTTTTATATTATAAACTCTGTGTGAAACTTCTTAATATTTAGTTCAAATGGGAAAGAATTAATTTTGTCTACAGAATGTAGAGCAGTTTTATTTATCGTAACTATACAAAACGTGAGTTAATCAGTTAATGTTATCTACTTTCGTGACATTATATTGCGAAGGATGTGGAATTTTTCTGTTTCATACGTGCGTTTCGATATCAGACGAGGCGATGGATACAGGGGACCCGCGTGACTCGAAGCTATAATTCAACGCTGTGATAATTGTCGCGAATTAGTCCTCTAAATCAGTCGTATACCCTTACATTCTCCGCCTCGGTCTCTCCCACTCGTACTTATCGCCGATAAATGGCGGCTCTTTCCTTTCCCTTGATCGCGTGATCGTTTGGCGTAAATAACAATTAAATAAAACTCGAGGTACGAACTCGCCCTCATTTCCTGTCTACTTTTTCTATCTTTAGCCACTGGTGAATTATACCGCTGTCATCATAAATCCCACTTATCCGCGATACGCATAATGACTGATAATTAGATGAACCATCAATTCGCGAGAATTTCGTCTGATCTCATTTTGCCACTTTCCTTGTTCTTTTTTTTCGGAACAATGTATTTCTATATTTATAAAATCTTTGTTATCTCTCTTTTAAATGATATTATTAGAATAACAGATTTTTAATTATAATTTAATAATGATCGAATATATAAAAAAATTGCTGATATCGGCGAACAATGATATAACGATATCACGAATGTAAGAACCTAATTAAATAGATGATGGATCGTTCCAACGTGCCAATTTATAATAAATCTTACATTGCAATTCCGGATAATATAGATAAATTTCTGATAATCGGGGCGGAGCGATACATTTTTTTCCAAATCGGGCGATCGGATGCAGGTGTATTACAGGTGCAATATACCTGTCGCCAGGTATGACCGCGGACATGGGGCAGGTGATTGCCGACAGAATTATTCCTTTGTGATCTAGAATTGATCTTGATGAACTGACCTTGTAATACATATATAGGCGTCAAATTTTGATGTTCCTTCTAATATGCCTATAGATACAATCGTTATTATCTGAAATTTATTCGTAGTGCCGACGTGGCACAAATGCTGCTCGCGTTATATCATCGACATGTATATTAATTGCCAACATCCATAATCTCGATAAATGGTAGATAGAAGGGTGGTAGGAGCAATTGTTTTATCTGCGACGGAAAATGCTGATTTGTGCATAAAAGGCGATTACACAGTAAAAAACATTTTGTATTTGTGTTAAAATTTTCCTGTGTAGAAAGTTTTTTGTTAAATTTCTGACACAGTTGTATGTTAATTTAACATATCGTTGTTGTGTTACTTAACTTTTCTATGTTAAATTAATATTAACCATTTTTAAGAGTTAAAATAACACAATTTATATATATAAGTGCATGAATTCTTGGTGATATATTTTATATGTTAAAGTGAACAGATAAATTGTGTTATCTTCCTTTTTATAACAATTACTATGTGTTAAATTGACATAATTCTTATGTTATTCATCAAAAAAAGATCAAAACTAAAAATAAATACTTCTCTTAAATGTTAAAATAACATCTTATCTTAATTACATTTAACATTATAGAGATGTCAATTTAACATAAACTTTGATTTCTGAAAGCGTCTAAATGTTAAATTTTTATGTTAATTTTTTACATATTATGTTTGTTATTTTTTTACATATTTGCTTTATGTTAAGTTGAGTAGATAAATTGGGACATGTGAAATGTGTTAAATTTAACACAAAATTTTTTATTGTGTAGAAAAAAAACCTGTAATTAATGTATATCCATTGCGAAGAACATTCATATTAATGATATGTACATTATTGGTTGTTATATGAATATCTGAATGTGAAATATGTTGGAAATATATGAGGAGACACGCATGCGCATAATTTTGAATATCGTCTCGTAATTGAAATTATACATATATTATACATATACGCATGTTTTTTCGTTCTTTATCCGAAGCATTCGTGTTCTCATTCATGTTCTTTTCTCTCACTCCCCTCTCTCTCTCTCTCTAAATTCTGGCAGTAAGACTGATTATATAATCCTCTTACCCCGTTTCACTTGAAATACTCAACCATACAGGTGTAAGACATGTACGTAACGGATTCCACCTGCAACACGACCAGCAGTTAACTCCTAATTAAGAGTATATCGCTCTTTATCGTTGATCGTTCCGTAGCGATCCGCCAGACGCGTACTATTCCGCAGAATTTATTCACACACGTCGGCTCGGGTTTAGCATTAGACGCGATGTGGTTGTACACGTTAGTTACCGGTGCGATAAGAATCAACTTCATTTTCCCGCGTCGAAGTCCTTTTAAATGGAAACGATTTTCATCGTGCGGAGAAAATGAGCGAACGCTACAGTTCTTTATGGGGGAGATTAATTTTAATGAACGCCACGAGCAATACGTAGACGGAGGGATACTTCGTAAGACGGGAGACCGCGATTTCTGGCTCGGTTGTACGTACAAATCCGTTGCCTGTGAAACAATTATTATTCCTGGCAGATCGCCTGCGTTATTGAGCAAGAACGGGACTTCCGTCGGGGAATCAGATACCGCCGCTCGCATGTGCAACGCGGCCAGATGCGCACACCTAGGAATCTACCTATCCTCTCCACGTACCTGCCTGATGCCTACCTGCCTGCCTGCGATTCCCCGCGTGCATCCGTGTAGGAAGCGCCTGTGCACAGATTACAAAGTGGATATTGGTTGCACGAGCTGCATTCTCTATGATCTGTGCCACAGTGCAGATGGACCAAGTCTAAAGCTATCTCCACAACGGCCGCAAACGTAACGATTTTTTAATTAAGCTTTCGCAAACGCAAAAATACGCAGGTGTTAAAGCTTTGCAAGTTAGTTTTCTCATCTTCCATCACATAGATTCAGATAATTCTTTTTTCTCGAGAGATTCGTGTATTTTTATCTTAATAAAATAAATCGCTCGAATTTCATGAAAAGCGTAATAGCATATGACAGTTTTTATTTGAAAAAAGTATTTTGCGTATTTTAAATGCTTTCGTTGTGAGCGTAGCCTGCAATTAGAATCGGCCGGCACATGTGAGCTCTATCGGAACGTAGAACGAGAGCCTATGGAAATTGGCAATTATCGCAACCCATAACTAAAGGTCTTAGTCGTGCGCTGTATCGAGACATAAGGTCTGCACGCAGTGTCGGAGGTCGGAGTGCAGGGTCATTACGCAATAATTAGAAATTAAAAAGCGCCGCGCGGTGTCTGCGTTCCCCCCCCCCTCGCATTAGCTATCTCTATCTAATGCACCACCCTCCCACGTTAGAGGTCCTCCTTCATTTTCCCGTCCGGTATATTTCGCATCGCGGTTAGTCCGTTGCAGTTAAGCGTATCGTCAGCTGGCGAATTGCAACGATGTCCATACGACAGGTTAACGAACCTGCCGCCTACTATATACATCCCCTCGGTTTTTATCTAATTTCTTTTACGATGCAGAACATCGAAGAGGAGAGGCAAGGACATGAAATTGCCGTCAGAACTGCATGCAGGTAGTAGCTGCTGGTAAACATCGCTTGAGGAACTGACCTTCTCCTCTTCAAGTCTCATTATACCACGGTTTATCTTCTTGTGGCGTAATGCGCGGCCGAATGAGAGATCGATGGCTTTCAACGGCTTCCAATAAATCTGCATTCCGTGCGCATAACTATTCGCTGCTTACAAGCCTAATGTCACAAGTCATATTTGATCGTGTAGACGTATTTCGTTACGTGATTTTATCTAAAAGTAAAATGTATCACTGACTTATATTAATATAGCAATCCGATATTTTGGGATATTAAAATTAAACAATAACCAAATTTATAAAAAAACAATTTATTTTATGTCGCATTTTATAAAATCTTACGTTAAGAGAAACATATTAAGCAATAATTTAACATTTTATGGATGGAATTTATCTACTATTATTTTATCAAATACTTTTTTGGTTTATTATAAGATATCAATCGTATATCATTTTCTATAAATAGACATAAAACTTAAATTGTATATTAATTAATTTTACTTTTAGATAGCAAGTGTTTCAGGATACGTGAAAATTCGTTCGTTGTGCTTTCTAATCTATTGACTCATTGCTTAATAGACAAACATGCTCAACATGTAATATGCTTTCGCCAAGACGTGGCGTTAATCTCGATGCTAATCTTCCTGAATAGTCTGTAGGTAGTAAACAACTCTATGATTTATTACAAAAATGCCCGCGAAATAGGAAACCATACACGTGCTGGCGCATTTTCATTTGTTGTGTACAGTACGAAAGGCTCGCAGGTTACAGGAGTATCCATCTGTCCATGGCATGGTTTTCATGTGGGAAAGAACTCTCCTCATCGCTCGGAGTAACGCCCAAGGAACTGGTTTCTACGCCTTCGCCTTCTCCTCGTTCCTACCTCGGACCTTTCTCCTTCCTCGCCACGAGAGAAACGTCTCCGCGGATTCTGGATTTTATGAGTTTCTAATGAGAAGGGATTGCATTAGTATGCAGTGCAACCGCGTGAATGATATGTTATATACCCTTCATGCGTTGCACATGTACCAAGACGAGACATCAAATTATTTCTACCTCTTCGACAGATGGAGAACGCGTCTCGAAGTATTATGCCTCCCAACTTTCTGAGGCTTCCGTTAAAAAGCCGAATGGCTTTGATGGTTTTGATCAATGAAATTATAAATTTGTTCATAACATCGTCGTCGTTAGTAGAAGATAAACGACTAAACTCCGCCGCGAAATATTTATAATGCTATGGGAAGACTGTTGCAAATTAATTCCCGTACTTATGAGGAATAATCATTCCTTAATATCATATTCAATTATTTAAAAGAAAGATTCGACATATAATAGTCTTTCGCAAATTCTATAATATCTTTTCAAAATGTTCCAAATGGAACAGATAACAGATAATGAATTATATTTTCCAAATTTTTTAAATACTTTTAACATGTTTGTTATATCAAAAATGTAATTTTAAAATAAGAATAAAATATCAATATAATTTCAGAAAATTATGACAGAATTAAGTTACTAATTAGTGTAGAAAAGTACTTTTATCGAAAGGTTATAACATTAGCAATATTTATAAATTGTAATTTTGTATAAATTTTAAATTAGAAATAATTTTAGAAGACTCGAATGATTAAAAATTAATAATTAAGTGAAAAAAGCACAAGCCGGGAACAAGATGTTGTTTTAATCAAGTCGAAGTTAGACAACTTAACATATGTATCGACCTGACATTAAACCTCAGTACAATAATATATCAAAATTTTATAGACGCAGTGAACGCATATCACATAGGTATTTTTATCGCAATATAATTTATATGGATCTAAACAGCTCATATCTTATAATTAAATTGTCGCGAAAATAAAAACAGTAAGTCGACAAGTAGAAGTAGTTAATATGGTAAGAGGACTCACACATGGTGTTTGATGTCGAGAATGTACACTGTAAAAAAATTCTGTAAAATTACAACTATTATAGTGGGTAATTTTGAGACCCACTATAATAGTTGTAATTTTACAAAATTACAGTACGGAAGGAAAAAGTAATTTTGTATTACAATTACACAAATTAAGAATGTGTGGAAATTTACACCTATTATAGTGGGTCTCAAAATTACCCACTATAATAGTTGTAAATTTTACAAAAATTTTTTACAGTGTAGAGAACAAGTGCTCTCTATAACTTTAACTGATAACATCATTATAGTGATCTTTGCAACACAAGTCTCGACATGCAACATCATAGGTTCTTTTACCATATTAACTACTTCTACTTATCGACACTTACTGTTTTTATTTTCGCGCCAATTTAATTATAAGACATGAGCTGTTTAGATCCAATATATAATAAATCATATTGCGATGAAAATACCTATGTGATAAGCGTTCACTGCGAATCTATAAAATTTTGATATATTATTGTACACTAAAGATGGCCTAATGTCAGGCCGAAACGTATGTTAAGGTGTTTAACTTCAACTTAATTAAAGATAAAAACAACAACTTCTTACAGCTCTGTGCCCCTTTCACTTAATTATTAATTTAAATTAAAAATTGAGATGTTTATTACATTTCAGAATATATCATTACTAATATATATAACCTATTTAAAGTGTATAATTAATTTGTTGAATTTTTTATGCTAACGAGAATACAAATGGTTCGCGTATGATGAAAAATTCGAGAAAATATTTTATCGATTGCAACAGTCGCAATGTATCAGTTTTGATCGTATTAATTAGTTTCATGTTATTACATGACAGCAGTTAATTTAATAATGCGTTTTAACTTATTTCCAAATTGTTTTTACATAGCTTTTAATTTAAACAATTAACATTTGTCGCTCGTAAATCAGCTATAGGTATGTACCAATTGCAGGTGTACGCTTATGTACCTCATAAGATTGCGGTAAAAAATTTTTGAAATACTCTGTTCCTAAATCACCGAATTATATAATTGTTACTGTTGTATAATTATTACGTTCATAATCGGCATATTACAAAATACACATGGATTAATTATTAATTTTAATTACATTTGTTCTCTAGTACTTAATTTTATGTATTGAATTAAATGAAAAATTTCGGAATTATATAAAAAGTTTAAATACTTTATATTCATATATTATATGAATTGTTTAAATAAGATTATTAGTTCTTATTTTATAATTACTGTATTAAATGTTTTATTTTTACGTCAGTATGTTTTTATTTATATGTTACTGATTGTTAGAAATATCTTAATATTTTGTTTTACTTACATACAAATATTTTAAAATAATATTATAATTTCGGATACAAGATGTTTTTAGTTCATTAGTTAGGAGTATGTTTGAATAAACGCTGCATTACAAATGCTATTGATTATGAGATTTTAATATAGAAATAATTCATTATTTCGCAAGTATATTTGATGAAAAAAATTGCACGTGTATATTTACACGTTAAAAACATACATTCTACTATATCCACTATTAATACTTTCAATTCTACTGTATTATTGCCGATCGAAATCATTATCGATTATCTTGTCTTATTATTGTAGGCCCATGCATTTTGATCTGGCATGTGTTTATCCTGTGAATTGGCATTTAAATAAATGAATATGATAACGTAAGACTTGTACCATAGCCATAAAATGCGAGGAATGTGCATACACACCCTGCATTCTGTATTTACGAGCCGCGAGTATCGCGGCATCTGCATCACATCACAAAATAACGATTCGATTACCGCTAATATACGAAAATGGCGTAAGTACAGGCTGCACACTCGGAATCGAAACGTAGCGCAATTTCATTCGATTATAATCGCCGGCCCTTTATCCGCCAGCCGCGAGTCCTGTACGATCATTCGATTAAAATTACACGAAAACATTACTCGGGCCGATCGGCAGATGTGCAGTAGGAACGAATGGATTTCGAATGCATGAACGATCCAAGGCGTGTTTGTCTTCCCGTAGAATCGCCCAGGCGCATACCGATGTTAGCATAATAATTGATCCACGATAGGATCAGTATCAGTACCGTGCAAAGTCACTCTGGGTGATTGGCTATGACCGCGATGTAACGGAAGAAATCTTTTTTTATCTCTCTTTTCGTATGTAAGGAAACCGCGAATATCATTCGATATCTCATAACACATATAAATAGCATAACAATTTTTATAAATTAGTACAAACGCACGAGTAAGACTCATATATATTTGCATTATAGTTAAAGTTTGTTTTTTGAAACTACTATATCGAAGAGTGATAGTTGGATGTCATTTAATTAACTTTTACACATAACAGAATTTATTATATGACAACTTTTACGAAATTATTTATCTATTACGTTATTAAGTAAATTATTTTAAAAAGCAGACATTTATTTTATATTTTATTCTATAATAAATATCTGAGTGATTTCGATAATATATGAGTTTAAAAAGAAAATTAGAAGTATCAGATTGAAAAAAATGTTATACCACATTTGCACTTAATATAATTGGCAATTCTATTTAAATTTATAAAGAAATTTAGGAAAAAATACATAAGATTTCATGGATATAAAATTATATTATTCTAATATATTATTCTAATATGTAGCGATATACTTTTAATCTACAATGCTGGTTTGATTTTTCTCAATCTCTTGGTCTTTCCTCCGATTAAATTATTTCCGATGATTACATTATAAATCATTTTAATCTGATAAATTGATATCAGATATTAAATCGTTTATATATTATAATTCTGTTTCTGCCTCCTCTTCCTTCTCTCCCCTTTTTCCAGCAAGCTGGCTCATCCATTTTATTTTCAATTAATTCTCCGAGTTAATTGAACCTCTATATTTCGCATATAGCATTCACCACGCGAACACTTCCTGATTACAAATCGTATAAAACTGTAAATGACATTGATATATACACTATCACATACGCAAAGCCAAACTGCATTAATTATTGACGGAAACACGTTCCTTGATATCATTTCAATTAATTGAACACCTCGCAGAATTTATGCTGAGAGAGCCGCCATCAGCTTGCAACATAATGTTTCATTTTCTTAGACAAATTTATTTGCGAGTTATTCGTATACCTACTTGTTAAAATTTGGTAAGCGAAATGTTATTAATATTATTATTAGTCTCTCATTCTCCCATTATCTTTTATGAATTTATGTAATATTCTGCATAATTAAAAAGTACTAAAAGTTTTTTTGTCAAATATTTTTTACTACTAACACACAATTAATTATTTAATAAAGTATGTTCTGCTTAATAAAGTAATGATTATTTTCTAAATTTTTAATTTTCAACTGAAATTAATATGTAATAAATGGATAATAAATATACTCGAAAAATGTAATTTGATCAGAAAGTTAATATATGATTTTATATTTAACGTTTATAACACAGAGTTCACATTCCTAGTATCATATAATACACACTAGGAATAAGGAGATTGAGATTCTCTGTACATTCTCGTAGTTCGGTTGTGTGCCTGAATCCAGCCTGAAATTCTTAAAATCATCCACATGTTTTCATAATTACTAACAACTCGCATTCGCATTCTAAAGATTCATCATTGAATTCTCCAATATTGTCAAGTTAACAAAGATAATAAATTTTTTATTAAAAACATAAATTTTTGCAATATAAAAGTACAAATTACATGAGATAATATGTTTTTATTGTGTATCATTTGCGGTGCGCTGCAGCGCACATTTCCCTCAAAGAAACTTTAAATGTGAGCATTCTACGTCCAGATTAATCTATCTAAATGCCTCGTGCACACGTTATATCCTTCGAGGCACAAAATGGAAGAGTCGATAAACACTATTACATATTATCCATGCATTAAGACCCCAAGCTGGCGGAGGCAATATCACGTCGTTTGTAGCTAATATATACACCAGTTACGGGGAAACTCAAAGACACGAGAGAGTTTAACGCCTTGCTGCTTATTTCTGTCGTTCGGATCCCGCGTTTTACGGGGGCCCCGTACTTCTATTAATTTTTCTCAACGCTTCCCGCTGGTCGGCACTATCATGGGCACCGCGTACGCGTGATCACTAATTGCACGATGTCATAATACTGTCATAACATATATTAACATATGCTTCCCTGACTTGCAAATCGCATCTGTAAGTGTAGAATGTACGAAGTTGGCTAGTTGGCTCCGATTAACCCAAGACCACTTGAAATCTTCCCGTAGAGCGCAATCTGAAATTGTCTTCGCGTTTCCGCATATATTTCTCAACTATATAATCTCGATTATACATGTATGTACATCTTCTTTCTATATTCGCTTGTCGTTCGACAAGCATTTATTATATACGACTACAAGATAGGCGTTGATATATGAAGTACTTTGATAACTCACACGATATTTCTGTAATTCTCATCGCACGTTGCACTTATCCGTCCTCATGCTTATCTTATGTAATATTTTTTATTTTTTCGCTATTAATATAGGATAAATTTTTAATAAATTCTTATACATCTTTCTCTAACAGTATTTAAAACTAAAATATATGTAATTATTGACGGTGTAATATATCCTTAATACATTAGCATAATGACGGTGAAATTTTATATATAACAATTTGCTTTATATAACAACGTTCGACATTACTACTGTACTGCAGCTGTTAGAATTACTACTCGACAAAAAGGGATAAATTCAATTTGCATGCCTTCAAAGTTATTATTTGTTATTTTCTATATATCTGCAACAGATTTTTCTTGCCGGCGTAATAAGTATCATTTACAACGCGGAGAGAATATTAGGTCTCCAGACGTTTGCAGTTTCAAGTGTCCTTGAAAATAGAATGAAATTTAGTCCTAAGCCGATCATGATAAATTAAATCCATTCAAATAGCAGGAACGATCGCATTCTGGAGTGCTCGCTCGGGCGAAACGGAAGACTAATGTCACAAGAAATGCAATTTATTACATGATATGGAAAAATATGATCCTTGATGTATTACATGTATTTTATATGGTTATGCACACGCTTAGCGATATACGCGATTTATGAGTCTTATCTTCACCCATGTATCAACATATAAATCTATACGACGATTACTGAAACATGAAGAACTTGATAATTAAATATGCATTTAATAAATTACTCATGTAACTTATTAAATGCCCTATGAAATTAATTTTGTGTAATTAGATTGTAGATGAGAAATGACAAAAATAAGTTAACTTGTAAGATTCAAATTTGTAAGGGGACAAACATCGTTTTCTTCGAAATCATTTTGACGAAATTAAATGAATTATATAAAACTTTATTGTATTCAACGATATTGAAGCATCCTGGAGCAAGCAATTATTTATGTAATTCGTTGTGATTTATTTGCAAAGTCCATTACTTGAATGTTCGATGCAAATTATCCTAATCGTATTGAAGTTTCAATTAAAACCGTGAGAGAGGAAAACAGACAAACTATAAATACGAAGCTAATGTTCTTCCTTTACAATTCGTCGATTCAAAAAAAATCTCAGAAGAAAACTCGAGCTTGTCGGAGATTCATTGCTCGCCCGATGGCGTAGTTACAAGCCGATACAGTAGCTAGACGGCCATGAATTCCAATACAGACATCACAAGGATGGATCCTCCATTTACGACGACGATCTTTTGCCCGTAGCCGGGCAAAAAGTCACGAAAGCGCGACGGTGATAGGTTCGGCGCCTCCGGTTGTCGCGAATCCCGCGGATATAACTTCCTATTACCGAGCGATGTATACGATGAGAGGAAAGCGGGTGGGACAGGAGGGGGTGGTTGCGCGCGGGGTGGTCGGCGGGGTGGTCGTTCGAGCGGAAAGGGTGTCTCGCGTGTGCCAAAAGAGAGGCGTGCATTAGGAGATTGTGTTCGACAGTTGTTTACGACACTCCTAACCGCCGTCTTCCTCGTCTCGCCGCCCTTTGTGTCTCGCGAACCTCCGACCGGCGGTGTATCTACGTACGAAGATCTCCGGGTGCTCTTTATCTGGCCTTCTCGTTGCCGGCGAAACCACACCCCTGTTTGCACCCCCGCACTCTTCGGCGGCAAGCGCGCGTTGCATCGAGTAACAGCAAAGGCGCGTATTTACGTCGTTGCGCTCACATAACTCCGGCCGACAAACTGGCAAGCCTTTCTTCTTGTCTCTGTCTCTTCTCCTCCTCCTCCTTCTTTTTCTCCTCCTTCCTTTCCGATTTTCCCAGGCTTTACTCTCCTCTACTTTTCTTGCAATCTCGATGAAGTATTTCAAGGATCGTCTTCCAATCGTCCACCCTCTCGCGCGCGTCGTCTACGATTTGAGGGTGGGTACACGCGAGCGAGAATGTCTTGACTTGGCGATTTCTTTATCCGCGATACCGTCACGACTTAACTGCCGCGATACATCAATTGTCGTTTAATATCGCTCATTTGCTTTGCATTTTCAAAATTGATTATTACAGAAATGATTGCTTCTCTTGATAGCATTTTTTCTTTTCGTACAAAATCAATTATCGATTAAACAAAAATTATCTTTATGTGGATCTTGACGTTTGTCGATGACAGACATAATAGAAACTTAATCGGGGTACACTTGATAAAGGAGCGAACGTGTATCATATACTTATGTGATAAGGTAAAGCAACGATAGCCATTTCATTTATATTGAGCTTCATATACTAATTGGATTATACGTTGCCATACATATTTACTGCGAAATAATACTACATCATATATTCACACCGGAATCCGAGTACTATACATATTTATTATTTATTTATAGATATTTTTAGCAATATATTTATAGTCATCCGATTAACTAGCTATTACTAAGCAATTTTTTATATTTTTTAATATTTATTCCTATCTTTAATGTAATCTCCGACGAATAATCTTACTTGAACGAACGTCGATTCGATTTTTATCTGGAGCCACTAGTCACGATTTAAAGTCCCGCGCTTTCTATTGCGGCGGACATATATGCATGACACGCGTCTACATCTTCCAACAAGTTGTCTAATCTGTTAAAGTCGCGATCCTCATCAGTTTCTGCAGATAGAACCCGTCCGCTTCCTAGAACCAGTGATCTGTACACCGGTCCGGAAAATGTGTAGCCCCGCTCGATCCATTAATAACGCGGGAGCCATCAAACGAGTCGCGCATTCGCGCGATAAGACCATTCTTAAGTGGATGTCGAGTCGCGGCGCAACGTTAACGATTGATGCGGTTTGGCGTCGTCGCTCGTCGCCGTCGTTTTGTTCGCGCTGCACGCAACGCGCGCGCGTTCCTCTTTCTATATTTTCTATCGCCTGTCAATGCATACGCGCGCGATATATAAATTATACGCGGCTGCAGTATCGCGGCATGTTAAGAGCTATCTCGTGATTGCCACACACTGATACATGTAATTAACTTCAAACATGTGGAGTGTTCCTAGTTATAACTTGGTGAAAGCCGCGAATACACGTGTAATGCGTGAGATGTCGTCAAACAACGGATTCTAACAGGAAGTTCTCCAAGTAAAATATGCTAATTGCAGTTTTTAGGTCTGGCAATAAAGTAGTATATTTTATAAACTTCGTAAATAATATGCAATTTTTTCAAACATGGCAGCACTATGCCGTAGTTATTATGCGCAAAGAACTTTTATAAATGTTACCACTAATATGCGTGCGATATATGTAAGGAATTTATATTTCTAGATTCAAGAGTAGCCTTACCATTTTTACGGGATACATTGCATATTTTTATCTCAACATATCGCCGAGGTGCACGCGCGCCATACGTCGAACGATGGCAGAGGAACGAAATATTTCACGAAGCTCGCGAAAATGCACAGACAGTTTTCTCTGTGCGGAAAGAGAAGAAAGAGAGAGAGTCTCCGAGAGAGAGGAGGAGGAGCCATCCAGTCGGATATCGACGAGGCAGATGAGCTACCAATAACTCAATGTGCGCTTATAAACTGATCAGACTTCCAACCGCCCTCCTCCTGCCTCCACCTCTGGCAGTGCACGGTGGAGCGGTGGAGCCCCGGCAAGACCTTCGATTCGACCCGGTTCCAATAGCTTCGAGTTCGTCTTACGCCCTCCATGACGACAACGACGACGACGACGACGTATTACTCCGGGACTCCTTCGCCAGAGAGTGAAATGCAAGCGAATTTACCGCACGATTTAACAGCCCCTCCGACCTACGGGTATTCATCTACCTTCTCTCGCCTGCAGCCTGCAGACAGGCGCGAGAAGGAGACGTGAATACAGAGAGGAAACTGGAATTCCTCGTAACTCGAGGCTAACCGAGTTTGTTGTGCGCGCTTCAGCCGTGTGTATGCAACAAACTGCAATTCAATCGGATTCGTCCAGATTCCGTTGTACCTGTTGTCCCCGGGGAACGGCTTGCGCCTGGGATTGTGCCTGATTTTTCTCGAGGTTTTTCAATTTTCAGCGAGACCGCTCGCTTGTTCGCTCGCGCGGAGGACATTGAGCGGAATGCGGCGTCAAAAATCCCTTCTCATGCACGAAGGCGACACGTGTGCTCGTGCACGATATTATAGCTAAGTTCTCTCATGGGCTTATTGAATCGCAGATAAAATGGACCGCACTCTTTTGCGAATATATATATGATATATGTATAAGATATTATTTCTACTTACAGACTTTAGATATTGTGAGAGGAAATTTTATGACACATATGATCCAATTGATATCATAATATATTACTTATTAAAGATATAAATAAAGATGGAAAGTTTGAAGCATATTATCTTAAATATTCTCAGATTCAATTAAAAATTTAGTTGTACGCAGTAATTGTAATTTTATTTGCTAATGTATTGGGTTTACCATATCGTGAATTAAGATATTGATAAATAATTGAATAATTGCTTTCCTTTCGAACAAATTAGGTGCTTTCCAGGCATGCAAGCAAATCTTATCTTTAAGCAAATATAGATGGAGCCTGTAACATGGTAATATCTCTGCAGCTTTGTAAGATGGCGGTATTCATTCAGGAGTAAAGAATCCCTATACACGAAAGTAGATCCAGTTGCATGCTTACGGGCGCACGAGTACCTACACCATCAGCAAGGGGAGACTATCGATCTCATCGAAACGTGGTCGCATCGAATCTCGTTTACCGAAGGGTTCCACGAGGACTAGTAAAATCGAAGCAGTAAATTTAAGGATTTTACTTCACGAGGGATACATTTATTTCTTGCATTGGTTCCGCGATAAGAGAGGAAATTTGAAGTGAAACAGCAGGGAAATCAACAAGCGAAGTCAGCGATCTACTCGCTGAGCCGAAGTGTTATCAACTAATAGTTATCCGATGAAGTTAATCTGTAGAAAGGACTCGCCTGTCATTTGTGCGAGTTCAAATGGATATTCTAATTTTTCTTTCTTATTATTCAACTATTCTTATTATTCCGTCTAGCTTACGTTTAATCATTTCTGATCTATCTTGACGTACTCCGTATACATTAGAGAGCATATTTAATCAGGTTTCACGATACAACGTATGTACATACGTGCACTCACGCAATAGACATCCAACTATTTTTCTCATACAGACGAAATATACATGTATATCTGTACTTTACAGGTAAAGAATCGTATCTCCATTATTAGAAATTTAAAGAAAATTTTAAATTTAAAGAAAAGTTTAAGGATTTAAAGTTTATTAAGTTTATCTCTATGTTAGTTAAGTTTATCTCTATGAAAATTTCTAATATGACTTTTTCTAAACATTGTATCTTATTAGGAACCAGTATGGACATAAGACCCTTTATCCTTTATTATATACTTTAAACTTCTGGTATATTGAAAAAAGTATTAACTCTAATTTTGACAAAAACTGGAGATATGATTCTTTACCTCTAAAGTACAGATATATAAAATACGCGGACTGTCTTTTATTTCATAAAATGAGAGATTACTGGGCATTAGTGATATATTTGTCTAAGCGTTTTAGAAATACAGTCGAATTCTTTTTATTTAGGTTATATTATTATAGGTTATTTCATCCCTAATTATTTAACTATTTTTTACACAAAATAGTTTGATATATATTTATTGCAACAAGATTCTTATTATACTAAAAGCCATTTTATACATTGAAATATATATATATATATATATATATATATATATATATATAGTATATATTTAAATGTACTATTAATTTATTATATTATCTTTTTCGATTTATTTTGTAAAATAAAAAAACGGGAAATTATTGTTTATTTTTTATTTGTATATTATATGTAAGAAAATCAAAAATAAATCGATGAAACAATATATTTGACTATCTCCATCGAATCGTGTGCACTCTCAACTAGTCAAAGTATTTTTTTTATGACACATCTCCTGCTCACAGAAATACAATTGTGTTTATGGTCTCTTCTTCAGTAGAACAGAAAATCGCTCACGGCTTTACTTCTAAGAAAGTTATAGAACGTAGGCAGCTGTTGCCTTGCCAAGTTTTATAAACCATTAAAAGTGCTTATTCCGTCACGTTAATTTTTATTGCGTCGCCGTAAACGTCATTTTGTCGACAACGAAATAAATTTCTTGCTTACGTTTCTTTATCCATGACTTTAAAGTACTTTCGGATAACGTACAGCTGAATTCATGATATTCTCAAGGTGTTATGTAGCCATTATGTGGCCATTGTACGGCCCTTTTAAGACCATTTACCGCGCATCACAGATCAGCAGATGTTTGTTTCTTAATGTATGTATATATGTGTGTCAACGTACGTATATTTTCCGATGCATACCGTATAAAATAAAACGATTAAAAAGACAAATCAATATGAGATCGATACGTTCTATTATTGTGTTCCAAATTTGATTTGTCTGAACATGCTGACACGTAAGATTTTCTTAATCGCTCAGATTGTAAATCTAAATTTTCTCCAACATAATACGATTTATCTTTTATGTTTTGATATTAATTATTAATTATCTTATTGTCTCAAATCAACACAAACACAAACAGATTGTTACTCATTTCAATTGTATAGACGAAGACCATTGTACGTACACTTTTAAACAGTCGAAGAAATTTTTTTTTTATCTTCAATAATATATTAAAATTATTTTATTTTTTTATGTATATTACATTAAAAGTAGACTTATTTAATAACAAAGATATGTAGAAAATTGTGTTGTTTTATCTTTTTTTTCTGTAAAATGCCACATGAGAATAATTAACGCTCAACATTGGCGAATTCGAGACATGCCTTTCGATCTTCCTCACCTCGTTCGTTCGGCTCGATGTTTTTCAAGCGCGCGAGTCCCGATGGGGTCGTAGTGCCAGAATGGAAGAGTTCAATTCCGTATGCAAATGCGTCCCTCTCTCACGACACCTCGCGCGCAACGGGAACCCCCGGCGTGGCGACCGACTTGGGAATTTGAAAAGCCACCACCTGAGAACGTGTCAATCGGTCGACATAATTCGATTTGAATAATGAGCGGAGGTCCCCTACGCAAATCGCGTCCATTATGGTGAGTCTAACGCGCGTAACGGTTCCACGCTTCTCGGCGTTATTGTGCGCAACGGAAAAAGATTTTGTCAAGATCGAGCTTGTGCGAGAAATGCTGAGAATGCTAGAATTCTGATTATATGGAGCTTTTTACGCTAATAAAAATTAATTATTAAACAAAATTGTAATTGATACAATGCCGCGTGTTAGAAAAATTTTGTACTTTGGAGAATGTTACATTTTAATACTTGTTATTAGTTTTCTAACTGTAGTGTTAAAATAATGTCTAATTCATAAAAACTTTTAATAGATTTTAAGAAAAAAATAATCGCCAAAATCTGTAAAAATTATATAAATCTGTAAAAGATGATTACCTATAACGATAAAAATTATTCCATTATCAATGTCGTTCATTCACGTAGGTAAACAAATATAAATTTTGATATAAAAGACTAAGGAATATTGATATACGCATTTTTTCGCAGTCCATTTTATGTTTTTATATACACGCATTCACATCCGTTTGCATAGAATTTTAGTTTCTCGAATACTTTACTCATTCAGAATAAGCGAGATACATTCGCGTTTTCACGTTTGCGGCAAACACAGTTTGCCGTTTTTCACGCGTGAAGCGAATTTCCGACGAAGCGCCCGCGCCGCGCCGGCAACTTTCCCGCCAAAACGCGGAGAATTCCACTCGCAGATTACGCATTCAATCATCGCCGTAGCACGGCGAGCCAGTGCTACGGCGATAGCATATGGTGCTCCACGCCATCGAAATTTGCGAGCATTTTGCGAACACAAGCATGCGACGATAATTCCGCATGCGTACCCTCCAAGTTTCTGAAAGGAAAATACTTTCTCGCGTGCGGAGCACCGTGGCGACGCGTCACAATTGCCTCTGATGAATGCCCGTATACATTTACATAGCAAATGTAGTATGCAATGGTCTACGAAAGAAATTGGCTTACCTGAATAGTACAGAATGTTTGTGCTTTGTTAGAAAAAAATTATAATTAGCGGTGATATTGTTTTATTAACAAATCCTTATAGCTGTATTTTGTAAACCAATGTTTAATCATATTTTATTTCTGCATGATTGTTAATCAATTTATTGTCAGGTTTTCTATATTTTGGCTTTTAGAATATTGGCTTATAAAATTACTCTACTACTCTATTTTATTATTAAAGCACTATCGTACAGACAATATGATTATATATGTAAAATATATGTATATGAATTTTATATTTTATATCTATAGATAATCACAAATTTTAGAGAAATATTGCACATAAAATAACGTTGCAATATTTTACGAATATATTTTTATTTATTAATAAATCAATGTAAAAGAATACATATATTTATTACAAATTATTATTATTTTTTATGTTTATGACCTCTTCATAATTTTTGTGTATGTAGAGCATACATATGAATTTTCTAATATATATAAAAATTAAAAATATTATATTACTTCTATGAATTTATAAATTTCTACTTTTTGAGAACACATTTTAGAATAAATTGTCATAATTACATAAACGTATATACTTTAGCCTTATGTATCTTTCTTTCAACACGGTAGCTTTATTAAGTATCCTTCTGGCCCGGTCCCTTTAAACTGTACAGGATGGCACAGTTTAAGCGCGACCTTGCTCTTGATAATAGTTTATGAAGCCGTACCGTTCTCTCTATGCAATACGACAGCCTCCAGTCTGCTCGAGAGAGACAGGGAAAGAGAGGGAAGGGTGGGTTTATGTCCCGGAATTAATTAACCTACCACCCTTCCGAGTGCAGTCGCGCCACCCCCCGAGCGGCCCGCTCTGGAAGCAGCAAGCGTGCCAGCCATTTTGTCCTCGACTCTCGCTCTCGAAATTCCATTATCCACTTTCTCCGTTCCCGCCGACCATCCCATTCCACCCCACGTTGCTCTTTCTCCCTCTCTTTCTCTCTCTTGTCCTCTTCTCATCTTTATCGCCACCCCTTTAGTACTGCCGTCACCCGCGCGGTTTCATCCAGCTCCTAGCTTAAACCGCCTCCCGCTTCCGGCCAGAATTTTCCCTTAATGGAAGTCCGTTAAAGTCGAGGTGCACGTGCGCCGCGAAAGCCACCCCTGCGGCGAATAGTTACGCCGATATCGTTATCTTATCCGTCGTATAAAATAGCTAACACTGAAATTTTGTCATATGAATTTCGGAGATATCCGATTTCAATTTTCTTTGTTAAATAGGTGACGGATGCGCTAGTCGATGTATTTGTTTATAGGTAAACATGCGAAAGTCCAAAAAAAATCTTGAAGCCAGAAAAATCAGTTAATTCACATATAATGGAATATTTGATATATAAAATGTTATTGTCTGAGAGTTAATATTAAATAGAATATGCGAAACGTATTTATTCAGCAAGTTCACTATCCGACATAATGCATCGCAAATTCCGCATGAGTAATCCGCAATTAATATTGATTATAGAATAATATTTTGAATGCATTTTTTGGAAGTTATATTTAATTTTGCATATCCACCTTTTAATAATTGTCTTTTTAGATATATTTTTACAGCAGTGATTTTGAAAACCTTAAAAACATTGCATTTATAACAATATACAAAGAATTATTACTTACGATTACTAATATCTTTCTGAGTTAAAATTTAGAATTTGGAAATTGGAAATGTTGCTAAGCTTTAACAATTATTTTTATTTGAAAAACCTGTTTATTATATTATTGTAAAATAAAGCCTTTTCTCGATTGTAGTAACGCTCTTTTCATTGCGATATTTAAATCATAATTATGAGTTTATCATTACCAGATTTGTAAACAATATTATGTCAAAGATAATAAAATGAATTTCCACTGCATGTATTTTATAGATATAGAGGAAAGAAGCGCGAGAGATGACACGAATTTAATAAGTAAATAAATGAAGGACGTCGTGCGTAAATCACAGACGCGAGAGTTATTCGGGGGTTAAACAATATTCTCCTTAAGGGAAGGAGTGACAGAGATAAAGAGGGAAAGTGGCGCGCGCGGTAAGCGTTTCTCACACGGCGCGGCGGCGGTCGAGAGGGCTCGCTCGAGGGATGATAAGATGCGATGCGAGTTTTTATTAATACTCTACCCCATCTGCTAGCTTCACCTCCCTTCTTGCTTGCCCTAAAGTCTTAAGAAGATTGCGGAACGAATGGCGCGAGACAGGACGAGAAGAGCAGCGCGCGTGCCCGTCGCTTCGGTGAAAGAGAGAAAGCGCTTAAAAGAGAAAAAGAGGAATGAAGGAACTTGGTTAAGCGAGAGAGGGGTAACAAACAACGACCTACCTTAACTTGATTCAACCTCTACTTAGTGCCGAGCTCCCTTAAATGAGAACAGGAAAGACGTCTTGTCAGAACTCTCAAAAGTAGCACAGATAATGGAAGATGTTAGCAATGAAATGTTTAAGTTAACTAATTTGCATTATATATATATAATTAAAATTGTTAAAACTATTTCAATTGCGTAACTATTCCAGATTGTGAATTAATACTGGTGCCGTAGTTATGATAGATTAACGTAAATGCCGTCGGACTTTTTTAATCAGAAATACACACACCCACATATTGAAAATTTATGAAATGGAAGTAGAATAAAAATGACATTACGTTGGGGAAAAGAGTTGCCCCACTAATTCATAAAACTAACGCAAAACATATCAGGATCGCAAATATCGAAGCCAACAATCAATCGAAAGCGGTCTGGAACGGATTGGAAAAAATCGGATATGAAAAAAAAAAAAGAAAAAACATATTCGCGGCAAACTGCGAAACATATTTATTCAGCGAGTTCACTATCCGACACAACGCGTCGCAGCCTCCGCATGAGTAATCCGCAAACTTTTCAGAGGAAAACTCGCACTCGCGAGTACGTGTGTTGTACCAGATGCGAGCGGGGGGGGGGGCATGGTGTTATCGCGGTGGTTACTTTTGCAAACCGTACTACCCGGCAAGGGGTGGAGGTCTCTCCAGAGGGGGTTGATGTCCGCGAGCTCTTTTCTTCTGCCGGGATTTATCTTCGCTTATACGCGACGGTCCTTTATCGCTCTCACATCTATTATCATATTTCACAGCGTGAGGCTCGAAAACAGCCAGATTTATGAACGGACTTCCGGCCAAATAAACACGCCTCCCGCGGGTGTGAGGGTGGCTTCGGCATCCGCGGAATTCGCGAGTGACAGGATGCGAAATGGACCGGAGCCGTTGCCACCTTTCACGCGAGGATCGGTTTCCTTCGAGCTGACGATCCGCTCCTTGTCATCGCCAAGGAGGGGAAAATGTGTGAGCACCGATCAATCAATCGACATTGATGGGCTGGCAAAATTAATTCCATTCCGCCCGCGGGCTGGTTTCCGCAATTTGTCTGCCGCGCTTCGGGTATCTCAGAAATTTCGACTTATACTTTACGCTAACGAAATAAACAAAAAAGATAATAAATTAGAAATTAAAAACTAAAATGCGTCATAATTATTGATAATAAGAGCTAAAACACAAAAATCACACATATAATGTTATACACATGTGTCGTTAAATACGCACGATAAATAATATTTCAGTAAATGTATTATGATAAATTAATATTAATAATGATTTATCGCGACCATAATAATGGTAAGAATAATAAAATGATTAATTAAGTTGTAATAATAATAACGCCAAGCGAACTTGTGTGTTTGTTAAATTATATGACAATTTTTTTCATATATCAGATATATGTACAGGAAAAAATATTAGAGAGCGAAATTTTTCACTATTGTTTATCGAAACCGAGTATATGTGAGATTGGATTTTATTTCCGATCAAATTATTTTAGAGAAGTGTCGAGCCCTCAGGAGATACTTATCCGTAAGTTTACACAAGGCGAAGCCCTTTCCTGTCGAGTTTCAGGCCACCTCGTCTCACAAACGTAAGGGTACAACTTCCCGTGTGAGAGTGACGAAATTAACATAAGCGTAAACGACACGTCCTACATATTGTGTATCCATTATATTTACCTACTTACGAACACAGTGTGAATATGTTTAAAAAATATATATATATATCATTTATTTGTTTTGATAAAAATAAAAAAAATTAGATTTATTTGAGCACTTACCATCTATTGGCTCGTGGATGTTTAATGATTGCTGGAATAATCTATAAGAATTAAAGTAATCTAATTGATCCGTAAACACACTGAAGACGATCCGCTTCAAATCACAAATAAGATACAAACAATATAACAAATCACAGGATAAGTATCGCTAACTGCTACTGCTCGCAAAAACATGCACAATTGTTCTTGTTCTCCAAAATCGGAAGACATTGTAGAATGTCGTAGAAGATCAGAAACAAACTGTAGCCACACGTGACACGAAGAAGACTCTCCACCCTCGAGCCGCCCTTCACCAACCATACGCACACACACATACACACATACACGCGCGGCATTCGCCCACGCACATGCTCAAAAAATGTTTCGTAGGAGACATGTGCACCCCTTATCGGAAAAAAATAACGTCCAATCAGGATCGCGTAGGATGCGTGCAAGCGCTTCTCATATGGCGGGGGCTGGAGGGAGTTACGTGTGTCTATGGAATTCGAAACGGTCGCCATAGCAACCCCATGCTTCCTTGCCAAGGGATGTTCATGGGGGAGTCGTCCTTTCCTATTCTATCCTTCGTCTAATGCGAATCGGAAATCTACGTGCGTCCTTGCGCGAATCTTCTCCTGACCGTGATTTACTGACGAAAAGGCGATAGGAAACTATTCTTGCGACCCATGTACAATAATCGAGGGAACGCACAAATTCTCCTAAAAAAAAAAAAATTACTTGTTATACTGATAGAAGAAAAATACGCTACATTATATTATAATATATAATATTATACTACTTTTTTTTGCAACTTTGCAATTTCGCACTATTTTAATTTTAAATTAAAGAATTGTATCTGTTTTGTAATAAAACAGTTTTGTTGAAAAACAGTTTATTGAATTTAGAAGAAATATAATTGTTTCTAGAAATTTATTTATTTATGTTAATTGTTTAAAATCTAATCTAAGTAATGATTCCAAATTAGAATGTCAAATATTATCCAAGATGTAAATAGTAATATATGACAGTGTATACGTATTATTTGAACCAAAGCTTTGTATTCTCACTTTGCAACTTTACTTGACAAAAAGTATCAATCAAATCTTCTCCAACCTATGTTGATTGGAGACTCTTATCCTGATTGTATTTACGGATGCAACTGTTTTAAATGCAGAAGCATTTTCATCGACCGCGTACTCGTACAAGCCGGCGTTGGTTTGGTAAGTGGAATTATCGAGAGGCGCCGCGCGTACACTCGTAAATACCGCATGGGTCTGTGCGAGATGCGATCGGAATGAAATTAACCGCGATTCCCGTTATCAAACATCGCATGCTCTTCCATGATAAAAATTCGATGGATAACCCTCGCGTGATTCTGTGATATTTAAGATTGCAAAACGTAATTTAGCTTTTCTCGATGTAAACTAATGCGCATAAATATATTAATTAGCAGTGGTAGAGAATTATTTTCTTCATATGTTATATTCCATTGCATATACAGTATTTGTCCAGTTAGCTCCGTAATTTGAAAAAATACCGAATGGATGAAGCAATCGAATGGATCAATTTCATTGGGGCTTGAATCGCGAATAAAATCGGCAACATCATCCGCGTCAAAGCGACGCGCAGATATGTAGCGACCGAACTCCATTGAGAATTGACAAAGTGAGGAACGTTCCCCCTTGATACCTCCGACCGCCGCGATAACCCTGGCTATACACGTTCTATCGTGTCTTCGTATGATAGGTAGGATCGGTGTAGAGGGAGGAAAATAATGGCATGGCCCTTTCGAGGCTGACGAGAATCGATCATACGTGATGAGAGTTTCATTTTTATTGGCAGGACAAGGGGGGGACGCATGCAAAAGGGGCTCTTTCGATAGTCTCTGTAGATCCAGAGCACTCTGTCCTTTGCAAGGACTTACAAGATCAATCAATTTGGTTTTCCTCCGCAAGCAACCTGTTCTCGCTTTGTCAACCGTAGACCGTTTTTCTCATTGTGTATGATATTATTATTTAGCAGCTACTCCAGCTAGCCACACTCTAGTCCGTGAGACCGCTCAACTTTGTTGCATTGCCACTTTCATTCTAAGTAATATTTTTAAGCTTGTATTGTAGAAATTGGAAATACTTTGAATAAGATGTTTATGATAATATCAGGTCAAGAAAACAATTTAAATTTAAACTAAACTTATTATAAGAAAACTAGAAAATTATGTTATTATGTGAAAACTAGAAAACAGAAAAACGTTCAGCGGTCAACTGAACCGGAATGTGGCAAGCTAGGGTTAAGACTTTGCGTTGCGAGATTTATCGACTTGGTCGTATGTGACTGTGACTACAGTAATATTATCTCTTAACGTATCAAATCTCTTTCATTTATCATCGATCGTTGTTTCGACTCTGCTTAATAAATTTGTTTGGTAAAACTTTTTACATCTCTTGATAGCATATGCACAGACGTACATTCGATATTCACCGCCTAAAGATATTTTCGTAGTATTAGCGGCGTATTGAGTTACACTTCTCTCAGAATCTCCGTCTACTCACTTCCGCGTTCCATGTGGATTTCCAGATAAAATTCGCACGAGGATTTTTCCATTCGGCATGGGGATTTGATTTACGTTTTGAGATAGATAGCTGCAGTATCGCTCTAAGCACGGAACCAATTTGAACATTATTCAGATATTATTTATTAATTTAAACATTATTTACTATTACTTTAAAGAATATCAAGAAAATAACATATAATTGCACAACATATTTAGTACCTCAAAATAGAAACGAGTTAATAATTAACATTTTTAACGCCATGCGCCAGTGTCTAATGTATCTATTATGTAACATATATTTGATAGGAAAGCATTATAATATTGGAATATATTAGAAATATTGATTTTTTAATTCGCGTTAGGACTTTCTGCAACGTCATCGCTTGTGTTCGCAAGTGATCGAGAGAATCACGATTTTCGCGGGAAATACATTTTCCACCGACCCCACCATGGCTTCAAAGACACCTATGAGGAATTCCAGTAACGTTTCGCATAACCGAATGCCACGTACACGGCCACACATCCGAAGGGGGCATACTCGTCTGGCCCCGAGGGTTGGACCAAAGAAGGGTGCGGGACACCCGCCTTCGCTCACTCCTCTCCCCCTCTCCCCTCCTCGTAGATACTCTCGCATGTTTGGCCTCCCCGAGCATGGAAACACGCATGTGGGGCCAGGGGCACACACTTGCCTCCACGTATTGATTCCATTCTCGTTCTGGGGACTCTCCCGTCCTCCCCGTAACTCGTCCTAACCCCTCGCTCCTTCCTCGCCTCTACCTCCGTTACTCTCTTCGAGCAGAGCCAACCTCGTCGTTCACCTACGCGCTCCTCTTGCCATCTCCCCCCCCCCTCGACACATCCCGTGATCTGAATTCTTTCTATTTTCCGTACATCTCCCGCTTTACCACACCCTCCTGCCATCCACCTGCTTCCTACGTCTCTTCCAACGGCTTTTCTCTATCCTTCACTTCTCTCGCTACCCGTACACTACCCTCTCTCAACCATCCTTCGACGTTATGCTCACCCACCCCCCTCCCCCCCTGCGCGGCTCTTTCGAGCTTTATTCCTTATCCGACATTGTTACCAACGTGCGTCCTACCCGTGGCGCGTTTTCCACTCTCCGACGTTGGGAGACGAGTGTCTCGGTCTGCGAGAAGATCCTCTTGATCGCGAAAGAATCCTTGAAGAGAAGCATATAAGAGGGTCGAGCAAATGATCCACGTAAGTCTCGATCATGATTAGACGCGATTTGCTGACGCCTGGAGCTAAGGGGTTCGACGTTTAGTGATCACGATTATCTGCTATTGGATTTCGAATTGTAGTTCCATAATACACTTTTACGATGAAAAAAGAAGACTTTTGGTAAAATTAAAAAAATAATGTTGAATAAAAGATTAAAACTGGTAAATATTAGTCAGCCATATTGACGTTACAATTGTAAAATTTTATACAATTTTTTTCTAATTTTAATAAACTTGAAAAGTTTTCGCTAATCAGAATTGTTCGCGACGAGAATTGTTCCTTCTACGAGTAACGTGTTAAAAAAAAATTACGTAAGTAGTTAGGTGTCATTGATCCGTGCGGAAGAGAAAGAAAAGAAGTTGTGGAAGCCTTGAAAAGAAGTTCGGAGCAGTCGTGGGAATAGCTTTCCGCTCACTTTCTCCTTTTCTCGCGAATCAGCTGATGTAATTTAATTCCCTTGGAAGCAAGGCAGAAGCGCGCATACCACGACCTACCCTTACACATTAATTATAAGGGGGAAAGCACCTCCCTCCTCTCTCTCTCTTTCTCCCTGGCCTCATCTTCCTTACTCGGCCCCATTTTCTCTCTCGCTTCTCCCACCTCTATCTCATTCTCGCTTGGCTTCGCTCGCTTGCTCTCCCGTTTATATATGCCTACCTTCCTCTCTCCTTCATTCACATCTTCCCGTGACCTTGACTCCGTGTGCACCCTTAAATGAGAGAGAGAGGGTGGTAAACATTACGGATATAGAGCGCGCATATATACACGCGTAGGGAGCAAAATCTGCTTAAAACTGATAGACTTTGATTGGAAGACAGATGTTTTATGACAATTGTGTTATACATAAATTTATCACCAATTTCTTCGCAACGATATTAAGCTTTTTTACTTAATAGAGGCATAATAATGGAAGAACAAAAGATTATTATAATAATATCTCTATCGCAAAAGTATTCTACTCTGATAAAGTCATTAGTCAAAAATAATTTTATAGAATAGATAGTTTCGATACTGAAGTCTAGTGGTTTTTATTTTTATGAAATAATAAAAAAATAATATGCTGCATTTCTTATATAATAGATTGTATATTATTATTCATCATTCATTCATCAATAGTTCTACAATCCATATCGAGCCTTGGCCTCCTTAAATATTATTTAAATATATTTCTAAAAATAATGTATTAACTTTTATCAATATATATCTTTAATTTCTCAATTATTTGCACTTTAAGATTTAATTGCATTGTAATTCAGTTTAACTGATTTCGAGTTAGTAATTCATCCTTTGTCCGTACTTAAAAGTGCGATCTTACTTACAATATAAAATCCAAAAATAGAACAATTAGAAATCGTGTTAAGCGACATGTGATTTTAGTGATTTTAGAAACTTCTCATGACCAATTGGATACTGTTCATATTGAATCTAACTTTAATATAACTCTGAGAATAATATTAATATCTATTTATTATTTTTATATGTATTATTTACCATATTAGCAATTAAATAACTGTCCGCGCAATGATTAAAATGTCATGAATCGAGACCCAGCAAAGGTAACCGATGAAAATTTAACATCGCCATCGACGCGCACCTGTCTATACACCTGCGCGTATACCTGCCGTCGAGCAGGCGTATACGCATGGTTCTTCAGACAGCACTGCGATGTATCTACAACACTGGATATACGAACGAAGCTATGTGCTCTCGAGGCTGTCGCGGAGAGGGTGACGAAGGGGATGGAACGGATGACGAGCGAAAGGGGCCTGGGAGAGGGTGTTGCTGCGACGACCTGGAGAGGAACCAGAGGGTAGCTTGAGCAAGCGCGGAAAGAGAGAAAGAGAAGGACGAATGCAGGGGTGGGAATGAGGTGGGCGCGAAGGGGAAAGGACGAGAGAGGGCTGTGGATGTCGGGACGTCAGTGTCGAGATGCGAAGGGAGGAATAGAAGTCTCCTTGGCTCCCAGGGGGTGAGCAGAGTGGAATGAGTGAGTAGAATCGCGGAATAGGATGGAGTCTAAGGGTGCGCCAGTGACGCGAAGCTCGTACGTTCCTCCTCTCTCGCTCCCCCCTTCCTCCCTCCTTCCCTCCCTCCTCGCGCCCTCAGCCAACAAATCGCTTTCTATATTCCGCGCGTATACGTGCACGCACTCCCCCGGTGTGTATACGCCGAGATACTGGTATTTGAAGTACGAGCGGAAATATGGAAATTTCAAAAATGCTCGCCTACATTTTTGATAGCGGCTGGAATATTTCAGGCGCATCTCGAAAAAGCGTAACTATCAATTTATTACTTGTCGCGATCAAAAGATCTAATTCTTTTCTACTCCAAATCTCCATGATAATAAATGCGAAAATTCGGAATAATTTTCCGAACGGATTTTCAAGAATCGTTAATATCAAGTCGGTTATTTTTTTTCACATATATCCAAATGTTAAGTCGTAGATAGCGTGCACGTGCGAATAAAATGTAATATTAAAATTGAGATATTACTCCGAAATTCAGACGCTTTTTCATGTAACATTTTCCCATTTGATTCATCTAAAAATTCTTGTTATACATGAAACGTCACTTTCTGTATTCCGTCTCGAATCGCGGAAGATTGATATGACGCGCGCTAATAACAGCTTCCTTGAAAAAATTGTCAAGGACTCGCGCTTTCAAGTCGGAAAGGACGGAGCTAACGTGCATTTATTCTCGCGTGTATATAGGTTACGCGTGTCTGCGACGTAACCAGCTCTACCCAGGAGGATTCCGCTTTTTCCGTATTCGACCTTAAACCGCTCGCAACCGAGTCGACAGCCTTCTGCCAATGACGTCGACTCAGCCATCCTCCCAACCACCCACCTTCTATTAGATTACCTATCCTATCCTACTATTCGTACTATTCCCCCCTTCCTTTCCCGCCGTCGTTTCTCCGCAGAGGTATTCGTCTCTCTGCCAAGTTCTTCTTCGAGGTTGGCGGCTGCTGATGTGCCCTCAGGTTCAGACGGACGGACAGGCAGGCATACGAAATCTCGTATCCCGCGCTTCTTTCTAGTCGCTCTCCTGTCCCCTTCTCTCTCCCCCTCCCCCCTCCCCCCGTCCCTTCGCCCCCTCACGTATTCCTGCCTCTCTATACCCTACCCCTGTTTCTCTTTCTTACTCGTTCCGTACCCGTGCACTCTCCACGGTTATATCGACTGAAAGACGTCGACTCAGCTTCCAACCCTCTTTCCATTCCACCCTTCAGCAACCCACTTCCCCCCCTTGCCGCCCATCCGATGCCTCCTTCTTTCCTTCGCATACCCTACGTACGACGCAAAGAATTCGATTCTGTGGTACCGGCTCGGAAGACTCCTAGCAGGATGTGTGGAGCAGCAGGAATTTTTATACCAGAGGGCGCGTTCCAAAGACGATGTCTTCCGAACGATGATGTTGAGCTAGAAACCCTTGATCGATCCCTACGTTTAGATGCTCGAAAAAATAAGTACCTATCTTGCAATGACTAAGCGTGACAGAATAATTCTGAATTTTACAACAAAATTTTGCCAAGAGTTTACAAATTTCGTGATTGCAAAGAGTAATTTGTGTTTTCATACTGTATTGTAAGCATGCGCTGACTGAGGAATTATTAGAGATACATGATCGATAATAACATGACGCTGCAACTTGTAATGCAAGTTGTGATTGTCTTGGATAAGAATGCGGTGTGTGCAACAAGAACTAAAAGGAAGATTCCTCGAGATTCGCAGGCATCAGACGTTAAATAGGAACGCAAACGTTCTAACTAAGTCTGAAATACTCCGAAATGCTCCACCGTGACGGTCGGGCTCTACGTGTCCTGAGAATCTTTCGAGTCGTAACTGAATTTTCCTCGTGAAATATTCACTCCGCATACCTACGCCCGTACATATCACTCCAGGTTCACCCGTTCTCCGCTTTCGCTCTCTTCCATCTTCGTCCTCTCCTATACCTACCACGCTACCCTGGAGATCCCTTCGCGATTCAGATCCTTCGGCTAATATCGCTGACCCGGTTTACGAAACTAAAAAATCTGAATTTAAAAATCGCAAATTGTAACTTCAGGTTTCGTAAACGCAAAGCAAATTTTTTCAAATTTTTTCTATCAAACGAATTATAGGTCATCTTTAAATAAATAAATATCTACTAAACAACGTATTAGTTATAGGATGTAAAAGTCGATAAGAAGTCACTAAAAGCTTTTTCGTATATTCGTGTCTGAATGCATTCTCTTGAGATTGTTGTTCGGGCGGCTTGTAACGCGACACGGAAAGACGATTTTTTTTCGTGTTATAATGCGCACGCTATTTTCACGACGATCGAGGAGGCTCGTGAGATATGATTGCGGAGGTTTCACGAACGAATCCCAATCGTCGGTTGAAACGGACGTCACGAAGAACCCCCAAAACGAGCAGAGAGATAGAGAGAGAGAAGCAGGACGAAGGGAGAGCTGCGAGTCGAGATATATATAGTATATAGGAGTCGGAGGAACAAAGGTTTTTGTATCGAAAGTCGGAATGCAAATGTGAGTAACATCGACACGGCATCTCCATTCGAACGGTCCCTAAATTTGTCCCAGCATTCTTCTCATCCCTTTTCCTACGGCTCGTCGGCAAACTCGAACACAGCCGTGTGCGCGCACATGCGACTCCCCCCGCGCTTATTTCCCCAGCGTTCTAGAACGGAAAGACACACGCGCGCGCCGAGGACGAGTGGGTGGAGTGGAAGGACCCCCAATCAATAGGATGTGCGGGCTTTAGCATGACAATCAACGATCAAATAAGAGAAACGTCAGTCAGGGTGAACGTACGTGTCCTCCTCGCAACATCGGGCGCCGCCGCCGCCGGCCGGATCGATGTATGCGTGCGTATGTATACGTGTGTACATGTGGGTTTATACGTCAGAATTCGTGTACACCGTAAAGGACAAGGCGGGATATATCGCTGACGTAGGTGGAGCACCGTAGATCTTCTCCGAGGAAAGATCACGGGGGTAGAAAGGAGTGGAGACGCTCTTCCGAGGAAAAAGAGACGAAAGAGAGAAGAGAGAGAAAGAGAGAGCGAGAGAGAGAAGAGAGAAGAGAGTAGAGAAACCGAGGAGAAGGGAATATACGCGAACAGAACGACACGATGATTGGACGGGCGGTTTACAGAGAGCCTCTTCCATATTCCCATGAGCGACTTTTTCCTGTTGCCGCTCGCCCGATTGTTTGTATTCGATCAAAATTCTATTATTCCTAACGTGCGTAGGATGAGGAGACGGGACTTCGCGATCTGTCGTAGACACGTCAGCACCGGAACATTGCTCACTCTCTATTATTTCACGACGGCTAACCTTCCGTGAGATAGGTATATGTCCGACGAATACCGTTGCAATATGCAATATTGACGGATTCCCCCGGGATTAACGTTTTGCTTTATTAAAATCTTTCGATTCTTCAATGTTGTGTCTCTCGAATTATTCGAGATATTTTGATTTCGACTTGACTGACCTTAGCTGCAAACTTTCCGAAACTTTCTTAACAAATCCAACATATTGTCAACTTGCTCTAATATTTTTCGAGTATTTAATTACTATAAAAAGGGTACTCTCTGTTTTATATTACCATATATTACATGTTTCTTCAAATTCAATACAATAAATGAAAAATTAAAATTACTCCAAAATTTTATTCAGGTTCAAGATTATAATTTTTCAAGTCTCTAATATTATATCACTGAAATTTTATCTGAAACTTCTTATTCCGACGCTGACTCGTCACGCAAACTCGAAAATTCAGATTGATTGAAAATTTGATTTAGCAACCTCAGCATTGTCATTATGATCAACGTATTCTCCCGGTACCAAAGAGATTCAAGCGGCGCGAGTCACTCATCCGTAAGATCTTTCAAAGCGTGGCTTTATCTGACCGAGAAGAAGCGGCTTAAAATTGTCGGATGGTACTTCAAAGACACCATGCTTAAAAAGAGCGACGGCTGATGTCGAGAACGAAGGGCAACCTCCCCAGATACGGAATCCCAGCCCATAAGCCGGCGCCATTCTCTCGACAACTTTCGGACACCACCGTATCGCGGCACCGAAAGAGCCGCGCGCGAGCAGACTGTCGGAATGTTGATAGCATTTTTCCGAAAGCGCAACGTTTTATGAAATTATCAGGCGACGTAAAAAAATGCTGCGCGGTCTCATGGGCAGCCTGTCGGAAAATCGACGATATGAAAGTGCGGGCCGTTGTTTCGCCCCGTGTCGAAAGAGCGAGAGGAAAAACGCGAACGCGAGCCCGAGTGTTTGACTGAGTAAAAAAATATTGAAGTCAGCCGACCGGAAGCCCATAACCCTCCGAAAGAGGAGGCAAGGTAGCGTTTGTTACGACGCTCACAATAATCAAAAAAACGCGCTCGAACGAGTATTATTGGTTATACACCTTTGTCGAGGTCGCGCCGCGGCTTGAAAAAAACTTTTATTGAATCGAGTGATTCTATGATTCCATATTGACAGCGACAAGCAGAATTCGACATCGGGTGTAACTCTGGAAACGTTTCATTTCTCAAAGAGAAATTAAATCTTTAAGCAGTGTACGTCTATGTCGTAAATATCGAGATTGAAAACGCGATTCCACTATAAGGATAAAATTAAAAAAATTAAAAAAATATATTTTTTGCTGATAAAGAAAATATTCCTTTTTGAAGTCCTTTTTTTTGTACTTGCATTTTTTATTTAAAAATTTTTATATTGATCGTATATCATATTATTAAAATTGTTTTTTAATATTCTATGATAAAAATTCAAGACAATAAAACGTACAAATATGTAGATTGTATAGAATTTGTTTTTTTATATATTTAAAATTTTGTGAAATATGTGATCGGGATCAAAATTACCGAGAATCTTTGAGTAAAAAGAAGGCATCACGCAACATGGTGAAAGACTTTCGAATAGGAGAAGCAAACGACAAAATGAGAAAAAGAAAAGATTCCATTACGTATCAGTTTACTCAACGAATCAATTTCAGCTGCTAAAAGCCGGTCATAAATTTCACCAGTAACTAGACTCTTTCGGTTTCGCTGCTGATTCAGCGTTTCTTAATGTTTTTTCGTTTTCTTCTCTTCTGTTCCTATATACTTTCGCTTGAAAATCTTATATTTATATGAGAGAAAGAGAAAGAGAAAAAGAGAATTATTAAATCAATTGTTCTCGCTTATTTCTATGATTCGCAAATATTATTTCATAAATATACGCCCCATATTTACAGTACAAAAAAATTCAGCTGAAACCAATATTAAAACATAATACGCGGTTTAATTAATAAATCTTACGACTCAATTTAATGTATTTGTTACGTTATATTTGGAATCGTAATTTAATTGAAAAACTCAGATAAAGTTTATATTGAGATGTTACATAAGTTTCGTTTCTTGTTCAATAATTAATCAATTCTTGGAAAAATATTGTGTGTAACATTTTTCTGAAGTTAATTTGAATGTAATTATTAATATTTTTAATAATTTTTTTTAAACAGAGTAATTAATCATTAATCTTAATTAACATTGGAAACAAAATTAAATAATTCGTATGTAACAGTTAAAATTTAATATTAGCAATATACGCACTTGAAATAGATTGAAGCAAATTCTCTTTTTAATGAATTCTTTCTTTGAATTCGTAACAATATCTCTATTTCAAAAAGCACGGAATTAATCATTATTTTAGTCGACGCTAATGGATCCATAAAACGAAATGGAAGATATACCGCAGTAACAACGCATTTATCGCGATGAATTCGAAATAACAAGAAATAAAATTCAACGTACATTTATTTCGTTATACGTTAAATATTTAATAGCGGCGAAACTTCCTGGCTGACTTTAATGTTTATTTTGATGATGTTTGATAACGTTCTACCAGAATGGAGACGCGACACACGGCACCCACGGCTTACCCTTACGAACCCCCCTCCAATGACTTTCTCCTTTACATATATTATAGAGGTCATCCTGAGTAATCTTCAGAGGGTTTTAGCCGTCGCTCGTTGTTTATTAAAAAGTTATGAACAAATATAACTGCGAAATATAACATTTTGTATTATGCATTTTTAAATTGGAATATATATATATATATATATATATATATATATGTATATTCGTCGCTTGTAATATATAATTATAAGCACTAAGAACAAGCTTTGTTCGCTAGCCCCTTTATGAAATTATTTATAACACTTTTGTATTAGTGCTTAGGGAAGTAATTTGCTGATATGTGTGCATAAACATTTCACATGTGAGCGGGAAAGAAGCTACCGCAGAGGGGGGGGGGCGGTGGACCTCCTTTCGTGTAAAACAGTTGAAAACCCGAACGGTTCAGGTTTTCAACTTTCCACGCGAAAGGAGGTCCACCCCCCCCCCTACCCCCACTCATATGTGTACTGTTTATGCACACATATCAGCAAATTACTTCTCTAAGCACTAATACAAAGTGTTTATATCTCAAACTTTTTTGTTAATAACTTTTTAATAAATAACGAGTGACAGCTACAGCTAAAGAAAAAATGCGCGTTTCTGAAATGTGGATACATGAAATGTAAAGATTAAAAAAAAATATATTTCAATAGTTGATCCTGATTGTACGTTAAATGTAGGTGGAGCAACATGTTAATTGTTTCGAGTTTCTCGATACACTGAATATTTTCATTTCCTGACAATGTACGAATATGATGACCTTTATGAAGGTTTATATGTAAACATATCGTAATAGTGAGAAGTATTTCTTTAAGGAACGAATTTATATTGAAGCTATATATCGTATAAAGGTTTTTTATATGGAATAATGAATTAAATTAGATCAGATTTTTCAAATTTCTTTTGTTTATAACTTTTTAATTAACAACGAGTGATGGCTAAAACCTTCTGAAGGTTACTCAGGAGGACGACCTCTCTATAATATATGTGAAGGAGAAAGTCATTGAGAAGGGAAGGGGATTCGTAAAGGTAAATATTTACTCCGTAATAACTGTAGGAACTGTAAGAATAAATAATATATGTATTTAGTTCAGATATTTCATGAGATTAAGTAATACAGAACACTTTACCGCTACATTAATTATCACTTTAAATAAAAATTTTGATATGTCTAATAATTGTTAGAAAAAGACTGCATGCTTGTAACTGTTTTATAATATCTCATTTCTCATACATACATTTTATTTACGTTTGTAATATAATTTTTACAAATCCATTGCCTCGACATTGAAATAAAAAAATAACTCACCGGCCGAGAACAGCGGAATTATAATCCTGCGTTGATCTGTAAAGAAATATTTTTACATTAAAGCAGCGTCCAAGATAATCGATACTTGAAGTAAATAATTATCGCGCCCGTTTTTAAAACGTCATTTTAACAGGTATTTGATTTTAAAATGCTAATGCAAAAAACAATCGCGGCCGCCAGCGCCGCAAGCGGCTGCATATTTCCGCATTAACTCGGTCGCATAATTAATCCGCAAAAAATTGTGCAAATAATATTGCGACCGTGCGAATAAGAGGAGAGACGCGACGTTCGCGACGTAATATCACTTCTCGCATATACCGGAGATCAGACTCGACCCGAAATTGCACCGTAGTTAAAAACCACGAAAGTGACGGAATCCACCACAGGACTGACAGGACAGCAAAATATAATAAATAAATAATAACTACTCACCCTGCGGTCGCTCCGCCGTCGCCCGATGCCTCCCAGGCCCCCTCCTCCTCTCCTCGATCCTCTAGATCCTTCTCCGTTGCAGCGTTGGTCCGTTGTCGCATCTCCGTCGCGTACTCACTCACTCGTTCACTCCACTCGTTCACGCACTCCCGGCATTAATCTCGTGACGCGGCCGCGTACTTAGTTACACGGCAACGGAAAATTACGACGGAGAAGCTACGAATGAAGCTGTACAATCAATCTACTCGACGCCCATCGGTCCGTGATGTCCCGCAGGTGGATGCTAACATGGCGGAGAGAATTTCGTAAATCGCGCGGCCAACTTCACTCGCCAAGTGTAGCGTCCTCGCGACGGTGGCTCCTGGCGAGTGAAGTTGGCCGCGCGATCTACGAAATTCTCAGTGTCTACCTGCGGGACATCGTGGGCCGATGATGGGCGTCGAGCGGATTGTACAGCTTTGTTCGTAGCTTCTCAGCCGTAATTCTTCCGTTGCCGTGTAACTAAGTACACGCCGTGTTGCGAGATTAATGCCGGGAGTGCGTGAACGAGTGAGTGCGCGACGAAGATGCGACAACGGACCAACGCTGCAACGGAGAAGGATCTAGAGGATCGAGGAGAGGAGGAGGGGGCCTGGGAGGCATCGGGCGACGGCGGAGCGATCGTGGGGTGAGTAGTTGTTAATCGTTTATTATATATTGCTGTCCTGTCAGTCCTGTGGTAGATTCCGCCACTTTCGAGGTTTAACTCCGACCCAATTTCGGCCAGAGTTCGATCTCCGGCGTATATGTGAGAAGAGATATTACGTCGCGAACGTCGCGTCTCTCTCTTATTCGCACGGTCGCAATATGATTTGCACAATTTTTCGTGGATTAATTATGCGAACGAGTTAGTGCGGAAATATGCAGCCGCTTGCGGCGTCGGCGGCCGCGATTGTTTCTTGCATTAGCATTTTAAAATCAGATATCTGTTAAAATGACGTTTTTAAAATTTAACGGGCGCGATAATTATTTACTTCAAGTATCGATTATCTTGAACGCTGCTTTAATGTACAAATATTTATACTTTACAGATCAACGCAGGGTTACAACTTACAACTCCGCTGTTGCGTATCGGCCGGTGAGTTATTTTTTATTTCAACGTCGAGGCATAAATTTGTAAAAATTATAGGTATTACAAATGTAAATAAAATGTATGTGTGAGAAATGAGACATTATAAAAGAGTTACAAGCAGTCTTTTTCTAACTTCTAATTAATTATTAGAAGTTTATTCACGCGGCAAAACTCAATTGAGCAGTATATAGCAATGCAAACCGCTTTGTGTGCTTTCACATTTATAGATACGCGAAACATTAGTCACAAATGTCTGAAGATATCAAACGCGATTACTTTGTATGAATAATAAATGTATTATCAATTCACACGTTTAATTAATTCTCGCGATTAACCATTGTAAATAAATTGTCTATTTATCAAATCAAGTATGTTACTTCAATTTATTTCTTTTATGGTATGTGATAGGAAAAGCATTGTAAATTACTATTTTGTCTCGATTTTTATACAGATGATAATGACTTTAATAATATATCTACATAATACTTAAATGTATATCAAAAAATAAGAAAATGAGAAAAATAAAACTATGACAAGTAGAATTCTGACATTTTTTAAATATAAAATTTTTACTTAGATTCTATCATATCTCATTAATGATGAAGATTGAAAAATAAAACGTTTATATTATATACTTATGTAAAATATGAGTAAATTGTAATCTACATAAAGCACAACGGGAAAAAATAATTATTTTAGTTGTATTACTTTGTCTTTTTTTCTTAAATTTTTTAAAATAGAATTTGAGATGTGTATTTGGTCTCAAATTTTAATATAAACAAGTTTACATTTTTTCGCATTTCTCATCGCCTCTCAATAGCTTACACGATATTTGTCAACGTGTTTATAAACTCCGTGTGCTTAGTAGTATTGAAAATCACACCAGCGAAAATATCTTGAGCCCCAATTACTTGAATTCACGAACCGATACCTTTGTACGAGGATTGCTTGTTACGATCGTAACGATTGCAAGCATCTGCAATGTTGCTCTTCTTCAAGATTTCCGTGTCGTCCTGCGAAAACTGATTTTCTTATATCATAAAATTCTTAACTCATAAGTGATCGAAAAAGGAATTTAAGAAAATACAAAATATTATTTTACAGTTCCAGTAAACATTTGTTTAAAAACATAAGTATTTATTATGCATTAGTATATAATTACTTATACAAACAATACGATAGTAGTTACAAGATATATTGAATATCTATATTTTTTTTAAATAAGAGAAATTTGAATCTAAAATTTTGAAATAATTGCTCCTGTTTTATTTTTTATAACGAAATTTGTAAAGATAATTAGCTTTAATTATTGGCATATTATCATACATTAGCATACATAATCAATCGTATTTAATCGAAGAAGTTCAAAAATATGTTTGCAACCCTTGACAATGAAAGATTATTTTACCGTGACAGATCTCTTAGGATCAAGCCTGCCATTATTTTTAGTTTGATATTTCTAGTTTCGTTTGCTGTAAAAAAGATTACTCGTGCTCCTTTCCTAAAAATATCCAGGGGGAACGTACACAGTTCCGAGATAGCCGTAAAATTCAGTCTATAATTTCTCAAATATCGATAAACCGTGGGGCCACGGTGAAGGGTCGACGCGGCGTGGCGCGGCGCGGCGTGGCACGACGTCGAGGGAAAAATGTCGTGGAAAAATAAAGTTTACCGCGCGCGAGATCGGCGCTATCTGCAGCGACGTCGAGGAGAGGAAGGAACGAACGGACGAGGATGAAAGCGGTGGCTGGTTCAGGAGTGTAAGTGGATGTGTGGGATGGTTTGCGGTGAGGGAGATGGAGGGTCTCGGGCATACGAGCGAGCGCGAGGGGGTAAGGTGAGTCGCGGGGACGGGCTGGGTTCCAAGGGTGATAGATTGCCTCCTTCGCAAGGACGAGGCAAGCTCTCTCCCGGCAGCAGAGGTGATCTCTTTCGAGAAAGCTCGAGCTTTCTCTCCGGGATCTGGTTTTGAGGAGGAACGGAGGAACGAACGCTCGGCGATGGAACGATAGAATGTATCATCCTATGATTTATTATCAGGGCTGTCTTCGAGCGACCATCTCGCATCCGCAGCCATCCCCCCTCTGCCAACCCCTCCCCGGACCACCGTCTAACCGCGCCAAACTTGCCCGCCTTTCTCGCGGAGTCGCTGTCTTATCTTTTCGCCCGGAGAGAAGCGAGTCTGGGGAATAATCGGATAGTTTAATCCTATATTTTCGGCCTAACATCATATCTTTTTAAGAATAAATGTATAATCTATGGAAAAATATAGAGAAATGATAATTTTTATTGTTAGATAAAAGTCACGACTATAATCTCTGTGTCACGTAATTTATTTAAAAACTTACATTCTGCAATTAAAATTATTTCTTGTAGAAATATAAATATTTCTGCGTTGATCCTATATAATTAACGGTTCAAAGAGTTAGGCTCTTTTATTCTCAATATTTGACGCGTATAGTAAGCAAGATTTGGAGCGATTTGTCGAATATCCGAATGGTTTTCACTGTGCGAGAACACACGTTTTTAAACTCAACCGTGAAATAGTTTTGCTCGGTATAAAAAGAAACGAAAGGGGACTGTTTTACGAGGATACATAGCGTGCTAGGCCCAATATAATCTACAGGAGGTGCTTGTGTGAGCCGACACAGAGCGTATACACCCTCATAGGTTCTTTTTGATACGTGAGCAAAATGTGTACACACACATACACGCCTTGAAGAGGTATAATGTCTGGATATTGATAATCTTCGTGTCGAAGGAGAGGCGACACCTATCCCCCTGTACCCTCGCTATTCTTTCTGATGACATTCTGCGCGTATATCTTTAAAGACGACCTGGTCGACAAACGATAAGCCGACGCAGTGTAAATGGCGGAAGACATTGGCCATTTATGAGAAACACAAGCGATAGAGATATATATATATATATATATATATATATATATATGCTTTAACTTGTGTTTTTTGGAAAAACTAGATATTGCTTTAGCGCGACGTAACTTTTATTTACGTTAAAATACTCTTTTTTTAATATTTTTGAATTTATGTACATAAAGTATCTTATAATCCAGTAAAATTTTATTTATTTAGATTGTCCGAAAAAAGGTGATTTTATTCGGTAGTATTTCAGTAGTATGTGTAATATTACACTTATTAATCAGATAGTCTTTCAATTATATGCATGGAAAAGCGGATAAAAAGATGATTAATGTAATAATATAAGAGATATAGTGGCATGCTTCAATATATTGACTGTTCATCGCAAAGCTATTATTAGATTTGTAAGATACCTTGCTGCTTGCGATTTTTTACAGAATATATTGTATAAACAAAACGCGAATATTTTTATATTTCTGATAAAATAATTTTAGAATTTCAATTTTCACGATAAACGATATAAATGATGTAAGTTTTTAAATCTCCATTATCATACTCTAAATCACAATATGATTGTAAAGATGATATTTTTGCGAAGAGACTGCTGCTTGATACGTAGTTTCTCGTAAATCAAAAGTTCCCTTTAAGTCGAATAAAACGACAAAGAGTACGTAGTAACTGGTCTCTTCGTGGGTTTCGACGCGGATGGCTTTTGTAACCGCCTTACTGTCGTACTTTGTATTTCGCCAAAGTTGCGAGAGTCCTTCGTTATGTCGAAACAACGTCTTGCGCCGCAGTCTCTATCGCCTGCAGTGTTCCTCGAGCACGCAGTGTGATCGGAGATTGCGGAAGCCAGAAAATTCGTTTTCGCGAAGTGCCATTTCGGGAACGAGGCAGCCGTGTTTCATCGTGCAGCCCCGAGCACGTCGCGGATGTAGATAGAGCATGAACAAATAGCTCGATATAACGCAAGCAACTTGTTACGAGTCATCGCTCGTATTTTGTAAACAAGCGCCGACATTGCGTCGAAAATTTGACTTCTTTATCAAATTACAAAGTTAAATCTTGCATTGTAATACGATTAATTTAGTATTGATACGTTTTAAATTGACATATCGCACCCTGAGAAGAATACTGTCACAACTCAAAAAATTTCGATTTTTAGTTAAACCCATAAAAAGTACGCCCAAAATATCTACGTGTTATAATAATGTCACAAGTCTATATGCGAAATCCATTGCAAGGGGCAGAAATGTCGTTATTTTTTTTAACCGGTTATACTGATGTGGTTTCCTGAATAAATAGTGTCATAAGTGAATTAACAAGTGAATCACGGCAGACCTCTTTAAGTAACAGTATCAGTTTTATTATAACAAAATGTAATTGTAATTGCGTTAATTATCTCACAATTAAAAGCAATTCAATTAAATTTGTTTTTTCTCTTTCCTGAAAATTGTATATTTTTGAGTTGTGACCGTGTTCTTCTCGGAGTACGATAGGGAGACGTATACATTATTTGTATACGTCTCATTTTGCATTAATATAATTAATTTTTTAAATAATATTATCCCCTTATATAATATATTCTATAATTTCTATATAGGTATACATATATCATATATGTATTTTTTTAATTAGTATTTTCTTGAAATATACCGATGACATTCATTTAAAAGAATTGACTATAGGACTAGAGTCTTCCTTTTAAAAGTTTATTTTTACTCATAAATTAAATTTTTAAACAAATATTACGCGTGTACAATTCACTGTGATACACATGTGAAACACATGTGAAAACTTATTGTATGAATCCTGTTATCTCCTATTGCAACCGTTCTCGGCGCACATCTACGCAATGTTCGTGCGAACAGGAATTAATAGTCGATCGTGCGATCGAACGCGAAGGAATGAATACGGTCTGCCACCTCCTCCTCCGTCTCGTTTCTCCGTCGATCCTCCCCCTCTTCTCCTTCCCTCCGTAAGGAACGACGAAACTTCGACCGTAGCAGCGATTCAGAATTTTTATGGGGCCGTTACCGTTCTAGCAGTGATACCGACCTATGGCGCATAGAAACGGGAGGGGGAGGCAGGAAAGGATAAGGAGAGACGCTTCGTGCGCCCATCGAATCCCCGGGCACACGTAGAACTCGAAGAATTCCACCCCCATACATGGCGGGGCGAAAGGGGGAGGATGGGGGAGGATGGGAGGAGGGAATGGGTGCCTAAGTGTGTCGGACGCTCTCACACGTACCGTAGGAGCCGTGCGAGGAGCGTGCATCTGAAAACTTTTACGACACCCTCGCGGCGTTTATGTCCCGTGTAAATCTCGCTAATTCCGCGAGCTTTGCGCCGAAGGCATCTCGCGCCGCCGCGGCCTTTCGTCGTTTCTCGGCTCACTTGCCGCTCGGAATGCACTGCCGGCGACGCGATAAAACCCGCGCGAAACGATGCCGTCCCGCAATCTTTACTGCCGTTCCGCGAGCGAACGGTGCAGTGGGCGCAAAGGAGGCGAACGCGACGCGAAGATCGCCGCGATTATAATGGCAATAATTTGAGCGGCGACAACGCGCCATTGCGAGAAATATGTGTTAGAAAAAGGACAAATTTCGCGGACATATGTTTCTTCGCGGGGAGGTTTATTATTGCGACTGTCAAGATTCCAATAAAGTAATTTTTAAGATTTCTCAGCGTTAAAAAACGAATCCAATATAAAACTATTACTTCTATTCTGTTTTGTTGCGCCATTTTCAGTGGACGTATAAATATCGCTTTAAAAATTGCAGACGGATTTGTAATGTAGCCAGATTTTCCTTCGGCTTATTCCGTAATGGTTTCATATACCTCATCGCACATACTTGCGCGCGCGCCAACGTTTCTCCGCGAGTCTCTCTCTTTCCTTTCTTGTTTGATGCTCTAAAGCGATTCGCGAGCAGGCCACCGCACTTTCCCAACTTTTCTCGAATCCGTCAAGTTCAGTCAGCGGCTGAACCGCATTTCCTACCTCCGTCTCTTCCTCCTCGCTCCTCTTCCTCCCTCGCCTCGGAGGGACCGGAAGCCGGTCTCATGCGCGCGTATAGACGCGGCGCGTATGTGTACGCGCGCTGTGTAGCGACTGCGAATCGACGATTACACTTCTACATACAGGCGTGTGAATAACGCGTGACGTGTATGTGTATTTCGCGGAGCGCGAAACGTTGCCCGCGGCAACCGCTGTATTTACTCATATCGCAAGTTTCTCGATAGTTGTTGTTTCCAAATAGCGTTTCGTCAACGTCAGGTATTTTCCCGCGAGAGAAAGAGAAAGAGAGAAATTCGCTTCTACCCTCTCGGCCGAGAATGAACAAAAAGCTGCGCGAAGAGAAAGAGAAAAATTCGTTCCTCACGAGAGGCGCCTTTGCCTACGTATCTCTTCATATGCCAACCAGCGATAAGTTATCTGACATTGCAAGATTGCAGTCACTGTGCTTTCAATGAAGACACCAAGTCGAAACGGCGAGCCAAAAAACATATGATTAGCTTGTTTTTATTTCTAATGTTTGTTAAGCATATAATAATAAAAAGAAATAATGACGTTTTCCATAGTTAACCCTCCAGTGGGCACGTGGGGTGTATTTTACACCTTACAACAGCTTGCAAAAAATGAGTGCTCTGGACTCATTTCAATACAGAATCGATTATTATTATCGAAGAAACGTTAAAATTAAAATGGGTTCATTTTTGCTATTACCGATTACGATCCTTTTGGAGATAATTTTAAATTTTGAGACTCCTTTTTTCATGTTTTCAACGACGAACTACTGTTTTAATTAAATTCCGACCATTAACCAGTTTATTTATTTATTTATACAACTGTTTTAACAAACTGCGTCCGATTGTTACTCGATTTTTTACTTTATTAATTTTTGACATGTTTATGTTATCTATTTTATGACATGTAATTTATTAAATATGTTCTTTTGCGTTCTGAGGAAGACTTACAAGTCAAAACGTAAACTATTTACATTTATATGGTTTTAATAAAATCGTTTTTGGTTTAAACTAACATTCTTTGTTTTGCTCGAAAGCGGCCGTTTGATTCACATTTAACTTTTGCTTTTATCGAGCGTGGAGTTTTCCTCTTATTGTAAAATTAAAGTTTCAACTTGTTAATTATTGAGACTTTAAGATATGTGCGACAATGAATAGTTGAATAGTATTAAACAGAAAACAAAAAGTATTAATTGATTTAATATTTATATATAACATAAATAATGTGAAGTGTAATTTACACCCCATGGTTCCTCTTACGTTTCAAATTTGTATATTATTTGTACGTCTTCTAGACGGTTAATTGCTAAATAGGTCTTGTATAAGATTTGGATTTTTCATTGTCTAGAAATGTGAGTAAATTTGGCGTGAGATATTATTTCATTGCTTTAGATATTTAGAAAATTCAAGGATACAATGCATAAAAAAGCACGCATATTATTTATAAAAAGTTATATAAAATGGAATATATCGATAATCGATCCCGAGCCACACAATGCGGAATACAAAACAGCCGATCGTCATTGCGCGCGACGCGCACATATAGAAACACTTTTAACGCTTCGCTTTTTACAAAGCGCGCGTTTCGCATCGGCCCGCGCGCAATGTTTTTCCAAAGCGACAGAACGGAATCTTTTATTAAAGTACGTACCGCCGAGGGCGGCAGCCCTCTGACGCTAAATAGACGAGAATGGAGAAAACAAAGAGCAAGAAGAGACCATCCGAAACACGCATCTCTCATACGTCGGATAGAAAATCAATACCGTCTCAGCGTCTCTCTGAGCCCATTTCCCGTACTGCCGCATGCAGTGCTGCCAACGAGATGCGAGCGACGTGCACCAAAACGAAATACACTCCACGTCGGATAAAGAATTCGGCGCGTTTCGCGCGCGTCTTATACGGCACGGCACGACACGGCACGGCGGACGTATTACGTTATTTTGCGCCGCGTCGCCTGTTATTTTACAAGCAAGAAAATAAACCACGACGCGCGAAATTCTGCATGAGGATCGCGCGGGACGAGTATTTCTCGCGCGCGCGACAAAGATGGACGGTCTATACGGGAGAGCGCGTTAGATAATTCAAATAACGGCTCGCCAACGACGCTATAAAATGGAAATACGCGACGCCAATGAACGGTGAAAAATCCCGCGCTCGCCGAGACGCGAAAAAAAAATCGCGACGCGATTCCACCGAAACGATCGACTTCAACCCACCCGTAATAGCGGGCAGGTGGTTGATTACGGCTCGCCGTGAGGGGCGTAAAAACGGCGGTGACGGCGGAGCCAGCCGGTTATAGTGTTCAATAATTAAGTGGAACCTGTTGCGCTTCTCGCCCCCACACCTCCCTCACCTCGCCTTTACCCTCAACTAAAACGACCAGCCCCTCCACGTATATATACGTCTCTCTCCTTCTCTATCTTTCCCGCGACGACACCGTCGCCGCCGCGCCGCGAGCCGCACGTCGCAATTCATTATTCATAGCAATTAAGTACTCGGCGTACTTTCGAATCGCGAGTAGTCCGAGTAGTATGATGTAGTTTAAGCTCTATAATTAGTGTATATATATCCTTCCGTATATAGAATCTTGACGCTCTGAATCCGCACTACTTTCTTAAAGCTCCCTTTATGAAATCGCAATAGTTTTTTACGAATTTACTTCTTTACCTTTACATAATCTCTTAACAAACGAGAAGCTTTGAACGAGAACAAACTTAACAAAAAAGAAATAGCACTCAATAACAAGATACATTATTGTCTTTATTCGCTGCAAGCTCAAGTATTAAAATCTCATATAAAATACAATTTGTGAACAACTTATATAGATAATTTCATAAAAAAATTCTTTGAAATTTGTTTTTATTTGAAGGATTCATACACACAATGTCTATGTTTGGAATGTATTGATATTTAAACATCACCGTATCTTAACCATCATTCCTTTTGAGATTTCATATACATTTCGAAATGAAACTTCATATATACCTATATCAGATGCAAAGCCAATGATGAATATGCCGACGCACGTGAAGCATCAGAAGGAACTCATACCGTGTTCCTCCGTGCTTCCTGTCCTTTGAATCGTTTAGCTATAAATTCGCTCGGGCGGTTGCTGCGTGACCTTTCAGCCCGGTTCACTCCCCTCACATTGATTAATATATCATCGGACGGGCTGAAAAGGAACTTCAATCGAACTGTCCAGTCAGCCGACTCCCCGGAAAGGAGATCCTGCTCTCGAGAAAGGAGCCGCAGCCATTGGTCGCCAATGGATGAACTTTTTGTGTGACAAGTAGAGCGGAAAGCGTATATACACAACGCATTCTCGTATATGACGGCCACGCCGAGAGATATCACTATATTATATCAATAGAAAACGAACAATGTTAGTCTGCAAGTTGGAAGTAAAAAATATAAATATGTCTCTCTTCTCAGTCACGAAATGATATTTTTTGTTACTAAGGGTTACTTCAACGTGTTAAAATTTCTTTAGAATTAATTTTCATATATTGGACTTTTATTCCTAACTTCGCCGTATTTTTCTTGCTTTTGTCCTCCCATTCGCGGTAGCCATTCAGCTCGAGTTATTACTATTAGCCCTCGAGCGTCGACGATTTAATCCTTTCTCTGATTGCCTCCGAGTTTTAATATTAGTTGACGGTTTCGACTGTTCTTCAAAAAGAATCCACATATCCAATATATATCCAACATGCGGCGCGATGACGTGGGATTTAATACCATTCCCGTCACACAATCATCCCTTGTGAAACCACTCTCTCGCGAGGCCGCCGCCGCGCCCGTTCGACCCTCCGCTGTCGCGTATCAATTTTGAAAATAACAATCTCGCGTAGCTTGCCTCCTCTTTTTCATCTCTTTCGATTCTCCCTCCGTCTGATTTTTCCCTCTTTCGACTTCCACTTCGGCGTCTGATGCGCTTCGGTTTCGCCTCTCCTCTGTTTTTTTCACTCCGGTAATGGTCCTGATGTCTGACGAAATACGCGAAATCCTATTGCGACTCTTTGCATCGCAGGTACTAGTTCCTTTTTCCTCTCTTATCTATGAAACATGAGAAAGGGAGAAAGAGGAGAAAAACCGGATGAAAGAACGGTCGATAAAGAGAGAAAAGGAGAGACGCGAAATTCTAGCTGATTCTCTTCAAGTTTTAGGAGAACAAGGGGTCTCGACGAGAATGCACCGGATAGTTCTTTGCGCGCTAGAGAGGCCGCATTTTGCAAGAACATCATATGTGTGGGAAGTAAAGCATCCATAATGATGAAAGTCTCTTCCCCGAAACTCTCTTGTGAGGAAAGATTTACAGAGATATATATAGTTTTAGACTTGCGCATTCTTTCACCGTGTGCTGCCTTAAATCTTTGCATTTATTTACCGCGGTGTACAAATCGTGTACTCTCCGGCATAGATTGTATTCCGAGGAGAGTATATCATGCGCTTTACGTTGCTGACGAAATTGTTGACTGAGCAACTTATTTTGAAAGTGATGTAAACTAGATTTCGTCACGTTATGAATTTTAATGAGATGCGAATACAAACTGACGACGTAGGCTACTGCTTCAGACGCGTACATTTTTTAAAATAAGTCGCTTATTTATTTCTTTAGAGATACCTATCTAGTTAATCTGCATTTTATAATATTCGAGTTTTGGCTTAGATTTATTAGCTTTTGCTCTCAATATTATATTTCTCTATGTATATAAGTCTTTCACGTATCATGTTTAATGTCTCGGTGACACGCAAGACGCGAGAGAGACAACCGACGTCCCATCGCGAAACTGCAACGTTTCGCTGACATCGACACCCATAGAGTCCCGACAATACGCGCATAATAATCAGTTTGATGTCAAAAAGAAGGCTCCGGTAGGGAAGGTAAATGTAAAACGGGATTCGCTGGAAATAATATGATATGGGAGATTGGGATGCGCCGAGGGTAGAGAACGCAGGACGAGGGGGAGTGGGGGAGGGTGAATAGGTGGCACCGTGTGGCTCTCCGCGGGATGCGCAGGGAGGAAGGAGAAAGCAGCACGCTGTATGTCGCAGTAATCTTTTACGGTCTATCTCGCATCATGCCGGAGCGCGAGTCTGCATTGCCAACCGTACAAGATGTTTCAGAAATTTCCGATGTCCTTGCGAAGAATATAATATATACAGGCCGCGCGCGTTTCACACGTGTCATCTTTTAAAATTAATGTAATTTTTAAACAGAATTTCTACATGAGTGGCGAAATCTGTAAAATACGATACTCCGAAAAATGTGTGTTTAAAAAATCTGCCGATTTTATTAATTGTCGAATTTTTATTTTGACGTGTATTGATTGTGTTTTACAATGAACTTTTCTTTTGGAATTGATGGTAAAAGAATATATTATCGGACGTACTTGGCACAGTTACTTTTCGATCTTGAAACGGTCTGTACGTGTAGTCTCAGCTGAAAGGAGGACTCGAAAAGCTCCATCTCCAGCACGGCGCTCTCTTGGGATAAAGGATCAAGGATCCTGGATGCGATGCACACGTATATCCTTATCTTATATCCTTGCCAGCCAACCGCCCTCCCCACTCCCACTATCCGCCCACCCCGCCCCATCTTCGCTCCCCCTTTTCTCATCGCCCCGCGTTGCCCGCGACTTTTATAGGATAGCATGTCCGCGCGTTTGCCTAATATCAGGCATCATCATTTACGTGTCTCAACCTACGTATCTGAGCATCTTTCGCCGACCCGACATTGGCATTTTCTCTTGGATTACCTTGTCGCGATCATTTCTATTTAAATAATCTCGAAATTTCTCCTACTGAAAACGAGAAACTGCTCTTTTTACATTGATATTATTTGACAACGAAATAATTATATAGCATCCAAAATAAATTTTTAATACTCATATAATGTGTTAAATTAACATTATAATTTAATTTTTATGCGAAGTATACGCTTTCGACGATATTTTGAATTACATATCGATGGAATATCGCGACGATATAGACGTCCTCCATCTTTTTTCCCGTTACGCTATACGCATCCGTCATGGCGTCGTTCCCTTTTTACCCCCGATAGGACCCCCGTGCTCGTGTAGGGGACATGCGGAGCATATATGTGCGTGTATGCTTATATATACGAAAATATACAGAGTATATACATATGAAGTATATATGGCTTCCCGTATTCTCGGGTCTCTCCTTAGAAACGTAAAATTACTGAAAACGCAAAATCGATATGGACGAATAAAACGCGATATTCGGAATCTTCAGAGTCTAAGGCGAATTTAGGTTAACCATTTTGTCGTTGAATGTTAGTCAATAATTCTTCACGAAAAATGCAAACAACTTATCGTTAATTAAAGCTGATGATTAATTTCATTTTTTATTCTATAAAGAACATTTTAATTAATATTAATGTCATATAACTCCAAAATAATAAATATAAACTATACCCTTCTAATATAACTTACTATTTAATATGTAAACATTAAACAATATAGTCTCATAAAAAATAAAATTTAATTCAATATATTAAACAAGTATAATATTTCTTTCTTTACGCAAAATTATTAAATTTTTTTTATTTTTTACATGTTAAATAAAATTTATATTAAATTAAATAATAGATTGAATAGATGAACGAATAGATGCAGAGGAAATAATCCTTTTCGTTTTTTTGCATAAAGTTTATATAAATTAGCAACCGCGGTTTCTGGTTAAGTGCACAAAATTTATATAAGAAGGTTATTCTCTCTCTTGGCCGCATATTTATTTTTCTTGACGTTGCATGCGCAGGAGAGGGAAAAGTGTTCCTTGTTACTTCGAGCGTTAAGATCCAGGTAAGTTCATTCAACGAGAGTGAAAGTTACTGCGGAGTACTTTGCGAAACTTCTTAAGGTAGGTCAGGATTTTCCTCGGTGCGATGTTATTTCAGAGGGACTTCGCCGAGTCGTAATGGGCAAAGTAGAGAACCGGTTGTGTGCGCGCGGGAAAGATAGTTCGCTGGATTATGTTAATCTGTCATTTCTTTGACTCGTATAATCTAATCGGGAACTAAACAATTGAGCTAAACAAACCGTCGTGTAATATCCAATGATGTGAAAATTATTGCATTATTGCTTGCTGTATAAAGATAATTTTGTGTTTGAACTTTGTAAAGTAAGATGTTTCACGGCTTATTATTAATTACCAATAAAATATAAGAGTGCCAGTGAATACATCTATTGTTTCCTTGTGCTAACGAAAGATTGATCGTATATTAGAGAAGCGCGAGATATATTTTAGATGATCGCGCGTATGTTATTCCAAGTATAAAACAGACGACACGTTATATTCGGTTAGAGATGTAACTCAGTGGTAGTCTGCACATATTTTGTTTTAGCCATGGAAAAGTTTCATAACTAAAGGCTTCCACGTGAGCTTTCTTGTTATTTCTGGAGAAAGAAATGTAAAAGGAAAGGGAAGGAAGCAAGAGGAGCTGCCGCGCGATATGCAGAGTGACTTTCCGCCGCGTCTTCGACTCCGGTAGGATCGAGGCAGGATCCTTGGAAGCATACATATTTCGCAGGCACCGGACTGCCTATCTTTCGAGACGTCTCCCTTGAGATCCTGTTCTCGTAACGCCCGCCTTCGCTATATCACGCATATGTATATGTATATCTATGCGAGGGTGTGCGCGAACGTTGAGTAAACGGACGCTATGAAGAAAAATGCGAGCTCCGTATTGCAGCCTGCGAATCTCTGGAATTGCTAATGCGATTATTATGCTTTGTAATAATTTTTAAGGCCTTTGAGTATTTTTCAAGCAAAACATTTGTGTCTACATTTCGTGTATACACACTCCCCTCCATAATATACATTTTTCAATGGCATTTATTATCTTTATATAAGCGTTAGAAAGTTACGAATTGTCTGACCGTAATTCAATTTACTATCTCGCTGATAAGACAGCCCATTGTCCTCGAAAGAGAGCATAAAAATTATTTACTACCGACCTCGGGATATATCCCGCGGAATATTTTCACACGCGAGGAGTGAATGAAACCTTTGTTTTTCCAACGGAGTTATTCCGGCTCGAGTGCGCGTGCAAAATAAGGATGTGTTACGGCTTGCACGGGGTGCGCGCGCGGCGCGGGTGAAAATGTACCCCGAAAGAAGTGACAAAGTCTCGGCGTATTTCGCCAAACAATTTCGCAGCTAGACAGTGTGTCTTGGCGCTTTAAGCCAGACCATCCTGTCCCATTCGCCACCATTTCTCGTGCACCCTCCGGATAGTAAGTTACAGATGCATCACCCCCCCTCCCCCTCCTCTCTCTTTTACTTCCGTACTCTTCTACGAGCCTCATCCTAGGCGCTTTGCCCCTATCGCGTCACGTTTCCACAGTGCGCACAGTGGCTTGAAGTAAAATAGCGAGATTATATTATTTCCGTGGTCGGAAAGGTCGTCGTATTTTCTCGACAAAAATTGCCCCGACTTCGATGCATTCCCTCCTCGGTTTCCCTCTCTCGCGCGGCTTGACACCGATATTCCAATCAACTCGATATGTTTGACTTAATATCGAATTCTCCTATCCCAACATCATTATGCCGCATCTTCACCGTTCTTCACTGCACTCTCTATTCTTTCTTCTCTTATCTTTTTTAAAGAGATATGTTATAAAGAAAATTTATATCCGACTTTCAATTGCATTAGTAATAAACTTGTTTATGTGTGATTTATTTAAATATAGACAACGTAAATAGCGTCTTATTGCTACATAATTACAAGATAAAATATTGAAATCACTGTGAGTTCATTTCTACAACGGTTAAAACGTATCGATTGAACTTAATGAATGAAAACCGCCGAAAAAAGAAGATAAAGTCGAAGAGAAAATAGAGATGTGGCCGCAGCGAAAAACAAGCCATCATTCCTACGGAGCGTCGCATTTGCGAGAAATCAAGTATGGAGGAGATTTGCATGCGAGTCAAATATAAGCTTGCTGAATATCCTCGAGTATAAGTATTTCATATAAGAGGCCGCTGCATCCGCATATAAGACACTTCGTACACCCTCCGATCCTCCTATTTTCCAACGGGGAGAAAAAACCACCCCCGCTGGATTCCGGAAACTATCCCCGCACCCCCCGGCTACCGCCGAGGCTCTTTTACCCGTATCTTCGCCCCTATGGTGCCCCCGTAGAGTGAGGTAAGCAGAAAGAGAGGAGAAAAGAGGCAAGAATGGAGGAACGAGAAGAACCACGACTCCATCCTGCGTAACGTCTCGAGTGAATAGCGCAATGGCGTAGACAGGGTGGCAATACTGAATACGAGAACATATGAATGAGTACTTGCATTCGTGAGGTTTTCATAAGAATATCAATATCTCGTGTTTCAGAGTAACTTCAGTTTACTGCGAAGGTAAATGCATTAACTCTCGAGAATGCATGTATACCTTGAGAATCGTTTTTCTTCTTCCTTCTAAAAAATCGAACATAAAAATTCGAAATCTGGATGAATAGAAAGTAACGGAGAATATATTAAACAATTTAAAATGTATTGACAATAAGAAAAATAAAACGTAAATTTCCGTAATTAGCAATATTCCGTAGGAACACTAGGGACCAAAAAATATATAATATGTCGTTTAATATTAAACAATAAAAACGTAATTTAAACATTTAGCATATTGTTACCATCCAGAATTTTTACAGATTGGATTTTTTCCAAAAATTTTATATAAACATAAAATGAGATTATTCCGTTTATTAAGTCATCGTTCGTTTTATTCATACCGTTTGCGTCGTCTTTTATGGTTGGGAAAGAGTACGCCCGAATGCGAAAAGAACATGCTACGCAGCAGAATATTTCGAGTATATAGGAGTTTAGGTAGTGGGCAAGAAGACGAGCGAAGTAGAGAGGATTTGGAATACGAGAATGTATGCATAAGCCGCGCGTTTTGCAATGTTTAATAATATAAATATGACATGCCCAAGGAGGATAGCACTGCGGGAAAATAACGCTAGTGGTAACGATTCTCTCATTCGACTACGAAGTTGATAATCTCATCCTTCATTGTTTCATGCTTTCTAAAACTTATCGGAATACTGTCCGTCTTTAGAAAATCATTAACTGTGATAATCTCTCAAAAATTAAAATCACTTGAAATCAAAGTCAATGGAGTCTAATGAAATATTTTCAAGAAATTTTTTTTTAAATATGTAAAAGATTAACTGTGTTATTTATAATCTATTACTGCTCGACAATTTACTTTACTTTTTTATTGATGAAAATTTTGTAAAGAAACTAACTACCATTGAAATGGTAATTATATTTTCATAAATAGAACATGTGTGTATATAACGATATAACGATATATTTTATAAGAATGCGAAGTAAATTATATAATTTACACATAAATAATTTTTTTACTTTTGTATATAACGGTAAATCGATATAAGTAACAAAGTATCATGCAATAATATTGTGCAGACTATTCAAAAATATTCAAAAATGAAGTACATGGTAAGAAGAAGCTTTTTTCGTCTTATGATGGCTGCCTACCCACTTAAGTGATTATGGTGAAAAATATTTTGTCACGATACATGTCTCACACGTATATAATGCTCGCGAAAATCATGTTTTCTCAAATAACATCCGTACATCGTCAATGGCAGCGATCAAAAAGCAAATAATTTCAATGGTTACACTTGTAACATTAAATTCGTGATATAATTAATCTTAATTTTATAAACAAATTTATATTTATTTATAGATAACTATCAAACTGGATAACTAAAATATAATAAACGTAACTATATAGTATTTCAATAGAAGTGCTCCAAACAGAATCTATCAATAATTCCGTTTCGGGATAATGCTACTATTCCCTTGTTAATAGAAAGGTTAATCATATTTCCGACATTTTTTAGGGTAATCCTCTTGCGATGACAATAATACGATACGTTTACATCAGTTTCTGCTTCGCCCTGTATTGAATCTTCGTGTCGTCGCATCCATTCTCGCGCTCACCCGCGCGCTAGCGCATCAGCGATTTCTGTCTTCTTGGTACTCTCTTTTCGCGAGAAGGTGTGGCCCCCGAGAACAGCGGTATGATATGCAAAAATATGTGATAAGGGTAGCTAGGATGTGCAGCGTGTGTGGGAGGGTATATGCGTGTGAACGCGTCGGTGAGCGTGTGCGCGCACGCGGATATGGAAAAGCCAGTGGCAACCCTATCAGAGCGACGGCCCTTAGGGGGAGGGGGTGCTCACGGTGCGAGAGAGGAGAACTACCGACCAACCCAAGTCCCGAATATAGGATGTCAGGAATTTTCATATCTCGATGCCGCTCCTGGAAAGTCGCAAGCTTTTCCTAGAAAATTCTTCTGTCGACACGATAGAATAGACACGCGATACAGACCCGGAAGTGGGGTTAAAGCACGCACAATGAGAAGGATCCAGGAGGCTGCGCGGAATATCTGACGTATGCGCTGCGATAAGGAAGATCCATATTTCCGACAGTTCTATATTACTTTATTATATAAAATATCGACGACTATAACTGTCGCCTTCATCTACGTTTCATTATGTAATTGCAATTTTTATCAACTTATATTTTAATGCAAAATTTAACGATTTTGTCGTTAATTTTAACAACAATTTATCGACAATATATAAAATATTTCTGCAAATATCTAAATACAAAAAACACAAAAGGCTGGAGTCAATAAAAAATATCGAAGAAATGTAAAAGAAGCATATAATTTTTTTAATTATTGCGAAAATAGAGTGGATGCTCGGGTACATGTAAAGTGGACTTAAAAATAGCATATTCTTTGTCGAAAATTAAAGGGAGTAACTTTATGGATAATGAAGTGTAAAAAAAACATAAAAAGGCGGTAATTTATGTTTGGACCACGAAGGGAGAAAGTCCAGAATTAGGTGGTGAAAATTCGTTTACCAGTAAATGTAGCGAAAAATCACAGCCATTAGACCCTATACCTCGAAAAAACTCTTACTCTGTATAAATATCACAGCTATCACTGTCGGGCTGGGCAAATTATATGAATTGTTCAATCTGTTCAAGAAATGTGATAAAAAATATTTATTGTGATTATTTATATGAAAAAAGTTACGCAATTATATAACATTAAAAATTTATTTTATGGTACAGATACAATAATAATTACAGTGAAGTTTGATTGTAATAATTTTATATTAAACAAACATTAAATTAAATTTTTAGTGTCAAAGCGGTAATCTCTGTAGCTTAAATTAAAATTATAAATTAAATTAAAATGACAAGGTAGGATACGCGCGTAACCGTGAAAACAGCAGGGTACACATTTTATACATTTAATATATAATATTCGATAACGCATTAGAACAATATGAAATAAACGCGAAATACGTATTCTTAGCGTGCGATCGTGCGAAGTGCGTTTTCTTGATACGCATATATATATAAAGTATTAGGCGGCAGAACCGACGCTATCGTCAGAAACCGCCGGCGTCTCCATCCCTTGCCGTCCCTCCTCCCCCCCCTCCGCCACCCGGCAGGATAAAGGTGTTAGGGGTGCAGGCTGCGACTGACAGCTACATTTATACGTTTCGCGAATTTTCCATATCGAGATTTGTCGAGTGCACACACCCGGGGTTAACGCCGCCGCGGCGCGGGTGCGGCGCGGCGCGCGGCACTGCAAATAACGTCGGGAGGATTTGTATCTGTCAGAAGTTGCGGAGGCGTTCGGTACGTGCCCGGTTGCCAAGCCCGACTTCGAAAATCGCCGTCTGCGCGACGACGCGCCATTCCGAGCGCGAATTCCGCGGATTCTGATGCCGGGGCTTCGATTGCGAATGGGACATGTCACTTACCCGCGCGCCGACAGATTTCAGGCCTCGCCTGCGGATAAACGGAGATGAGCTGTCTTTTAAGTCCGTAAAAGCGGTAATAGATTACTACCTAGCCGTGAGAGTACTCTTTGCCGGGAATAATTCTGGTGCTTGAGCAAAATTTCGCATATAAGTTTAATGACGAATACTCGTGGTGCTAAAAATATCACCACGAATTCTTACGTTATTTCGATGTACGGATATTCCTAATATTACTGTTATCCATTACTAAATTAATTACGTTTAGGTTATTAGTTATTACTGCTAGCAACAAAAGAGAATTAATTTGATAATTAATAACAGACAATTATATTTCATTTTTAAAACATTGTAATGACTTTTTAAGGAAGATTAATTTTTTATTACAGTCTCTAAAAATTTAAATAAATTTAACAAATAATAATTCTTATTATAAAAATTAATTTATTATTATTTTTAATTACAATCTGACAATAAATATATAAAATTTTAATTATTTGTCAGAAAGAGGATTATCACAATTTTGAAATGTTAATTATTATATTATTTAACACAATTTAAATAATTAATTTAAAATTTATGTTTATAATAATTTTTAGTATGGCGCGCGTTTTTACACTTTTCAGGATACACAAATATTGTAAGAATTTTTACTTGTAAAATCACCACTCATACACACATAATTATTTTAACTACTGATTATTCTACATATATATGCGTAGAATACTAGATGCTGTCGACGATCACAGTGATACGCTCTTAAATACACCGGCCCATGTGCTCTGTACCATATCCTGTAAGAAACTAACCCTCTGATTTTCATCATAGCATTCTAAACCTACCGCGGGATCACGCAACCCCTTCTACAGTGGCGATCACATACCTGTACCGTACCTCAATTGACTACATTCTTATTCAAAGCAAAAAGTTTTAGGAAACGTAAATGTTCCTCAGTTAGGCTTAGTTTTTTATAAGAATTATTCTTATACAAGTTTTTAATAATATTCTTTAAATATTGTTTAAACGTTATAATTTGTTTAAAACAAAATATAATTTGAATATTTTTGATACATTTAAGAAGTCAAATATCCATTCTTTTATTTAAAAAGTGTTTGTGTTTGGTATTGATATTTGGAAAATTTTAAGTCGTCTTTTTTTAAGTTTATAATTAAGCTTACAGTCCATACACTAGGGGAGACCAGGGACAAAAGTAACGCGGGATGAACGTAACAAACGCGATTACTAAAAAAATAACATTCATGTACGAATCTATCCGCTGTTATATAATGTCTTTTGAACCCCTCCCTTACCTCAGTAGCGCTCGAAGCTCTGTCATGAGAAGTGTATCTATTGTGTCAATGCCATAAAAATATGGTCAAAGTAAGTATTTTGTGTTTTCTTATTTTCTCAATATTTTATTGGAAATTTGGTTTACCTCTTTATTTATTATTTATTATAAATAAGTGACTATTTCTTTAAATAGTTTGATACATATTTAGAGGTTAGATTATTTTATAACAATGAATATTTAACCAATTATGGCGAAAATATAATAGTATAATATAATAGTATAAATGCTAATATAATAGTATACTATATTGTATTAATTATATAAACACATAATATAAAATATGCCAATCTCACACTAATCATAAAATATTCCATACAACTTCGCGATTATCGTTCGCTGCGTAAGATTTATCCGAGTGCTCGGCCGGCCGTCCTCAAGTGTATACACACGATCGCGGAACCGAAGAACATTTTCTCCCTCTTGCCTACGAATTTACCAACCATCTTGCCTTCTTCGAAAATCGTCGAACGAGCGGGAAAGCAAGAGCGCGGTAAAAACAGGACGAAATCATTAAATTGACTGCGGTTCAGCGAATTCGGACGGGGTATCGAGCGCACGTCGTTTGCCCTTTTAACTTTCCAGCCCTGTAGAACCGGGCTAAATGTATTTGCAAATATGTACGTATCCCCGACGCGATCTATGCCTGGCTCTTACCTCGCCTCACCTTCTCTATCCACTATTTCTCTCGCTTCTTCGCGCTCTCTTCGTGCTCGCACCCTCTTGCCATCGGGCAACCCCCGAGCCTCGAACGAATAATCAGGTAGATGTGGAGCAGCCCGCACATCCTTCTCTTTTCTCTATCTTTTTCTCTCTCTCTCTCTCTCTCTCTTCTCCTCTATCTTTGCGCCCTTCTCTCATCTCCTATCTCCATTTCTGTCCATGTATGTAAATCACTACGGTGGCTGTGTGCGCTATATGTATGTATACCGTCCGACGTATTTGCATGACAATATTATTCCATTCCTGGCATACGTGGATTGGTTACCCTTTCTCTTTTTTAGTACTCGGGTAGGACGCGCTTTAGATACCATACCTCCAGTGTACTCATTTCGAATAATAGCTACTTTGTCGTCTTCCTAGAGTCCTACCGATGCCTCTTCTGTAAACGCTGAGAATTTTTGAATTTTTCTATATATAATAAGTACTTTTATTGTACACGTTCTTACATAGCACGATACATTGAAACAATTTTTAGCGATTAGATTTTGAACAAATAAATAAATTCTAAATTTTATTCAGATGTAAATTAAAACCAGCAAATAAATAAACATATATAGATATGTCTTTGTTTTGATGTATACACTTTCTTATAAATCAGCTATATATCTATTAGTAATACAGTAACGGCACGAATACAGCGTGTAATTCATGTGTGTATGCACATAGTAATACACATACATTACTAGATGTATTTGCATGACAATATTATTCTACTTCAGTCATACGCAGATTCGTTATTCTTTTTGTCATCAACTACTACATATATAGGATATTTCATAAATCTCTCGCGTGGCATCTCGGCGGTACTACGGTTTCTTACTTTTATTGCCTCTTCCTTATTCTACAATTTTATCACATTAAAAAATTTTGTACTATTGCATTTTAATTTTTTGACTAGCAATTATTTCATTTACATTAGTTTAAAAAATAAATATAATAGTAATTATTTAATTTGTATCAACTTTAAAATAATTATATTATAATAATAACATGTAACACAACTATTTTAAAAGGTAATACGTACATTCGGTATATTCTTTCCAAATACAGCACGAAAAAAGCGCGACTTGAAGACCGTCGACGCTAATGCTTAAGACGCGGAACTTTGAAATAGCCTATATAGAAGCGTTTCTCGTATGCAAATTGGCCGATATTGTCGTGCGTTACGTGGCGGCCCGGGTATACATACATACGTGCAGTCGCACTCGCGTACTCGCCAGGTATATATCCGCGACTAAAAGGTAAAAAGAGGAGGAGAAGTTGAGTTGGAGGAAAGGAGAAAGGGAGGTCGATTCAACCGATGCAAATTCGCCAACTAAAACGGAGTGCATAAAGCCGAAAGCTCAGCCGGCTCGAGGCACGATTTGCATAAGTGTCCTGGCAGCTGCGAGCATTGCCACCGCGAAACACGTGCCCCGACATCCGATTAAAGGACTTGCGACCCTCTGCTTCCTGCTTCCGGGTGTTACGCTACCATAGAGCTCCGTGTGATATCGGCGAGAATTCCTCGTCGGAAATTGTCTATTTCACTGTCACACGCGAAGTAGCTTTTTAGTGGAAAATTAATGTTTTAATCATTTTTATTGTATGGTAAACTAAATTCCGTTTTCTCTAAACTTTTCTATTCTTTTAATGAAAATAATTTTTTCTATTAAATTCGTTTAAAATAATTAATGATCCGATACAATTCTAATCGAAATAAGAACACCCTGTTCTTCTTCTAATTTTTTATAAAATCTTTAATATTATTTATATCTTTAAAAAAATTCAATTTTGTCCTTGTACAATTGAGATCAGGATTGATCTTTCAACCGCGTGTCGTTTAATTTGCTGGAAACCCTAAGTCCTGCTTGTTGTCTTCGATCGCTATTCGACTAACAATGCGGAAGAATGCGGAACGGAAAGGCATCGCTTTGGGAAATTTTTCGGTTCGATTGCAGCTGTCGCATGACGAGAACGACGAGAACGACTGGCTGCAGCTAGCAGCGAGCAGCTCCGCGCCGCCGCCGCCGCCGCCGCGGGAATAAGATATGGAAATTTTCAATTCGGGCAAAATTTAAGAATTTACCCCGCACGCGGGCTGGTATAGGGTGCAGGATATGTATTATGCGCGGGGTAGAGGGTGCACCCCTTACACAGTGAGAGGAAGAAGAAGAAGAAGACGAGGAGAAGAAAGGTGGAGGAAGGACGAGAGAGAGAGAGAGAGAGAGAGAGAGAAGGATATGGCGAAGGACGAAGGGGGGAGTATGTGTGTGACGTGTGTGGCGGCCATTACGAAGAGCCGGGGGTGGTTGCCAGGCAACGCCTTTCAGCCCCCACATACTCACACCACCCTCAACCAATCCCCAAAACCCCCTTGTGAGATCCCCCTTCGCCTCATGGCGTACTCTTTCTTCCGTTCTATGTCGCTCTCTCGCTCGTTCCTCGCTTTTCTCGTTTCTTCTTCCTCGCTTTTTATCCAACGCGATGTTTAACAAGCACGGCCTATTGCTCGTCGATTTCTATAGTGATTTTAATTCGGTGAGAACGACCGGATTGATATTGTTTTCGGGATAATGTCTGACAATGGTCTATAACACTTGGAATCGAACTTCAATACAAAAGTTAATGTATCGTATGATCAATTTGTGTGTTTTTATTATAGCAGTTCTCGCGCTCGTCCTCTTTCCGATATCTTATAACACATTTTTATTTTATACCGATTATGTGTACTGCTATATGTATAATTACGTACGTGAAATGAAGATTTCTTTATGCATAATCTTTGTATATTGTGATTCTAATAAACTGGAAAAGTAGCCCCTAAAAAAGAAGCTTAAATTGTTGACTTCAAAGACTTCAAGCAGCTTAAAATTTAATTTATCATGTCTTTTGTGTCTTACTTAGAACTTATAACAATCTGCGATATAATTAAATTGTGTTTTAAATTCTACTGCAATATCGAAAGAAATTATACGTGTTAGGATTGTCGATATAAAAAGAAAATAAAATATTTTTAAAAATATAAATCTAGCTTCTAATACCATATTTAATTATCGTATAATCTTTATCTTTAATGCAAATAGTATTCTATAAATTATATCAACTTATTTATATTGAAGTAGTTTATTGAATCAATACTTTCTAACTATGTACAAGTGATTTGATCGTAAAAATTTATCTATTCTCGTATGCTGGAAAATCTCGAATATTTTTGGCTACTCTTGTTTCTGCCTCATTGATTCGATCAACGAAATCGTTGACCTTGCAGATTATCGCCGGCACGACTCGTCGATATTGCTCGACGTTCAAATAAAATCCTCGATAGCTCGATTCGCATTCTCTCGTCTTCTAATGCACAATCGAACGGTGCGGCATTCGCTGTCTTAAATTGGGCGTAACGTTCGGTTGTTGACTCCACGTGTGCACACTCTTATGTACGAGTGCGCACGTATAACCGGGATGTACGTGTACGCGACAGAAGTATGTATCGATGATGGGTCGATAAACATCGGTGTATTGTGCAATCAACCGCCTATTTGGTGTCATTGTGCCGACAGTTCGGTAGGTAGCTTTCTCATCCTCTTCTCTTGACCCGCGCGCCAGTCTCTCTTATTTCTCATGTATTGTACTCGTTCTGACGCAAGGGGTTACGTAACCCCTTCCGCGCAATGGTCCTTCTACCTGGGTCGCCTCGGTACGAGATACCTACCTACATGTCGATATGTAAAATCAACTGGAAACGAACAGCGAACTGTGAAAAACGGAACGTTTTTCTCGTTTGCGATTCAGATCGTGTCTTTTCGTAATTGATTTTGCAATGAAGTGGCTTTAAAATTAATATGTCTTTTTTAATCGTTAATTCATTTATAATTATTCTTAAAATATAATATTTTATTCAAAGGTTGTTTGCACTTATAGAAAAATTTTCCATCAACAACCATTAAATCTATAATAATAAACGTATAATAGACAATAAATAATTTAATTCCATTATTAATATTCAGCATAATGTGTAATTGATAAATGGTAAAAAGATATCGTTATAGAATTAATATGAAAAATAAGTTGCCTAAAATTTGGATAAAGATTTAAATCTTCTAACGATAGCGACTTATATAATTTTGTATATGGTAACACCTGACACACACAACAGGCTCGCTCTTCAGAGATATTCCGCCGAAAGAGACTTTTCCGCAAAAGTTTGCGCGTGCATCGATTGAAAAAAAAAAAAACAAACTTCTCACATATCCTCTTTATGTGAACACGTTGACCCACGACCCGTCTACCTGCTGCCGCGATAGATACAAACATTTTTGCGGTGATTCCCGCGGAACCCCTCGGGTATCTTTTCACGGTTCTCATTCCGGGTCAGGCGGCACTATTCTTTAATGCGGCATTATATTGGACGCGGATTATTAATGGCCGCTGTCTTTCTCGGAGCCTCAACGAAAACCCTTCCAGTTAATGCGATCGAATCGCGCCAGGATCTCTCGTTCATCTTTAATCCGACCAATACGCGCCTAAACGGTCTCTAAGCCCCTCACGCTTTATTCTGTAATGATACTTCCTTTATTGTTTGCTTTTTGTACGTGTCAGAAAGAATGATACGCGATTATCTAATAGTCGGTAACTGCGAGACCCTTGTTAGAGATATATCGGGATGACGAAACGCTAAAAACTTCTATAGCGAGAACTTCGAAAGGATAAATAAATAAATTTACGAGATGATAATAAGTTAGCTTAATAATATTATCAATTAATATTAATTAATCTGTTAAAATATATATTTAATTTTATTGATTGGTATCGAGGATAATGTTTTCAGTACTTCGTTATTGTGATAAACTCGGTTTATCTGAAAAATTGCAAGTTATACATGGCATAACTTCGTCACACTGTCCTGCACGTCTTACCGCGTATTTGATAATCGGCACGAGGCGAGGGGCGAATGGGCGCGGAGTAGTCAGCGTGGCGGGCCGTGTGTACGGAGAAGCGGATATTTAATAACGAGTCGGTACGACCGGATATACCGTTGTCGCCCAATATATTCCGCCGAGTCGAAGCCGGCATCGCGGCTGTATTTCGCGAGAAGATATTTCCAATTTGTCTTGGTTCACAAAGTGGTGCGCCATCCCTGAAGCCGGGGGAAGAGGAAGCGAGAGGGGGATAGTGAAAACTCACGAGAGAGAAGGAGAGAGAGAAATTGAGAGAGGGTGGAAGAGGGTAAGACGAACGTGGCACCGGCGGAGACGCGGGGAGAGAAATACGGTCGGGTAATGGTGGAAAATCCGTCGTCTGAATTGAAGCGAGACGTCGTGAAATTGAACAACGTATGTAATATATACACTCGCGAGAGCTTTATACGTGCACGAGAGACGTATACTTCCCTCGCTCTCCCGTGCTCCTCTCCCCTTTCCACCCTCCGCGCGCCAGACGCGCGAATGTGACTCTCGGTTATACCGGCGCGCGATAGCCGTGTACCTGTGTGATAACCCCCGCGTTACAGCCCCCGTGCATCTCGGAATACTGTATACGACCACGCAACAGATGAAATCGTCATTAACTAGCATTAGCTTCGCAACGCGACGACGCAACGTTGCACCGACTGATCTTATATCGCAACTACGCAAGCGATCAAATTACCTCCCTATTTTAATATGGAAAAAAAACTAAGTATAGATATCAATGAACACTTGTTGATGCGGCGATCTTTTTCTTGAATCGATATCTTGGACTGGAGATAAATATAAATAAAGATAAAAATAAGAATTTTCTATGCAAAAACGTATATTTTACATCATCTTCTTTGCGTAATGTGATGTCAGTTGTCTTTGTCTCAAGATATTGATACATCGTTGCAAAATACTGATAAAGTTATAGAAATAAAATAGCATAAGACGCGGTCTGAAATTGATCTAGTTTATTATAACTAGGCAAACACTCGCTTTCCACGCGCATTGTAGACGTAAAGGGTTGTTCTCTCCCCGCGTTAAATATTTGCACCACTTCAGCTGTCAGATAATCGCCGGAAGCCAGGCAAGTTTGATAATCGAGAGGGGTTTTTATAAATTTTTGCCGCGGTCTTTTTATTACAAGATCAGACATTATGTTCAATGTTGTGCCTGCAAATAATATGTTTTATCGTTTACATTCGTCGGATATGCATAAAAAGTATTTAATAACGCGTCCAAACGGTAACTTAATTCTTGAATTACGTAATTATTTATAGATTGTTCTTAGATAACTATACATTTTTATTTTTGGTTGTATAAATACGAATAGCAATTATTTCCAGTCAGATCGGTATGCGATCAGAACTTGAAATTGCACGCTCGATTAAGAGTGCGACAGGGGTAAATCTTGATTTATGAGTGACCCCGGAGCATCGCGCCTAACCCTTTCGGCAAAGATCAGGATGTACATTCTCGACAACTCGAGGGTAATCGTATGCATTTTACGGGGTTTCAACCGCGGGCTTCCTTTTTGAGAAAGGATGACATCGCGTTATTTTGCCAAAACTAAGCACCGTGACGCGCGTATAACGGGCGCAATAAATTTCGATTATCGATCTCCTCTCCTCTTCACAATGCCTTTTTCGCGTCGTACAATGGCGGGGCGCAGATACACGCGTTATACGCTACGTAAAAGCATTATATGATTCGTGAAAAAGGAAACTCGTGCGCTCATTCGGAATATAAACGCTATCGGCGTCGGCGAGTTGTACGATGAAAAGTAGAACGATCATTTTCGACATTAAAAAGAGAGCGCATATACAGCTAACGATGAAAATTTGCCTGATAAGAGTGTCTTTAATAACCGCGGGTGACTGGCGATTATAAACCGAGAAAAAGAGATGGAAAATGATGAACGAAACAACTTGTTGCGTAATAACGCAGTGCTAGAAGATAGGGTTGAGTTTAGTCTTGCGCAATGGTCGCGCTTGCGCCTCGAGAACTTTGTTAAATCTTCTCTTAAAAAATAAATTATTTTTTACTACGCAAATAAATTATTTAATCTGTAAAAACAATATAAAAAAAAACTTGTGATAAATTAAATATTATTATTTATATCTGAAAGATATGTTACTGGCAAACCATAAATATTTTAATTCAAGATTTCAGTTTGCTCTTGAAAAACTGGAAAGACAGTTTGTAATATCGCAGTCTGATTCTACGCGCTGAAATAATTAATATTACTTCAATTTATAATTTATATTATAAATATTAATTTATAACTATTATCTGAGAAAAATGGATTACGCCTCGTGATTAAAACTTCAATTAAGACGAAAACTCGAAAGTATACCGGGGAAGCTTGTGGGCCGTTTACTCTTCTTCTCATTTAAGGAACGTCGTCGTCCGTTATCCTGCGGGATAGAAGTCGGAAGGACAGAGAGGATGTAAAACAGGCCAGACAGGAAGAGGTGGGGGTGGATACCTAAATGGTGGAGAGGCGAGCGCGGCATGCGATTAGCGTTTGATACCGCGTGCCAACGTCCTGAGGGCCAGGAGTAGGAGCAGACAGCCAGACAGACGTATAATTTCGGGGATAAGATCTAAAACATTGCCCCGACCTGCCACAGACGGAGACCGAAATACCGGCGGAAGGGGTTGGCGGCGCCATGTGTGAAACGGGATACGAGAGCCAGAGAGTACCTCCTTTGAAAAAAAGAGTTTTGCAGCCTTGCACATTTATCTAACGCATTTGGCCGAACTCAATGCATAACTGCAGTTATATGTCTTTTGCTAAATTTTGCGGTGTGATAAATTTACTTGATGCAATAGATGCAATCATATACATATTACACGTCGATTTATTTGTTTATTCCATTCTTAAGTAAAACTCTAGAAGTAAAACAAAGATTATTTACTCTTAGTATATTGCTAAATATCTCTTATATATTTCAATAATCTATAAAAAAAACAACAAAATATAAATTATAAATTGAAAACTATCTAATAATAAAAGCAAAAAAATTTTAGTTTGTCAAATGTTTATCAAAAATTATAAAAAATTTTATCTATAGTGACGTATAATTTATTATTACAATTCAGAATAAATAACTTTGTACAATATTTGACCTTGTAGTTAATAAATATCTATCGCAGAAAAGCTGCGAAATTTAAAATTATAACGCAACGTGTGCTAGAGGGAAATACAGGGAAATACTAAAAGAAGCAAACGACAGAGAAAAAGCGGCGTATCAGTGGATCATTAAACATAGATAGGGTCAACCCACTGCATATGTCGCGGCCCTGTACTTCTCGTCTGCCTCTGTAACGGTTGGCAGGCTGGAGTTAGTTAGCGTGTATGCAAAGCTAAGCCAGGTAGAGAGAGAGGCAGAAGATGAGGAGAGCCGCTCTGATTATTTATGTGAAGATCGCACCAGAACCCCTTTTTTTAACCCTTTTTTTCATCGTCCCCCTTTTTAGATGTAAGAGAACAGACGGAGAGCACGCGAAGGAAAGATAGAGAGACGATGGTTTATAGGTTGTACCAACGGATCCACCGCTCTCTCTTTCTCTCTCGCTTTTTGTGTAGATAGTAAAAAATATTATAATCTATGCTTGGCTGGAAGAGAAAAATATAATTCATTATTCCGGCGGGTATACAAAGAGGACGACAACGGGGTGCCCTGCATGGGTGAATCCCGCCCGCCTCCCCGGGAGGAAAAAGGGTTGAAAACGCGAGGGGGGTCGTATCCTGGCCAGACAAGGACTGTCGACGAACTCGAGACGGGAAAGAAGCTATATTTTATCTTATCCTACTTTTCTCACGAGTGCAAGGCCTCAGAGATAGACGTTTCGTGACTTTTTGTATCACGCATAAGGTAATATTTGTAATAATTGACTTTTCCAAAAACATTCTCGAGATGTTTATAAATATACATTAGTTGATATATGGAAACGAATAAAATAAAAATGTCTTGGACAAGTTATTAAATAGTTCTATACGGAAGACTACATTTGCAAATGTTTGAATTATTTTGTAAATATTTGTATCAGTAAACAATTTATTGACTTATTGGATCAATTATAAGTTTTATATTTTGTATGTTTTAACTTAAATAAAATTTTTCTATATTTAAAGAAGAAACTTAAATAAATTTGATTGTGGTATATTTAGATTTTTATAAGCCATTATATAAAAGACAATATGCCTTTGTGCATGTAGTTTTCTGTACTGCCAAGCAAAATAGTCGAGCTCGTCCGTCGAGCTCGTTTTCTGACACGGGATCGCAATTACATATGCAAAAAACATAAAGAAAGAGACCGGTGGGGCAGAAAGGGTTAAAGAAAGAGCGATAGAGAGGGGTTGATGAGTGCAACCGGTGTCTGTCTCCCCACCCTCTGACCTCGCCAGACGGCAAAACGGCCTCACGGATTCCTGTCACCGGAAACGTGTCAGTTTAACACGAAATCTCGATGAGGAAAGTTCGAAAGTTGTAAAAAGTAGAAACGCGCTTTTCAATAGCGAAGAATAGAAATCCGCGCGGGTAATCAAACAACAAAGAAATTCCGTTAGTGCAGAAGAACTATTATGGTGTTAATCAAACGTGTTAATTAAGTCAATTATAAATTAATTATAGGCATTGATAATTATAAATAATTTGATTGAAAAACAATGCTAAATTAGACTTAAAAAAAAAAGTGGAAACAGTTTGTGATATTAGAATAAAGACTAGAAGACGAAAGATTTAAAGAACTATGCAAAGTTAAATTTTATTTTACATTGTTTTATAAATGATATATGTGTGTTTATATTGCTATAATTCTTATATTATTAAAAACATTTATGTAAAATATTTAAAAATTATATCTAAAAATATCCATGTAAAGTATACAGAAATATTTAGAGCAAATTACTGTTTTATAACAAATTTATTAACTGACTTTTTTCTGTTTATTCTTATTAACACTTTTGTATACTAGACTCTTTTAAAATACTTTCAGAAATTGTTTAACAAAAACACATTAAATTGTCAAATAGATTCGGTGATTTAATCTCTTCACGACATTCTGGCTTAATCTTTCGATTCCTAAATAAGGTATTCCGTTCCCGTCTGCAGTTAACCATATTGCATTTACCAATTTCTTAATCTCATCTTTCGCTCCGCCCATAGAAAATCGTATTCGTTAGTAATGTAAAAACATAATATTTCTTTTTATTTTTCCAGATGCTATCGGCGTTTTGTTGTCATAGATAAAGTTGAAATACATATGAGCTAATATCTGTTTTACTTTAATCTTTTTTTGTAATTTATGCAGACACATATTTTCTTTGTTTCTTATATATTTAATGTATAGAGACGTGTATAAAGAATAGAGACAAGTATGTAAGTATATACGTGGCGGGAACCACAATCTATATTTTAAAAACTTGTCAAAGTTGCATTATAATCGAAAAGGTCTCTCATTCAATACTAAATTTAGGTACGAAATACACATCTATATTGTGACATAGAAAAGTACTTACTCATAATTGTCATCGCGCGTCGCCTCTTCTTCTCCAATCGAATCTCTCACGCGATGAGAAGCTACAAGTGTGGAGGAACGTGAAATCGTTTTCTTTTTTTCGCGAGATGCGATGCAATTTTACAATCTTAATGAGTTAAAAAATTAATTGCACGCGCGTACTCAGTTCGTCAGGACATGGAGAAATCAGGGAATCGCTCCGTGAATGTTCGTACGCGGCAGGAAAAGGGAAAGCGAAAGTGAAAATGAATGGAGGAGTAGATTGGAGGAGAGAATAGCGGAGAGACGAGTGGGGTGTTGATTAAGAACGTGGAGAGGGTCGCGCACGCGAGAAGGGATGGCGCTGACGTAATTAAGTCGAAACGAAGGCTCGATGCCGCAACAGGGAACAATCAGCTGTTAGCTGTCCACGAATACGCTTCGTGATTTCGATCTTGCGCGCTGAAGAAACAGTTTACACCATGTAAATATGAGAAATTCGAGTTTCGTAAACGAATCGTATGTGATTATGCGTTTCGAGTGCAAAAGTCAAATATTTTATAAAGATTTCTTTAGTTAATATTTTGCACTTTTTCACCGTTCAATTCTTTCTGTGCGAAGTCATTGTCGAAATTAATGCCTTTTTTTCAAAATACTAACGTGTCATTTTAAAAATATAGGTTTCTCTGTGTAATTCTTAAATAATGAATTTCTAAGAACGATTTTTCTAACAGTGATTTTTTCCATTCCGATGACTTGTCACTTCTTAGTATATTTTCGAATATCTTATGTATCGCAAATCTATCACACAAGTTTGGGAATTTATATATCTTCGCGTAAACAGATTCGATAATTGAATTAAATATATATGTTTGTATACATAAATTTTTTTAGATACAAGGGAACATTTTTAAACGATTACAAAATGGTTATAAAATTTTTCACGCGATATTGCAGAAATAATTTTGAATCTTGAAACAGATCAGTTTGACGTTAACTCACTCGTGAAATCAAAGGCACTTCACTGCGTATCTATGTCGGATAAAATTTATTAATATTAATATTAAGCGCGATTAATGTTTATTACATTTAAATGAAAACTTTTGAAGAATTCGCGGTGTTTTACGCATTCACTCGATCACGCAATCCCGCTTATTTCCTTTAATCTTAAGACGAGAGAGAAGGAAGGAAAGGACTACGTGCGAAGACGAGTGCGCAGATAGGACTGGGAGAGGATCCAGGACCGAATCCTGCCATCTCCAAGAACCGTCCGACGGGAACTGTACCGTCGAACGTCGCGACGCCGGCGTCTGCGTCCCAACTGCCTATATATACGTATATGCGCAGATAGATATATATAACTTTTATAATGCAATGCCATAAAAAAAGTTTAATTTTCTAAAATGTCTGATCGTGCAATTCTCTACGTTAAATCAAATAAAGTTAAATCTGTCCCTATTTTAATATAAATTATAGAAAAATAATAATTGTTCTCGCGTTAGTAATAATATTATGAAAACATTTTTTTTAAGTCAATATATTAATTGTTTTAGATTTGTTCTAATTATACATATATATGTTATGTTTTATGTTCTAATTATACATATATATGTATGTTTTTGAAACGTTATAGTTATAGATGTATGACTTTAGAATCAATTATATAATAATTATAATTTCGGATTTTATATTATAATAGTAATTATTATACGAGATTTTTTTAAATGTAAACGGACGTATAAGATTATCTTAAAAAATTAATTTGTTATTTTTGCTGATTATTTAAATAATTATAAAATTTTGCAATGTAAAACAAGTTTTATTCACGTTCTTTTTAAAGAAAATTTCAAATGTAAAAATTGTTTAAACAACGGATGCAGCAAGAAAGTCGATATTGACTATTTGATGGAATTCAACCGTGTCAAAAATTTGTGCAAAATAATACTGAAAATCGAATTGATTCGTTACTTTTTTTCAGTCAATACTTTTCCCCCTAGCACCGAGCACACCCCCTAAGAAGGCGCCGCGACGCTACATACGCAGGCGTCAACATGGCCGCCTCTCGACGACGACTCCATCCAGTCGAGCTGACTCTCCTTCGTTTAACTCGTATCAGTAATTAATAACACGCCGTTAAGTTCCATCGTGCAAAACGACAAGTCTCATAGAGGAATTTAATGATCGGAAAGACGAAAGTGTTAGCGTGAGCATTGGCGTATAGTAGAACTCAATTAATATCCTTTGTGAAGTGTTATTATTGATAACATAGATGTGCAGCCAAATGATGTCTTAAGCAAAATATTTCGATCAAAGGTGTTACCGCTTGAACAGTTATGCAACAGTGGTAGTTTTGCAGCTGTTAACACATAGCGATGCAATAATTACATATTTATTTTGCGTTATATCGGTTAACTATTCGACGAATAATTAGAACATATTTTTTTATACGTATTCTAAATGTGAATACGATAATTCTTTGTGAATGACATAAGTGGAACTAAAAAATTAAAGTTTTATATCGTGGCAAATGAAGACACAGTTTAAAAAATTGTGAACATCAATTTATTACGTTTAATGATCCAGTTTTATTTTTTTAATTCGAGAATTGTGTTATTTATCGAATTCAAAAATGAGAGAGAAAATATTCAAAGTGCAATTTTGCGTAATGCATTATGTTACATGTTTAGCAATAGCTATGATTTCTTATAATACTTATAATACTTATTCTTATAATACTCGAGAATTGTGTGTTATTTAAAACATTGAAAGTTTCAAATAATTTCAATAATAGATACTTAATTCAGTAATTTAATTTTTCTGTGATTAAAGGAGAAATAGAATCTTTATTAAATACAGCTAATTATAGGTATCTATAAATAGAACAATTATTTTACTTTATTTCTGCTTGATTATTCAAATTTTAATAATAATAATGATTCTCTATTTAAAAACCTTGTTTTTCTGTACTTAGAAGAAAAAAGTTAATTTTTTTAAATAGATTAATATGAGTATGTATGTAGTAATTGCTTTATTATGTTTTTATTGTTCAAATTTGAATCAAACGACTGTAATAATAATCTTTAGTTCAGAAATTCTTATTTTTCTGTGATTAGAAAAGAACATAAGAAACTGATTGGAGTATTTGTCATGAGTGCAATTATTTCATTTCTTTATTGTCCGAAATTCAATTAAAAATTTCATGATTTTCACTTATACATATTTATAAGCTATTTTTTATTTCTCGGTAAATATATTCTTTGTTTAATAAACATATTATTAAATCTACTAGAGTATGAAACTAATCAAAGAAAAAAATAATCTCTTTCCTATCGGAATGAGAATTGTAGTTTTATAAACCAACATACGATTCTCGTTGTCAGCGCGAATAAATTTTAATCAATCATATCACTGGATATCACCAATCGTCCAATGCACTCCGAGAACGACGGTTCCACAGAATGAACTAACAGTTATTATGCACGTGTAGTTTATCGCGTATTTTCACAACACTATTCAGGTTTTTTTTTTCGCAATAGCGAAAAAAAGGGGAAAAAAGAGAACGGCAGCCGGCGATTTGAGCACGGTAGTTCATTAAAGCGGAGAGACGATTCGAGCTAACCCCCGCCGACGAAACTGAGTCACGTCGTAGAGCCGGCTGACCGTGTATGCAAATCACTCGCGTGGGGTGTTTTCCTCTCTCGCTCGCACACCCGGTCTCCGTCAGCTCCTCTCCTCTGCTTTCGGCTCTCCATTTGCCGCCGCCGGTCCCTACGGCGTGTGTCCCGCGTAACGAAAGCTCGGTGGTAGGGGAAACTCATTATATCTCTTTTTTTCCTTTTACGCCGGCGATAGGGGCACTAGGTCTCGGCTCTCGTTGGCGGCCATCATGAATCGCGCTGCCCGGCCCTGCGATTGTTTATAAGGGCGCACTTTTCGCCAATGGGCGGTTCGGTGACCCCCGAAGCTAACTCGCGCACGTCGACGGGCACCGCGCCGCTTCGCCGCCGCTTCGTGGGGAACGGGAGCGCTTAATTTTCTTGCCATAAAACACGTATCGCGCGCGTCGATTATCAGCAGCGTCGAAATTGCGCGGCGCCCTTCCGCGCCTCGTGCGCACGCCGTAATCGCCGGTAATTGCGGGCGGTTTCAACAAGGGCACGATTAGCTCCTTATTCGACCGCGATGAACGGAATGCCGTGCTCGTGCTCGCGCGCGCATCAACATGGATGGAGAACGACGCGTCTGCACGCGAGTATCGCGTAGGGTTTAATTGATCACCTATTATTATAATAATTTGAAAATGACACGAACGCAGTGTGCTTTACCAGATGACTAAAGATCGAAAATTTAATTATGTTGCTGTATCTATAGTTATTATTGAGGATTATTACAGAAACAGAAATTATTGACACTTGCGGATATAAACGACCACAAATTTTTGTCACTTTTTTAATCACATTTAATTAACAAGCTTATTTAACAGCTTAGATATTAGTAATATTTATGAAGAAGGAAATATTACTCGTACCGATGAGACATTATCTCTGCGTACAGTTCTAAATGTTTTAAATTACCGGACAATCGGTAAGCCGCATGTCACCGAGTCATCGCTCGCTTTTGAGCTATTTCGCGAATCAATGGTTGCATAATAACGTACCTCTATTCGCGAACTTGCATGCGCGAGAGAAATCGTTCGATAAATCAAATCACGGACTCATTGTATACGCCAGCAAGCCCTCAGGTAGGCACGGATCGCCGAAAGCCTGCCAGAAAGGCGCGAGAAGAGCGACGGAGAGAGGGTGAAGGCCGTGAGAATGAAAGACGCGCGGAAGGATATTCAAATTTCCAACCCTCGTTAGCGCGGAAATTCTCAATGTGCGATAATTTATCATCGAGCCCCGCTGAGATGAGCGACCGTACAATGCGGACTACCTGCATGCATAATTTATGCGAATGATTTTCAAGGAAGTAAACGGGGCCCAAGACCGGAAAGGGTTACGCTGGGCAGGACCGTAATGCAGATTTCTTTTGTCTCCTAATACCGCACGATAAGACAGCACGATTTTTTTTCAAAATTAGTAGCTACGATTAAATTTTCTCATTTGATCGAGTATAATTTAATAATTATATTTCCTTTAATTTTTAAGTTTTTTAATGAGTCATTTTTAAATTTGATGCATGCTAGAAATTAGATCAAATGATTTCTGATAGTATAAATAGCGACTTAATTAGGAAAAGATTATAGAGATTGAAATTGTTGTTTGTAAAATTGCTATTTATTACTTGCCAGATGTATGACTCTTTCTTCTTAAAATTATAATATCATCCCAAATAAAAAGAGCGTAGCTTTAGAGAAATATTGATAAGGACCAGTTTACCTACGGCACTGGTTTAATTTGATCGACCCTCTTCCTGGTGAGGCGCATATGCATATGCTCTGGAAAACGTCACTGGCATGTACCTGCCGATCGCGGAAGGAGCCCTTAACCCCTTTTTCTCCTGGAGAGGAGGAGACCTTTTTTTCGTACTGACAGGACAAAAAAAACAGGAGACCCTTCGACTCGGATGCGAGCAGTCTTACCCCTCCCTCGTCCCATCCTGCTTTTTCACGGTGAAAAGAGGCGTTCGACGAGGGTCGATTCAATGCTCTTCTAATTATATGCAAAGACGCACGACTACTCATATACCTACTATCGCTATATGGGCGGCCTAAGGATTCGCTTATGTAACGCACGGTGAAAATCTGGTCTCTCGGAATTTGTTGAAAAGGCGAATTTAGCATATCCTATAAGAAATTATTTTTTAATTTATAAATTTTTAACTATTACAGTTAAGTTAGGTGATATAACTATTCAAGTATAATCTGTATAATTTTGTTAAATAATTGATGCCATTTTGTAGCAATAGATTTGAAAGTTATCTGTTTTCTCCTTTTTTTATTGCATGCCTTTATAGCAAATAGCAGAAATACGTGCATAAAAGTATTATAGATACAAGAATAAAGAAATTAATAAGACGAGTTGCACATATCTGATGTGATTTCGAGAAAATCCGATACCCCGCCATACAGAAGATTATACACTCACAATCAGTCACAAAAGTTGCAAAATTGTGGAGGAATAATTTTAAGGCCTGTATATTAATCACCATAAATTATCGTGTTTTCGCCCAAAGAAAAGTATCTGAAACTGATTGCCTTCTTATCAGTCCTAGTCCGCGCGCACGCTTGAAGGCGTAATCGAAACACGCAGAGATGTGTATAAAGCAACATTTTTTATGGCGTATTATAAAACAACATTTTTAATGCTATGTATGTATATACGTGAGCTTAGATACACGAGAGGAGCACTCTTATATTATACGTAGATAAAAGGGCGTACTATCGATGCTCGTATGAGTTATCGCCAGGCCCCAAATTGCTTGCCAACCGGTGATGCACAGCCCGGGGCCGAAGATTTATTTCCTTGGGGGTGGGACATCGGGTACGAGCTCTGATTCTCTTGAACCGAGAATGAGGTGCGCCGTGGCAAGACACATTTCTCGACGTGGAGAAGACTTTAGTTCCTGAAAATCTCGTCGTGATTCAGCGTTGTCTCTTTCATTCCACGTCATGTCCGTACTCTTTACTTTCTTGAAAAAATACAAGCAATTATTTTTATCAATATTAATGAATATGTGTGTAGAAAGTGGAGATATTCGAACATAAATTGCTATAAAATATTTATACATAGTATATTATTAGAAAATTTTTAAAACTTTAGCGTATATTTCAAATAAATTTAACTCTAATAATAGCTGAAATAATATAGTATTAATGACACTAAAATTTTGTAACATCTTAAAATAGCAGCAAAGTATAATATTGCGCTATCTCCATTCCTATGTACAGAGATTGGTACAAAAAGTCTGACTTACAGAAGTCATTTTGTACGTTTAACATTTAGGTATGCCAAAAAATGTAAAACTGTTCCGCACTATATAAGCCGAAGTATGATTAGACAATATACCAGTGTGCGAACAGAAAGGATCGTTGCACATTTATCCGATTTCTCATAACATTTTATAATCGTCGAAGCGTTGTTATCTGTCAGGCCTATCGTATAGATATACGCTGCACCATATGCTAATAACTCACGCACGGATCGGTATAAAAAATAGCTAGCCGCATTCGCGTCTAACCACATCGGACCCGCCGTATTATATTCGGAAGGACGAATAAAAGCGGGATTTCACATTGTGATACGACGTGATCGTGTTCACGTAATATCTGGGAAGGATCGAGAGAGACAGAGTGGGAGCGTCGAGGAGGGAAGCGAGAGGAGAGGAGAGAGAGAGAGATGAGAAGAGGTGTGCGTCAGGTAGGAAGCTTTAAACGTTGCAGGAGCGAAACCGAGGTCGGATAGGGTTGCCGCGCTTGGCAGACCGCGCGGATGTAACCAGCCTGGTACCTGCGATTCCGCTGTCCGATCGGATCTGCGGCCGCCTCGTTTCACCTCGTTCCTCGATGCGGAAAGGCAAACTTATCCGCATGCGAGTCCCGCCGAGTGCACCTCCCCGTCAGCCGCCGTATATGCGTTATCTGCCTCGCTCGATTATCAGGCGTGTTTCTGACTGGGACGGCTCCATTACTTTCGCGAGCTTATTTCTTTCTATTTTTAATACGATATGTAGGTATACGACTGCCGCGAAATTCGTACGTGGAGTGCGTGAATATAGTGCAACCATACGAGTATAAATTTCTTTACCTTTACTTGAAAACTTGCGAGAAAACTTTTGTTTTAAACAAAATTAACAGATAGATTACGAGATGCTTCAGAATTATCATCACTTTTTCCATTTTCAAATCCATTGATCAGTCTGATATCAATCTTTTGGCAAAGAGTATCGTACGTATAATTTTTGAATTAAACTGTAAACTGCTTAAAATGTATAAATAATTTAAAGAAATTGAACATAAAAAGAATTATGCATAATTTTTTGAAAAAAAATTTTTTTTAATTCTTTTTTCTCTCGAGTCTTTTAATGTTTTTGCTATTATTTTTACATTTATATTTAAATTATTTATTATGTTATGTTACACGCAAAATTTATTTATATGCGAAAACTAGGAAAAGCAATTACGATAAGTAAAATGCCTAATTATAATATCACAACGTCAGATTAAAGATGTAAAAAATGTAGAAAACGCGACATTGTGAGAAATGAGCGGGATTTACATGGCTGGAATCTCTATAACAAAATATAACGTAACATAAGAAGCATATGAATTTCGACATGCATCCATGGTTTTCATAGTAGTGCATGCGAGAGGAAAAAAATTCCAATTTATTGGCGAAGCGAGCAACGAACGAATAGGGTCAGTGGAGTAGGAATGGCCACTGGCTTTGAGCGTAGAGTTTGTCGATTGATCGACGCCGGCTCCAAACCCATCAATTGGTCGAATTCATCCCCCTTTGATGGACGGGGTGGACGCATTTCGGTTTCCTCCCTCTGCGTGCGAGGGTGCGCTTGTCATCAAACGGCCTGGCCATGCTTGAAATTTCGTACGGTACACCCGTCGAATATCGATATTCCCCGTTGGCAATCCTGAATTTCTCAAGGACAATATCAAAGGACATTATCGGGCCCACTTGCGCGTGTGGTTACGGAAGAACGCGCGCGGGCATATGTGTGTGTCTGTGCATGTACGTAATCGAAAATTGCGAATTCCAAATTTCGTTGAGGTCAGAAAGGATCAGAAAATCGAATAATTTATAATGTTTGACAATTTTTGATTAAAATATTATAATTATATGCATATACACAATTCATAAAAAGACTCTAATACGTATATACTGCTTTTTGTTTAAATTTTTTCGTGCAGTAAACAAAAATTGAAATTAATTTAATACGTGGAAAAATATAGGAGAGCTAGAGAACTTTTTTTTTTTTTTGCATACAATTTTCATGAAAATAAACTAATTTGAAAGTGCTAATTAGAATTTATTAAAGATCCAGTTAAAATCCATCTAAATAAAGATTTTTTAATTAAAAAATATATTTTTCGTGCTCTTTTTTACATATTAGTAACAATAAAAATAATTTTATATTAAATATTACTAATTTTTATAGTCAAGTTATTATATTAATAAAAAGCATTATCACATTGTCATCACGTTATCACAGCAAAAGTATAAAATGTAGAAAATGAAACACACGATAAGCCTATAATTCAGCAAAGCCCCCTCTCGCAAAGCACTCTCTTTAGCTCGGCTCAAGATTTTGGCCATTATCAATAAATTCCGAAAATTCCGGACTGTAACTGACGTCGGTACACCGTTAGAGGTATGCGAGAAAATTATTTTCGTCGGGTGAAACCGAGTTTAGACTACGTCAGATTGTCGTTCACGAACGTAAGTCAAGTTGGTGTAATTTCATAGCGTGGCAGCGCCATCGGAGAAATAAGCGTTTGGCGCCGCGTGCAGTTGATTGTGACGTATGATACTCGTACATTATGCACCTCGCGCTTCGTCTCGGTTTCGAGTTTCGACATTTTTCTCTGTGCTTTATTACACGGTCGAGATATTTCCACTGCGATATGTCGGTTCCGAATGCTCGGAATACGGGGCCGCGTATGCGTATGTCCTCTAATGCCGTGCGTGTGCACAACCCGAAAATATATCAAATATAAGAATCCACGATGTGAATCGCGTTAATAATATTGATTTATTTGAAATATACATATAAGTACATTCTTGATATTGAGCAATGATGTAAATGTCGAGTCTCGAATTTTTGCTATTGAAAAATATTGTGGGATAACAAAAGTATTATAAACTGTATTGCACGATGTATAATTGAATTGTATGTTAATAATTGAGTTTCAGAAGCACATTTGTGTGTACTCATCAATACTAATTCAATATTTTTTAGAGGTGATATCTTTACAATGAGAATTTTTGTAATTCTTGAACTTTAAAAATAAAATAATATGATATTTAAATTTCCGGAATTTTTATCATATAATACAGAAACTTGAAAAAGTTGAAAATTTTAAGATATAATTATTTAGGTACTTAGGCACCCCAAAACTTAATACATAAAAGTCTCTCTTTGTATATTAATCTGAATAATAAGGGAATAGAGATATGTATTTTAATTTTAGTTGATAATATTTATCATTAAATTTTTTATTGGAACAATAAATTCCAACTATGATTATTATAAATTTGTGTGTTTCGTATCGACATATTTGTGTCTCTGAAACTGAAGGAGAATATTACAATTATGTGAACGTTTAAACTTAAACAGAAGTTTGATAATGGCAAACTTCATAAAAATAACGATGACAGAACAATCTAGTGATAGAATCGTAAAGAATTGAATAGAATTGAGAACCGCGAAGGTCGATAAAGCAGTCCACCCTTTTCAACCCCCGAACACATCGATGTGGTAGAATTCTTTCTAGGGGGTAACTTTTTTTCGGAGACAGCGACGTGCTCGGACGGGGTTGGTACTGTTACGTGAAACTCGACTTTTTACGTTGTTCCTCTTCCTATACATATTTTAGAAGACTTGCATTAACTCATGTAAAATTTTAATTGTTTTCGCAGAATTTTACCCTTATATAAAAGAATTGCTTTTCTTAAATAAAAGTAATAAAAATATACGAGTTGAGTAAAGTACGTTTTTATTGGCGATCGTTAGTTTTAAAAGAACGAATCAATCATAGTAAATAAATTGAAAAATATCTCGAATGAATATTTTATGTTATATTTAAATTGGTCGATTTAAATATAATTTATTAAGTTTCAAATTTAATAAACTGCTAAAAACGCAACTTTTACAAAACTTTATTTTCTTATTGACATAATATATGTTAAAACAAAATTTTATTTAATTAGTTTTTATTTTTGTGCATGACAGATTGCACGTGCTCCCATAGATTAAATAAAAAATGTTAATGTTACTATAAATAAAATAATATTTTCGCAAAAGAATACTTAAAAGATTAGAAACGGTATAGTCATTCCTTGATGAACAAAAATTCCTTATTTGTGTATGTATACATGTGTAAAGAAATGAAAAGTTCTTATTTATCAATAAATGTCAATGCATGAAAATACTATTTAACAGACGCCTGAGATCACGCAACCAGATTGCCATTAACGGATATCAGGTTTGGTAAAAGGGTTAAATGGGGTCGTAATTTACATAATGCTCATTCCTTGTAGTAGATAACCCGCCATACGATCACGTTATGTTACTACCTTTGAAACGAGTCTTTTACGATGACGAAGCCTCACGTTATAATCTATTTTGGAGTTATTTCTCGAAATTTTTAATTTTTGTTGCATTATACGTACAATTTCTACAAAGAAATGTGTTTATTTTATATATTACAATTGTATGAATTCTAAAAATGTTATTGCAACGTATTAGTTTATTGAAAGTTTTTTTGAAACATTGTATATCTCCTGATATTATAATATTCTATTATAAACACATTACTTTATAATTTGACAGGATAACATAGATATTTACAATCTTTTCCTTTAATATGCATGTGCAATTGTAAATTACGATAGCATCGTACAATAGTACAGACCTTCGTTCTGGTCAATATAACACCTCTCGATCATCGCATCCACATTTAATTTAATAAGCCCTACCAGCGATATCTTGAAACGTAAGCGATTTTTTTGTCGACGATATTATCCCAAGGTGTCATTACTAAGCATCATTAAGGACAAGAGATATCAAGATATCGCCGCGATCATCACGGAAGTATTGTAGCTTCCGTCGTTGGGCCCCGGTGCCCCGGCAAGAAAACGTATCAGGCCCTGGCGAGCAAAAAGCCGAGGACAAGAGGCGTAATGGCATCCGCTTTTTATTAGGCCGCCTTGCGAACCTTTCATTATAGCGAAACACCATTTGTCCATCGGGGGTAGATTGCTGCAGGAGAACGAGGCCGAGGGAATCGAAGAATTCTTTCCAATAGCGGGACATCGGCGTTTCGTAGACTTTGAATAAACCATCTATTTGGATTTTTAACGATGCAGTTGTTAGACTCTAATAACGCAGCTTGACGTTTGCCTCGTCAGTGCGTGTAGTTTTTTAAGCCTCTGAACCGAGCAAGTTGCTTAATAAAAAGCCGTGCAGGGTGTATTGTTTGAAATAAAAAAAACATTAAGATATATGTATATGCTTCTTTCTCTATTATTTAACTACTGGTTTTAAAATGTATTCAACTCGCAATTATTGCTATTAAGTATTGTTTTGTTGATAAAATATCTATTAGTCACATGTTAAATTTGAGCAATCATTGAGCATCACATTTTACGTTAATTAATAGCTTTCAGTAAGTCTATATCTACGCAAGATTCTTTACTTTCGTCGGAAGCAACAAATATATGTCTGTAAAGAAAATTATGATGCCACTGTTTTGAAATGTTAACATTTACGCAACGCATATTACAAGCGATGCTTGTAGTAAAAAAATCTAGATTTGAATAAAAATCTCCATTCTAAATCGTAATATTGGTGTGAAAATCTGAAATTTCGCAATACCTCGTGTTTGAAATGCTCTCTTTCTTTCTCTCTCTAGAGCCAGTCTTTTCCCTTCTCGAGATGGATCGACGAAACCGCGATGTCCGACTAGCGAGATAATGAGACGTCTCGATCCGCGGTTGCGGCCGTGGGATCGGGATATCGCGATTGGTGGGTGGGATTTATAATTGATGAGGGCCGTAGGTACGACGCCAAGGTGTCGTTATCCGTGCTGACAAGATAATACTTGCGAAAGCCAAGAGACCTCTTCTCTTTTCCTTACCAGGTCTTCCTCCCCGTCTGCCTTTCTCTTCTCTTCCTCCCTCCTCGATAGCACTCCTATTTTCCTTGACTCGAGGATCGCATCTCTTCCCTTCTCCTTCTCTTTCTCTCTTCTTCTGGCCCGACGGCCCTTGAAGGAGAGACCAACTACCAAGATAACGACTATGCACTATATACGTGCGCAGATGCATTATGCGATGGTGACTGCATTGCCGCAAATTTGCCGAAGCAAGTTCGTCGCGTTTAGTGGATTAACGTGTTCGCCGAACCAATCTTCTTCCAGATCGCTATTGCATTATCTCGAATTATTGACTACAAGCTATTAGAAAAATGAGCAAACAATGAATTGTATGTCACGATATATATTTTACACGGATGATTTATTTCCTTCATGATTGATCGAATGTGCGAAGTTTTTATTTTACTCGCAAATTATTTTACAAATCATTACTTTATTTCATCATCCCAATTTCAGTATCTGTTTATTATGGTAATATTTAAAATGAAATTGAGTCTTTGTGTATTGATATAAGTTATTTTATACGTGCAATTTAGAAATTTAAATTTTACGGCCAAGAATAATAATAATTATTATTATTCTGATTATCAAGCTGGCCTAAGTTTTTATTATTAAGTTCCGATTGTATATATGTATATGTTAGATAGATATGAATATAAAAGAATACGTATATAACGGGATAATGGGGAATAACGTTCTACATAATAAATTTATAAAATTAAATTTATTTCGCATTCTGGATCAACGCCACATCGGCCTTGTGATTGGCTTCTTTATTTCAAGAACGAGAAGAGAACCTAGAAGATTGCCGCCATTTCCCGGTGGAGTACCTTTGATAAGGAAGCTTCGAAGATTTATGTCCTCGATGGCCCCTCCTTTTCCCACCATCCTCGATTTCTTAGTCTCCTTCGCTCACGCACATCCACGACCTTCCGCTCCGCCTTTGTGCTCATCTCGTCGAATACTTTTGTGCGCATCGCGCAAGATATTGCGGCAAGCTCTCTTACGCATTTATAATAAGAAATTATAATAAAATAATTATATTAAAGAATTACACCACGTATGTTCTAAATCACAGATCGTTTTGATTATCTAGCGTTGCGTACGTTCTTTCTTTTGCATGAAGTCTATATAAAATAGCATCTTAATAGATAATATTTAATTTAGCACGTGATAACGAAAAATGTCCATAATAACAATACTGAATATAAATTAAACAGTTTAGTCTCTTAAAAAGTAAATTAAAAAATTTAAGATGTTGCACATATTATAAAAATATAATTTCTTGCTAAAGTATAAGCAAGAAATGATTTTAGATAAATAGAAAGTTTAAAAATGAGAATTACAATAAATATAATTATATATAACTGATATAAAAAATACATTAATATTGATATTTCTGTAAAAAGGTACCTAAATATTAGGTATCACATAACGCTTTCTACACCCATTATCACGTGACTCCATCCGTTTATACCTCCGAGTCTCGTCTTAGTCTCCGCGCAGCCTCCAAGGGTATATTTTCTTATCATTTTCTCATTTCCCGCATTGGGTCACGGCTTGGAAAGTCGCGAAGTGAAAGAGGAACAGAGATCAAGCGGAAATGAGAAGGAGAGGAATTGACTGCAGAAAGAATGAGAGAGGAGAGAGAGAGCTCCGGCGGGGGTTGCAAGTACTTCGGGGTGCAGAGGATCGTGGAAAAGGAACGAGCTTGTTATCTCGCTGGTGGTAGATAGAGACTCACCTTTTTCGCACCGCCGGCTCACCGCCCCGCCGCGCGCCGGTCTCCCCTTTTGCACGAGCTCGTGCTTGTTCGATAAGGAATTTGATTTAAAAATTCCGACGACTCGCCATTTTATGTAAATACACGTAGACGGTTCGACGGGCAGGAAAAATCAGCGACGGAGGTGCCATAGTCCCCTCCTCCTCCCCGCCCTCCAACTACGACGGGGTTGTTTTTCCTTTTACGCGTAAAGGGGCGAGAGCGCGGGGCAAGCGCGATGGCGTATGCTAAAATTACACTAGACGTCATATTTACATATTTCCTATTTTGTGAATTTAGATTATTTACTACTAGCGCATGTAGCTCGTACGATCTTATCAAAGATAGTTCTTGGAATGAAGAGATGGATTTTTGATTATCAGTTAACAGGAATTATTCTCATATTTGAATGCGCTTACACTGCAAATTCAAGTGTTATTTTGATACATGAATATGAATAAACGTTTAAAAATGACACATTTGACTAGCTCTTTTTACATGTTTCTTTAAATTACGTCATTTAACACGTTTAATCGTATTAAATTAAAAGTTACGTTCAATTACGTTAAATGACGTGATTTAAAACGGAAAGAAATGTGTAAGAAGAGCTAGTCAGCTAAAATAACACACTTGGACTTGCAGTGCACTTAATAAATTTGACATATTATTATTTAATCTCATTTTTTAATGGCAGACCTCCTGGCGGAAAAGAGAAAAAATCTTTAATAATATTTGCATATTATATAATTTAATATTTTAATATTTAATAAAACGCAATTGTTTGCAACAATTAAAAAAAATTACATTAACATATATACACTTTTTATGCATTTACATTATTTGTTATTATTGATTTCGGCGTTTCCCAAAATTTGATAAAACACCCCAATTTGCAAATATGTACATTTAATTAATGTCCACGATTAACATCACAGATTCGAATTCGTAAAATACTCTCAACGGTCAGTCCACGGATTTTTGTTTTAATCGATCGGACATTGACGACAAAGACAAGGCTCCTTTCGCGGAAATTTCACTCGGCGGGGCCACTCGTGTCCTTTGCGATACTTCCATTACGATGAGCATTACGTGACGGCGGCAAGGAGTAGAGAACACGAGGGTGGAAAGCAGATAGCGAAAGAAAGATGGGCTCGTCGCGCACGCAAATGCGAGTACACAGGTACGACGTGCCGAGCAATTAACTTAATGTCTTCGAGCCATTAGCCCGTCGGTGGTACGACACTTCGTAAACACTGTCCGCTTGTCTTGATTGGGTACCGGCCCTATCACGAAGCAAGACAAAGAGACGATCTGTACTGATGCGCGCCTTGATAAATCGAAAGTCGATACGACCAATTATCGATTTTGCGTGCGAGCCCCGGGCGTCGCGTCGTCGTAAGAGCTTTCCGAAACGAGATAATTGAATAAGAATTTCAGTGTAAGTTATTACACATCGCAATATTACTGTATTTCTTAATAATAGATAGACACCAAGATAGACACTTTTGTCGCCATTAAAAAAATTAAATTTTTGCTCCAAACTCACGCTTTATTTAGTGAATTTATCATAACAAAGTCATTAAAACTGCCAGAAAAAATTACAAAATTCAATGGGTTTAAGATGATCGAAGAAATTAACCTGATCAAGGGCACATCGTCGTACCACACATATTGCAGCCGTACAATTATACTGTTAAATATTAAAAGATGAAATTTAAACCAATACCTTAAGTTAAATAACATTTTGTTATTTTAACTGCCATGTGTGTCGAAATTTATTATTTTAACACGAAACAGTATTATCTTAACTCCATTGGTTTAGTTAAATTAATTCATTGTTTTAATTAAATTAACGATATATTGAATAGAAACAGTGGCGACCTATAGGAATGGTTAAAAATTGAGTATATATAATTTGACTCTACGAATTTAACAATTTACAGTACCGTGTTTCCGTTTTCCGGACATAAGTAACGGTTCGCGAGACACGCAGCTCGCTTGGGAAGGCAGACGCCGCGTATGCAAATATATGATCCCCTTGAAGGATCAACGTCGTTGTCAGAGAACGAGCCAACGAGTCGCTCGTCCTTGTCCGCCTCTCTCGGCCCCGTTCGTCGCAATGTGCGCCGGATGACCAACCGGCTATGGCGAGCGCGATACACCAGGCGCACTGTGCGACACGTGGGTGCACCGGCACACGTATGTACACGTACCATTATATCGGGATCACCTGCTGCTGCTGCGGCTGCTGCTGCTGCTGCTTTGTCCACATGCTGCCCGCAGGCTGATCGTGCGGCCGACACCGGGCTCGCTCCTATCCGTCCGTTCCCGATGCGCACTAGGACATCTTTTTCCCGCACCGCCGATCGTTTTTCAGGACGGGTGATAGACGGGTGCTCACGATACCTTCGCAAATCGACCAATAAGAAAGAGAACCTGGCACTTTGTCTCCCTCGAGACTGTCTTGTCTATTTAGCGCGATCTTCTGCCCGAAGGAGGAATATAGGACAGGAATGAGATTTTTATATAATTTTGATTTTTGTAATTTTTTTCCAAAATGTGTACTTTCTCTCCCTCTTTTGTATTGTTCTTTTAATGTATTTTCTCATTTTATATATATTTTTAGTAGTTTTTATTCTTATTTGAATATACAATCTCATGCACATATTATGAATTAATAAAATTTTAATATTAATAAAATATATATGTATTAATCCGGTATTAATACATATGTGTATGTTTAAATTGTTCATGGTTAAAATAAGCAATGTATTAATAAGCTCTTTTTTACCAATGCTTTCCGGAAATTCGTGGTTCTGTTACATAAAAATATGAATTCTGCGAGAAATATTTATTATAATATATTATATTTTCCATATCGAAACGTGTTATCTTAATATACGCTATTTTATAAGATTTATTTTTTGTCGATATTAATTGCAAGCTTCTTTTCTTTTTTTTTCAATGAACAATTATAATATTAGTGTTGTCTCTTTTTCTCTTTCCTTAAAAAGATATCGGTGTTGGAAGGATTGCTCTATCGCGAATTAATACAATATAATACCTGACCGAAAGCTATTAAGTGCATCCATGACCTTGACTCGCGTTTGCATCTCTACCTGCTGCTGTCCGCCGGTCGGCGAGAGATCGATCTCGATCGTTGGGAACGGAAGGAGCCATGTATACGTATGGCTTCCTGTTCTTTTTTTGGAGCCCAAACTGACTCCCAGATCAATTAAGCACAAGGAATTTAGGTTCTACCAAAGGACGTTCTCACGGTTGATCGACGTTTATGCTACATGTACATGTGTGTGTGTGTGAATCTAATTCGTGTATTCATATATGAGATCTCTCTGGACCTACAGATCTGACGCGCGTATAGACGCGCATATAGGTATATAGGCGTCAGTCTCTGCGTTTGACTCCTTTTTAGTAGACGATCTTCCAGACGGTTTGCTACCGTCAGTCCTGAAACATCGTTCTTCGATCGTTCTTCAGGATTCCGGCAGATTGCCTCGTTTACGGCTCATATCACCCTACAAGACACTGTTAATTCTTCCCATCCTCTCACGCGCACTCCACAGCTCTGTGCCTGTCCTTTCTCTTGGACTCTTACCTTTCTTTATATATGTATATATTGGATGTATATAGTATATAAAGACTTTGTCATGCTGTCCGGTGATCACATGATTGACTCCTTTGACCGATGAATCAAACTCGATGTCCATGGAAATTTATCTTTTGGCGTAAGCAATTTTATTCCAAATATTTAGATAGAGTTTATAAATAAAAATAATAACGCACGAAAAATAATGTCCATTATCACAATTGCGATTTACTCAAACTAATTTTTTATATTAATATTATTTACTATTTAATATTATTTTTATTTTTTGAAAAAGAACTTTTGCTTTAGACATTGAAAAATAAATTATTTAAATGATAGATTACTATATCATTCTATATACGTATTATATATGTATATAAATTGTTATCTTTTAATGGAAATTATTATTATTTTTATTTACTGCACTTTTAAAAACTGAAAGAGAATATCTTGTAATCCGAAAATGAAATGTTCTTGATATCAGAAACTCGTAATTTTTATAACATCGTACTTACATATATGGATATTTCCAACAATAATTAAATTATTCTTTTATTTAAAAATCAAGCGAAATTAGCTACAGACAGTATTTCAAAGTTTACCCGTCTCGATCATTAGAGGACAGATTTCTTACCATCGAAAATGCACAAAAGATATAATAGCGAGGAGAGGACAGATGATCGCCTCGATTTAAAATAAAGGCAAACGAATTTGATCGACTTCAATTATTAATACAGGAAATCGTAATGGGGACAGCCTTTTAAGCACTTTCTTTCAACAGATAGAATATAATCGGCCGCTGATATCGAGTCAACCCTCAACAAGGGGCAGCCTAATTAACGTCATTTCGAAAAGAGCGGGTGACTCGTTCGCTCAAAAGTAAACAGCTCGAGCCGGTCCCAATTATCGAAATAGGATATCGAATTAGCAGCAAGATCCGTTATCTAACTGTCAGATCATTATCTGGTAACAGTAGCCAATTAACACACTGTTAATTCAATTGATCGCAATTTTTTCAATGCAGGTCAGGTGCTAATACAAATATCCGAATATATTAGCCAAACCAAAATTTTTATCATTAATATTTTTGGACAGATGACAGCTATAAATATTATAACAAAACATAATTCCGTGTTACAAAAAAAAATAATCTGTCAATATCTAATGCCAAACTGAAATGAGTTATCGATCTGATAAAAAGTAAATTATTTTTTGTCATCCGGTAATAAAAAAATTCCAGAATAATACTTTCAATTGCTGTGATATTGTCGTCGTCGTCGTCGTAGTCTCTCAACGAAATCTGACACTCGCGTTCGCTCCTCGATGACAGATCGGGATATAATTTTGTGTACACGAAAGGGACGAATCTAAAAAGAACTTAGCTTGTGTACACCGTGACTCCTGAGGGACAATTAGGGCAGCCTACGGTACCGCAGGATATCCCACAGTGCCTTCCAGCTAATGTACCCGCGCTGGTCAGATTACATTACCCTACTGTCACGAAGAAAAGTCGATATATTACGTACGTTGAAAATATTAAATAAAGTGGTTAATTACGTACTACAATTTTGGATTGCGATTATATAATTATGCATAATTTCTTTTTATTTTATTACACAAAATCATATTAAAGGCCAATGAAAAAAAAGATAATATTGTTTGTGCGTGTTATGTTTTTTAATTAAAAATTTCATTATTTATAGTTACGTATAAACATTATATAAACTGCTTGAATAGAGTTTTTGCATAGCCTAAATTTAAATAAAGACAAACTTTGCTTGGTAAAATTCTCTCAACATTCAAATACAATTATATTTTTGGAACATAAAGAAAATGAAAGGAAATTAAGAAAAAAAGAGAAATAAGAAATTACAATTATAGCTCTTCTTCTTACATTTACAATCCCTCTTTCTACTATCTGCATATACATATGCATCTTACTATCTGTTGAACCTTGATACCGTCAGAATATATCAAAATATCGGCGGAAAGTCGTACTGCCACCCTCTGATTACAATGTGAGATAGCAACAGAGTTATTAGGCTACATCTCGGTAAGAAAGGGCGGAAAGTATAAAGGAAAATAGAAATGTCAACGGGTTTTACCTTGAAAATGGAGATTGCCATACGACGGCTTGTTAATTATATTCTTGACTGCCAGCTGACGTAATAATATCCTTGCCAAACGAGATTTATTTTCTTCTTCTCTTACGAAGCAACACATTATATATTGTCGATCAATATGATAATTTCGGAAATCTCTTTTTCATCCAGTACTTTTTAAATGGAAGAGATATGCGTTTTTTTCAGCCAGATACTTCTTGCAGTAATCTTTTCTCTGAAAAATATTCCGTCTCGCAGCACGTGAAAATGTGGAGCAGATTTGATTGGATAATCCTGCTCAAGCTTTTATTAAATCTCACAAAAGTGTTGAATATCATATAGGTGTATGTAGGCATACACGAGCGCCGCGGACATAAAATGGATAACTTTATTTCTCTGACATGAAAATTAATTATGCTTCCTTGAAATAACTCCATTTCCGGCCATCTCTTTAAATAAACATTTATTCTCTCAGCAGTATTTCACTTATAAAATAATATGCACAATGTGAATAATATCCTATAAATTTCTTTTTCATTCTCATCTCCAAGGAAATAAGAATTCGTTCTCGATTCGTCCGCATTCGCCCGGACGCCTTTAATTGAGCCAATCGACCACGGATTATCTATATTAAGCCTCGTCTATCGTTTCGCTGCTTACTGCTGATTCTGCTCGCGTAATTTCGCGACTGCCAAATAATTCGATCCCAGATCGTCAGATTTAAGTAGAAGAGGGAAGGAAGCGCAAAATGAATGCAATCGATACGCCTCGTCCCTAGATAATTATTTCCGGATTAAAATAAAATTTCTAATAAAATACTCTTCTTCCTTTTCCCGGATTCACACACAGATATATTTTTTCAGAGACAATAAAATACATAATATCTTTGACATATATAATACGTATAAATTTATAATAGCAATTTTAGTATATAAAGCTTGCATGTACAAACACACACACATTAAAAGCGTATATACATCAAATAAATATAAAAATAGCTTCCACAATATCTATAAAAGGTGTTCTATGATAAATAAATCTTTGTAGTAATTTTTAGTTAACAAAGATTGTTTTAAGTATTGCATACTTTATCGTGACGCTATATGGATCATGTTACAGTAGTGTTTATGTGAATAATGATCCACTATTATACAAAGCCTTAATGTTTATTATATTGCAATTACTTTTAAGCATCTTTAATATAATACAAAAGAAGAAAGATATTGAAAATTTATTGATTAAAAAAAAGAAATGATTGATAGATCTGTAGATCCGCGCGACCACTCATTTCTTCGCGCACCACACTGCAGTGTTAAGAATTATGTCCGCGCAATTTTATTATAGAGATATTAATAATTTTTCATTTATATAACTAATAAAAAGTAGGAAGACTTTGACAAGAAATTAAATTACTGGAGTGTCTTACATTTTGCACAAACACATTTTACTTCAAAATGGAATTTTAATACTTAAGTTGGTCAAGATGAGCGATCAATAAAATTTTATAAAATTTATTTAAAAAAGACATAACGCATAAACATTTCTACTGAACGTCAATTTATTCTACAATTGTCAAAAAATTTCTAATTACAAAGTATGCGAAATATTCAGGGTATCGCGCACATGGCCAATTCAACCAAATGACCGTGTTATTTACATCGTGCTTGAACGTTATACGGCCACAGTAGCCTACGAGCCCCTTAATCCCACAACAATCTTCAGTGGTCCGCCGATAGGTTACGTCGCCGGCAATAAAACCAAGAACACGTTGTGCGGTCCGCCGACGACGATTGGACGATTTACGGACGACCAGTCGAAACCCCGCCGGAGGACGCGGAGGAAGAGAGACTCATCGAAAGAGATCCGCCGCGGTCTTTTAGGACGGTGGCCATTATAGCTCGAAGGCAGGCCGATTCTCGTGGTCGCAGAAGCGTGTTGATGAGCCCAGGAGACGGTTTCGGTTAATCACGCAATTTTCCCGGTTCCTATCAAGCGCTTACCCTTCGTGCAAGGAGGTAGAAAGGGGTCCCAGTGATGGGCAGAGAGAGAGAGAGAGAGAAAGAGAGAGAGAGAGAGAGCCGGTCGGTTAAAGAACGAAGCGATGGCGCAGAATGGCGGTGGGCAATTGCTCGTAACTCGCTAAAACGCCCCCTCCTTCCCCGTCTATATCTATACCTGCCCCAAACCGGAGACCGTCGCGACCAGCAAAACCCCGTTAAACTCGACCGGCGAGAGCCCTCGGCAGAACCTGGCCGACCCTTCATCAGGGCGACGATCTTGCTTCCTTCCTTCCTTCCTTCCTCGATGAAAGGGTTGGCCGCTCTTTAGCCACGGGGATGGACTATCTTGCAAGAAATTAACCCGTTAATATTTAGTACAGCCAGTAGCGATTTCCGTCACGATTTCGGCAGTTTTGTGAAAAGAAAGGGCATACTAAACGAAAGTGATCTTGGTCTTAATAGCAGTTCTCACAGCAGTCCACGCTTTTAATAAAATATCAACGCTATTAAAAGCATTCGTGATACTCGTATAAAGGAACAAATCATTCCATTGCCACTTTCTTTCAATATTTATTTACGAATGTTGTGATACATAAAATTATAAAAATTGACATGTAAGATATAATCTTTTAATTTTTACACGTAATGTTAAAAAACTTAATTTTAAATTTCATTAAAGTAAAGTTAATTAAAATTAAAGATTGTTATTACCGTAAAATTGATCATTTCTTCAATTCTTAATTAATAAACAGGAAAGTTATTAATGTCCTGGCTCCTGGCTTATGCACCCATATTTGTGATTAAGATTCGTAAGTTTTAATATATATTGTATAATAAAAGAGCAAATCACAACCATCGTCGTGTTTCGCCACCGCCTTAATTTTGTCGCGAGCAAGCAAACATGTCGCGAGATATCGAAAAGTCGCGATGCAAAAGCACGATGCTGTACGTGCGTAAAACGAAAAGAGATAAATCAGAAGATGGAAGGAAAGAGAGAGGGAGAGAGGAAAGACGAGAGCGGGATGGAAAACAGGAGGGTTTGGTTGGGTAGTTGGGTACTCGGAAACTCGCGGAGACCCCCTAACGAGCTCTTTTCTTCCCTTCCTATTTATTTCTGTTCCTTATTTAACCAGCCCCAACTAGCCATTCTCCGTCCTCCTTCGTTCCTCGTTTCAGCTTCCTCCGGCGAAACACCAAAAGTCCTCTTTCTTCGATGCAGCAGCAGTGAATCCACCCTCGAGCGGGGACCGAGCTCGAGGACTGCTTGAATAAATGGGAGGAGAGAAAGTATGGAGAAGGTATATACGTTGTAAATATACATGACAGAATGTCAAATATCGTCGCAATTGAACAAAAATCGTAATTCGCGAAATTGTAATAAATAATATTTATTTTAAATGTATTATCTTGCTTCGCTTCTTCTCGTTGGTTCTATTGATGCTTTTATTCTCTCAGTGAATACGAATTATTTTTTTCACAAAATACATGATATGATTTCATATGTATTATATATTTAAATATAATTATATTACGTTTAACTAGAAAGCTTGATACTTGATATTGCATAGAAATTTTGCATTAATATGCCGAATTTATATTTATTTTTTCGATTTCTTCTCCAAGTTCATTTTGGTTCATTTTATGGTAGATTATTTCAAGCAAAATGTATAAACATGATCAGAGATGTAATCATGATAAATATTTGTAGTTAATTTCTGTCGAATTTATCGCGTCGCCACATGATGTTTCAGAGAGTCTTATCTACATTTTTTTTCTCTCGCAACGTTTATTAGAAAAGTAATCGTGAGCCCATATAATAAACATAATCCTATCTCCTTCTTTTTCTCGCGTTAATCCTCGTAGGAACCACCGCGGTCTATTATTAATGATATTCCGCATGCTATTCCTCAACGTAGGTGAAATAAAAAATGGCGTTCTCGCGACTTTGCCACCCCAATGTCCCCGCGAGGGGTGACGCAAGGGGGGGGGGGCAGGGAGGTGCGACGAGGTGAGGCGAGATGGAAGGAACGACGAGGGTGAGACTGCACGAATAAAAATGCCCCGTTCCTGAAGGGTAGGCGGTGGGTGTGGTGGTCGGAATTGGGTAGCGTGTTCCAACGACTTGTGATCTGATCAATAAGCCGGCATAGGGGATTATTTCGCGGCATGACTTTTTTTCGTGTATGTGCGCGTGTTCTACGAGTGTGTACCCGTAAAACCGGGCTATAAGTCTGCATTAGTGATATATGCGGGAGATTCTTCGTATTGAAAAACAACAACAGTCGCAAATAATAGCTGAACAAACCAGCAGCATTTGATAACAATGTCATTGCAATAAATAATATACACGTAATAATAGTGCGTAAAAATATTACTAACCATATAAGAAAGAAAGAGAAATATATTTTTATATATTGTAAAATACGTTCTATTTATATCTATAGGAGGGATAAAAAATATTATAATTATAGTGTTATTATATAGTTTATAGTTTATAAGAAAATCACACATCACAATAGATAACGTTGTAATCTAATATGAAATTAAGAGCGATTGCCCATTTTTAAAATATTCATCGAATACTCGTGTAAAATGTAAATATCTCTCTCTTTCTGATCTTCTCGCTCAATAATGGAACGACTCATCCATTTGGAGGTGAGAAGCCCCAATATCAATCCGACGCCCTGGCGGAGGTGGGAAGAGCGCTCCGGCGCGTTTCAATCGCCGGCGATGTGACTGAAAGAGGGCCCTCGTTTTGCATACGCGTGCAATCTCGGCATCTTTTTTTTTCGGGGAGAGAGGACCTCGCGCGCGCCGAGAAAATGAGACAACGACGAGCCGTGCGCACGCTTACGAAATCCCTCAGAACGTGAGGCACTCCAAATCTCTCTCGGTCTTGGTTTGTTGGAGATTCGTCGCTTGTGAACCATCCTGCTGCCCCCCCCCTCCACCCCCGCATCCTCAACCGTTCCCCCTTCAACTTCCGGTCCATCCTCCTCATCGGTTAGACAAGGAATGACGAACGTCGGGAACGGTCCGGATGGAGGGAGGGAGCCGGCGAGCATTATGGGAATTGGATTTAAAAGCACTACACTTCGGCGATGCCGCGAAACGAAAACATTTATCATCCGCGAGCGCGCCAGATTGTTTGTGTCTCCAGCTTCCGCGCGAATTGCTTCAGCCGTCGCCCGCCTGCGAAAATAAACCGAGATCTGGCGAATATTACGGCGATGGGAATTTTCTTATCGTCCCGACGCGCGTTAGCGTTCGGTCATCAGAATTCCCGTCATTGATCCTATCATCATTGCGATCTCGTTCGAGTATATTTTCTTGAAGAGACGCTTTTCCTACACTTTTATGGAATTTGGCAGTAAATAATTTGTAAAGTAAAGAATCAGCATGTAATTAAGATTTGACGACAATTTTCTTTTTGCACAGACGTATTTGTACAGATTCGTAAAGATTCGTAAGAAATTTAAAAAAAAATAGAAAATTTATATATTTACTGATCAATACTTTAATATCTTGTTATTAAAAGTAAATATATAACCCAATTAGTATATGCAGAAAATATTTAATGTTTATTTTAAAATACTATATCCCCTATCAAAATTTAATTTAAACAACACTAAAATGCGTAATTATGTGTATGCTGTAGTCGGATATTCAACAGCAATATGATAAATATAAAAAAAAAGACAAAACCGCAAAAATGAGAATATAAAGAAAGATAAAACTGCCGGTTTCTTGGAGAGAAGCAGAAGAAAGAGTAGCACGCCGATAATTTAGCAAAAGAAAATATCGTATTGTACCTTGCGCGGGGTCATTATTATATCCAAGCTGGCATTACCCATCAAGATGAGAACGGCGAGAAGAGCCGACTGATATAGAAAGAAGAAAGGGAAGGAGAGAGAGGAATGAAAAAAAGAGCGTTCTTTGTGCGATGGACAATAATCGTGAGAAAACAAGCCTGTCGACTGTGACTCGTTTCACGTTTCGTTGATCATTCTTCGCGACTCCTCGCTCCTCTGGCCCCTGATTTCACTCTCGAGCTATCTCGACTCGAACGGATATACCTTATGAAAAATAATAGCGTTAAAAAAAGTGACGCATTCGGGATTTATAAATATAACGCGACTTAATTTAGCATGAAATTTTGTAAAATATTTCAACCGTTTCTATTAAATACTTCATGCATATTTTTTTATTCTTATCTTCTTTATTATTTCTGTAATTGGATAAACCATAGAAAGCCTATACACAGCAGTATATTTATGCCTTTTGTAGCAATAAAATATACAAATAATTCAAGCAATTATAAAACGAAGAATACACTTCTTTTCATTCGCGTTTGACGATTCTTATGGGAAGAGCTCGCGAAAGCTTCGAATAAAATTGATCTCGCCGCAGGTGTTTCGTATATTACAAGCGTGCACTAATACACGTGGCAGCACGTACATTGCGCATGGAATATTAATGCGAAACCGCAAAGGGATTACGGAGACGAACGAGAGAGGATGGCATCGAAATAAATGTTACGGCAGGGTGGAGCGTTCTTATACCATCGTTATATTAAAATATAGCAATAAGTAAGGTTCACTCGGCCTCCTCCGACTGCCTTCACCGACGTCAGTTCGCCACCCATAATGCTCGCTACCCTCGCCCTCGTAAATCTCCAGTGAGTGAAAAACGCCCGCTATGTTGCGTACATGCCACGAAAAAATTACATATCTAGAAAACACGTCAAGTACATTTTAAAATATGCCGGTATTATATTATTTTGCAGATAGCAATTTGCGGATATAATGTGATTATAAACTTATAATTTATAAATTTTTACATCAACTAGATTACATGATATTCTATAATTCTGTAATAATTAATGCAAAAATCATTTTAAATTGTTATAAACTGCCTAAAATACTTATTCCATTGTTTATTATTATTAAGTAATCTTTCGAATTGCTTCTCATGTATATACTCGTCATTGATTGGTACACAGAGGTATAAGAATTCGGAGGAGGTTACGGAGAAAATCGGGACGGTTGAATACTACGAGGAAACCTGTTATCTGAGGTCAGGGACTATAATTACTTGATTACGTAATTGCCTTCCCACCCCCGACAGCAACCCTCCCACGGTCCGTCGTGGTCGACAAACCCTCGCTGATTCATCCCTAACCGCGTGATCCTAACAATCTTCTCGAAAGTAAAAATCGTCTTCCCTTTAATATTAAATTAGTATTCTGAGGAAACTTTTATATTTTTATGGTTCTAATTTTATTTTATTTCCCGTCCTATATTCTCTGTTATATATTCTTTTTTAAAAATAAATATGTAATTAAATAGTGTATATCTCTCAATAGTGTTTTCTTGAAAACTACGCTTTGTAAAATTGGTATAGATTTATACTTAATCTTATTAATAACACCAAGAGAAAAAATAAGTACTTGTAACATTTCTTCCAAATTGACAAAGCAATATGTTTAAAAATGTTTTTAACCACGTACAAAAACTTATAAAGCTTAACAATTTTCTTTATGAAGCAAATGACTTAATATCTATTTATTAACTTTATTTTAGTTAATTGTATTTTTCAGTCTATATATTCGAATTTACCAAGAATAATTCCAACAGATTTCTGGATTTCTTATGAAAATCGATATGCATTTATAAGAAATATGTATTTGTTAATTTTATTGTTGTTATTTATAACTGAAGAATTAAGTTAATTTTAGTTTTGAGAAATCAAAACAATTTTATTATTTTTTAAATTTGCGTTTTAATTTGCAATATTTATGTAATAATAACTTAATAATTTCTGATAACAATATTTTTCTAATCACAGTTTATTATTTGAAAATTTTTATAAATTAATAAATACAATATATATCTACAAACATATTTTTTATTTCAATAACGATTGATAATAAAATTTGCAATTTAGGGAGACAAATCAGAAGAAAACGATCTTAGAATTATTTAACGTATATAGCTGCCGATAGCCACGTAAGCGGCTGTATTTATGCATAACCAAGTTTCTATGAGATTTGTCGTAACGCCGTAGGAGCCGTAGAGGGTGGGCGACAGTCGGCACGAGGATACCATGGTGGTGTGTTGCTCTATCTGACGACGCTCATGGAGCTCGTTAGCGTTGCCCGTAGCAACACCCTTACTTCACCCGACCCGTACTCCCGACCACCAAGCCACCCCTCGCCTTACAAGAGGCGGAATGGGGTAGGGATGAAAGAAGAAAAAAATATCATGTCGGGCGCATGCGTTGTCCGTTCGCCGTTCGCCATCGCGTCATGTGTGCGCGATTCGCGACGAGGGTGAGGACGCACGGGGGGGAGGGGGGGTGGCAGAGCACAAAGAAAAATTCGGGGGTGTCTGGAGCCGGCAGGAGAGAAAGAGAGAAACAGAGCGAAAAAAACCGCGCAGGGGTTGAAAGAGGTCTGTATGGCTGTTTAACGAGACGCTTTGAACCGCGCTGCTCTCGCTTACCGAGATTTAAGAATATGTATGTCGCCGAATTGCGCACATTTTGATAAATTAATTACAAATTCTGCGAACTTTCTCTCTGTTTCCTCCTCTCCTCTCTCCCTCCGAAGTAATTTTTCAGGAACTTTAATAAGTTTACGGCCTACATATTTTTAAAAAACTTAAAAAAATGTTTGTATATAAGTGAGCTAAAAAAAATTTTCCTAGTTTCCGGTGTTTTACTCCAAGTTATAATAAAGTTTATACAATTGATATATATTAGCTTGAAACTTGTTTATTACAGGCAAAACTACACACATAACTGGATTCTTATTAGTTTATGAATGAAAATTATTAGAGAATATAATACAAAATTAAGTATAGAATAACATAATAAAAAATATTGACAACAGGTCCTGTTGTCAATATTTATAGCTGATGAGTCACTATCGGATTTAATCAAGGCAACTATATATTTTCTTACAAAGAAAATATATATTTATAAAGATAGTTTTGTATTTAATAACTAAATTATAAAAATTAACTAAAAAATCTATTTAAAAAAATAAATTATAGTTATTAAATAAAAAACTCTGATAAACTACTGCACAAAATTATTTGCGCTTTGAGTTTTTTTTTAATGACTGTGAACTTATTATAAATATATGTATAAATTATGATTCTTTCATCTATGAAAATAAAAAAAAATTACTTTTTAATAGAATTAAACAGTTTATTTGGTTCTGAAAGTTAATTTTAATTTGAAAAGAAGTAAATCTCCATTTGGTCTTTAATTAAAATAAAGCTCGCGCAGTAAAGTATGAATAAACTTTAGTATCTCTTTTTCTCTCTCGCTACGAGTAAGTTTTTAATCGGCGCTCTGTGTACATTAAAAACATTGTCGCATATCATTTTACCACGTGTCTCCCAGCGACGTTGCATTGAAACCGAACCGAAATTAAACTTCAAACGGAGAATGCGAGCGTGTGTGCGACGTCGTGAGAGGAAATATTCCGCCGTGTGCCTAAATTAAATTTTGGCGGCGTCGTATCATCGGGAACGCTTCGTCGAAGCGAAGCAAGTATTTCAACACGATATACATCGCCGTACGTCAATTTCGTACGGCGCGGTGGCCCGACAGCGATCCGTACGTTGCGGCGACAACGGTAGAGGAGCAAGGGGGCCCGGACATTGGGAATTAATAACAAAATAATTCTTTATTGTGCTCAAAGATGGACCGGTGATATTAATAATGGCGCTTGTTACTCCTATACCATGGGGATTTCATTAAAAAGCGCGCAGATCTTGGAGAGAAAGAGAAAGAATGGGCGGGGGTTGCGTGAGGGGGCGGATGCGACTCGGCGAGGAAAAGAGAAAGTGACAGGAGAAAGGTGGAAAGGAGAGGCGGAGGGAGTGAAAGCAGAGGAGGACGAGAGAAGAGCTGCGTAAGCCCAGGCCAGATCCGCTTAGGGGATGTAATTAAAATCGGAAAAATGTGTTTAATGAATATTCATTTGTGCCTCGATCTGCGATATTAAACGGGCTTGGCTCGCTTCGCATATTGCCATACTGCCCCTCCACCGGCGGCACGCGGCCGATTAAAGAGAGGTGACGAGGAGGACAAGTGAGAGAAAGAGAGAGAGAGGGGGGGCGAAGGGGGACAATAGACATAGCTGTGTACGGCGATCGCGGCGATCGGGAACCGGGCGAACCGGTGTTGCGTGCCTCGCTTTAATTTTATTTCGCCTCTTTTTCACGACAATATTTCTCCGCATCGGTTTAGAATCTATCGGGTGGCCGGGGAAATATGGCGTGCGGCCGGATGCGTCGCGGCGCGATAAAAATTCGCGGGGCTTGAAAAATGACCCGCGCCAGCCGCCACGTCGGAAGATCGAAACCGCAACGGAGCTACTCCCGGTACATTTATCGGCGAAATTGTAGCGGAGTTATTGGCGCGATTACGAAAATGGTCCGTGGGTTTGCCTTTGTCGGTTTCGAGATAACTCCCGTGACGAGATAAGGTAATGAAAGGCTACTTTATATACCTGCACACACACACAATTCACGTTACATGTAACAAAAAGATTGGAAACATTCGGTACATATAATAAGAGCTAAGTTGTATTTAAAAGTTAAAAAAATTAAGATTTACGAATTATAAATATTTTCTTATAAAGAAAAGAGGGTCATATAAATTATAACGCTAGTAACAAATTGATTGTAATTCGCGACATCAAATACAGTTTCCCTTATTATTTCGTTTAACAACTTGATTATCTGTGCAATATTAAAAAAGAAGTTATGCGAATTAATGTTATTACGTACCGTATAGTTTACGGCAAATTAAAAAATTTCAAACCGACACTGGAGAATCATCCTTACATATATTCCGATCGCCTCGGCATCATCGAAACTCTCCGGAACGGTATTCCAGACTCTTCTTGGATTCCGGCCATATCCTCGATTTTTCTCGCGACAACGAGGTCATGCGAAAGCACCTCACGTAGAAAATCCACTACTCGCTCGCCTTCACGTGCCACCATCGCCGACTGCTACCCGCGCCCGCGCCACCGTCCAGCCTCTGTCTCTCTTCTATACCCTTTTTTCTCGCGACGTTTCATTTCCAGCGGGGGTGCACGATTTCGGGCGCATAAATCGCCACGAGCCAGGAACAGAAAACACCCGCCTTCTTCCACCTTCCTTCTTGTTCCTCTTCCTTCTCCTGGCTCTTCGTCTTCTTCGAGGGTCGCATTCGTTTTCCCCGCCTCCCCGCCCCCGCGCCCCATCCCCTGTGTCCCGCTTTTCTCGCCTAGAGGGTACTAGAGCCGGAGGTGGATGAAAGTTTCGAACGAATTTGCATGTCGCTCTCCTAACGATTTCCTCCTTCGAGAAGAAAACTCGGGCTTCATCTCGTTTATCGATAAAAGAAATGACGTTGAATAACATCTCCTCTTCGTTACCGTGCGAGATACTTTCAATAATGCCCATTGCAGATTTGTAACGCGATGGATTATTCCCGTTAAATTTTAAATTCTACTATTTGTATTTTGTAAATGTTGGCAAAACTCATCACTTTGGTCAGGATAAAACTTTAAATAACATGTTGCTTCATTGATCTATCGGGACTTTGATTATTTTACAAACCTATTGTTAAATTAATCGTAATGTGTCGCTCAAATTTTTACTCTAATTTTCCAAATAAAAGTTTCAAGAACGTTAATGGAACAAGTACATATTCATAAACCCTGGTCCAGTTTTTTTGAAAGTATTATGAAGCAAACGGAAAAACTTTTACACACTTTTCTGTTATCACTGATATTCATACAAAATTAAAAACCAATCCTATCTGTTCTATTCAATATCTTTATTGCAACCCGAGGATTATTATGTCATACATTATTAAAGTTATTAATTTTTTGCAATGCGCATTCTCTTTCTGTATTTATGTAATTCTTTTACGTAAATCCTTTCAATCAATTCTATTCATTATCTCATCTTGTAGCAGACAATTTCCTAAGAGCAGCGCTTCGATTCCAACAAGGAATCGCATCCACGGCAAAAAATTCCCCGTATCTCGTTGACACGAGTCACCGGGACCTCCGCGTGGAGAGATACCATTTTGCCCTTCTTTTTTCCCCCCCTTTCCACCGTTGTTCCACCCGCGCTGGCGCGTCCTCTACTCCGTAGATCCCCTCTAGATGCGTTTATCTTCCATACCCTATTGATCCGTAAGTGATGGTGCTCCGGAAGGTGGAGGGTGCCGGTGACGGGGGTGGGTGTGGATCGGTCCCGGGGACAGGGAAGGGGCGGAAGGTGGTTTTCGCACAAGGGGGGAAACAGGGAGATCGAACTCTCGCGCGCGGATCGCACGATTAGGTCGTCGAGTAGCGAAAGAGGGAAAAAGACGGGGAGAAAAAGAAGACGAGGATGCCCTGAAAACCGAGCTCGCGGAATGAAATAATAATATTAAGATGGATAGAGCGAGGCCCCCAAGTTCTTCGGTACACGGCGACGAAGGGGGAAAGATGTGGCGGGGGAGGAGGACAGGAAGAGGGGAAGGGGGAGGGGTAATATGGACCGGCGGCGGCTGACAGTGACGCAAGAAGCTTTTTCATCATTTCCAAACCATCCTAACTTCGCCCTCGGAATAGCTCAAGGCGAATCCATACGCGGTATTACCCTCGTCTCGCTCTTCCGCCCCGCGATATCCTCGTAGGGGGATCTTCTTCTTCTTCTTCTTTCCGTATCCAGGTGGATACGCCGTACGCCACAAGTCTGTATAGGTATATCGCTCGATATCCAATGTGAACGAAATTTTCAGTAAAATAATTTTACGAAAAGATATAACACAGAAGTAATTTTTTTAAATATTAAAGCAAAAAAATATGTTTGTATAAATTTAAAAAATATGTATAATTTGTCAAATATGAATAGGAAATTGTGTAACTACTACAATATTGTTTACAATATTTTTTTAGTTATTACAATTTTGTTTTGCATCAAAAATTGTTGGTTTTAAAATTTTTTCTAATTAAATTTTACGAGCGTAAATAAAATGTGATGCTGTTATCATTTTAACTCGTTTCAAGAAAAAATATTGTATTTTTGATCGTATACGTTTAATGTAAATTGAATTTATATAACATTTTAAAATAATAGTAGATATATTTTTATATTTATCTTTGTATTTTGTATTTTTAATTGTGCTAATTTGCGTGAAACAATCGTCCATTTTGGAGAATCTAATTACCCCTCCCGCTTTTCCTCCCACGATTATTACTTCTATATCTGGGATAGTGCAACTACCGGTATAATAGCATTCATTTATAACATTAATAACTGACAAGCCGGATATGAAACATAATATACTATAGCATATTAAGGTCTAAATTAATATGGGCTAAAATAATACGGGCTTAATTCACATGCTAATATCTATGCATTTAAATAAGCTATTGCACTAACAAATGTACTATGCAATAACATATGTATCATTAGCGTATACACAATGAAACAATTAGTAATTGACAATCTATACTAAAAAAGATATCTCCTAAAAGATATGTCCTTAAAAAGATATCTCTACACAATTATATACAGCTAATTTTTATTCTAATCTAGTAGCTGTATAGAAATTTTCGCGTAAAGTATCACTCTGTAAGATATATTGAATTTTACACTTTTATCAATCTAATAATAATTTTCACACGTAGCACAGCCTAATCTTGATGGTTCCCGCACTTCAACACCTCGTGATTTCCCTGTTGCCCGCTATTTACCGGGAAATACCGCGCGTAACAGTTATCGTGTAACTTGCGAATTAATAGCACGAGAACAGAAGGAGAGAAGGAGCGGAAACGGTTCGAACACGCGTGCCAAACTGAAAGTATACGAGCAGGTTCGAAAGCGTGAGGCCCCCACTGGTCCGCTTTCCTCCCCTTCGCTGCCTCCTTCTCGGGGCCCGGATTCATGCCCAGTTTTTATCGCGACGCTTTGTTCTAGTCCCGCGGCGCGACCCCTTACGCATACATCACATCACAATGTGTCGTTTTTTCTTGTCCCGGGGCCGACTCGCGTAATGGGCCCCTTGTGCGACCACCGTCGGGGGACACGTCGTCTTCAGGACCGTGAGCACAGAGTAGATGATAATGTTTCAAAATTTCTCACCTAATTTTATGCGACAATGCATGTTGCTGTTATTTGTAATATTTATTATGCGATATAGTATTATTATTAAAATGTGTAATTATTTTTATAAAATTCATAAAATTTGAAGAGGCCAAAAATATTGAAAATACACATCAATATAAAACAATATTAATTATTATATTATTTTTTTTCTCCTTATGGTTATGATTGCAACTCTTAATATTGATACAACAATAGTAATAATTTCACTAACAAACAATTACGAAATATACCAGATATAATAATTTTCACATTTTAATACACTTTTTGTGTCAATTTTCAAGTAAATGTCAAGTAACGGAAAATTCGATAAAAATATAAAATAAGAATATATAATAAAATTCGAAAGCAGGATACAGAGGACCCGATGTTGCTCAGTTACGGTTCTGGCTCGCTTGTTATTTCATTTGCATACTTACTCGCGGCCGTGCCCGAGAATTCAAACCGTATACTACGTTTACGAAAGCGGAAGATGAGACCTATCGAGCGACAATGTCTAGATCCCTCCGGCCTCCTTATTTCTTTTTTTGTGACACGTATGCGCATACGCGCGAGAATTCTTTCCCGACATACGGGCCCGATAATTCGTGCGAGGTCACGTCGCCACCGGGTCGACAACCGCGAAAAGACATAAAACCTTCCCGATCTCCGTGATCCGCGCGCGGGACCCAGCGTGCACGACCTTAATTCTCTTTATGGCTCTTTAATAAGAGCCAAAGATGAGTAATTGCACGTCGTGTATTTGCGTACCTTTGCTCGCCTTAGGAAAAGGGGGAACGGTGAGATATTTAACATATTAAAAAGCAGCCACCCGCCGAGCATCGAATGACTGCGAAGCTGTTCTCAGCTGGAGCAAACTTGAAAATCGTGATTTAAAACACGAGGAGGAAATGTTGAATCGAACGATTTGCTGGGACACATTTTACATCTTTATTCATAAAAAATATTTAATGATGCTTATAAGATCTGAAATATGAATGAGGAAAATAAACTTGTTCTTTTTTATTACCGTTTTGTTTGACGGACAAAAATTACGATTCGTGAAACTGAACTGCGCAGCATGAAAGATCCAGGCAGCGAGCAAGATCGAATATAAATATCCGGCCAGGACGTCGGAGACAAAATACCGTTTCCACCGTATCGCGAAAGAAAATAGACGAAAGGAGGGCGGAGAACTTCCTCCGCCCCTTCCGTCCCGCCAAGTCACGGCCACCGCGGAGCACAAGGATAATTGCATTAATTTATTCCCGATCCGCCACAGAAATTCTAGATCCTTCGGGCTAATTACGTTATTAAAGGACTCGGCTCCCATACCATCCCGTAGGATTACGGTTCCCGATAAAATTCCTCGAGGAGCAAAACGCCCGATCTCCTGCCGCGCACCATCGCTCCTTGACACTATTAAATTGCGATTTGCACCGACGAATCACGGCCGGTAGAGGTAGGTTCGTGCCGATGGTAAGTAATATTCAAGAGTTTTTTAAAACTGTTATTACGGCCGGCTTCTGTCTGGCTCTCGAATCATAATCGACCGCGCACAGAGCGACAAAGGGAAAGTTCGTTAAGCCGTTCGCTCCTCCAGAAACCGCTGATTGTACGCAATTACGAAGCGAATCGCTGATCGAAGAGCCTATGCCGTTGCGCTAATTGTTAATTTGGCGACGAGGACCTCCTATCTACTTCATACTCCGATAGATCAATTAAAACTTTTGTCTATTTAGTCGTCCCGTAGAGGATGATGTCGAAAAAAGCTTGATAATTTTCCGAATTTGTTAAGTGATTCAATGTAAAGAAAAGATGGATATATATATGTATTAATTTTATTTTAAATATATTTCAGAGTTACTTTTTTGCAAAATCTTCTTGATCTTTAACATTAAATATTTTTATCTGCAGATAAAGAGCAGCTATTTTACAAATTAAAAATATTTTAATATTTTTTCGTTAAAAAATTTTATCAAATTACTCTCGTAAAAAATGCCCTTTTCTTTATATTAAAAGAAAAGATTGTTCAAGTAATGACTAAAAGAAGAAAAAGTATGTGCTATAGGTATTATTAAAAAATCATGTATAATGTGTATGAAATAACGTAAAGAGGAAAAAAACGCGTAAAAATATTTGTTCATAATTCTAGCAGTGTTAACAAAGACGTAGATAAGTAATAAACATCTCTATTAACGAAAATGAATTAATTAGACAGCGTGAGATCTTTCACTTCCTGTTCCGGTCGTCGTCGCAAGTTTCTTTTAAGACAGCTGATCCTGATACAGTAGCAGGGTCGAATTTGCATAAGGCCCCATAGAGAGAGAGAAGCTAACTTGATTATTTCACCTTCCAGAGAGCAACGTCGCTCCCCTTGCCCGAGTAATGCGCAAGCTTTATAATTAGAAGGGGCTGTTTTCATGTAAAATATGTAATGGTAGCTGAAATATATGTCTCACGAATGTATCAGCCGACGTATCATGTTCCTTCGGCATGTAATTCTCAACAGATACAATCCATAATTGCGCTCTTTGTGTCTCCGTGACGACAAAATAATTCAAAGTATTTTTTAACGTAAATATTTTTTAAATAAAAAAGTTTCCTTTTATTTGAAGCTTTGACCTTTTAATAATATTCTTTTTTTAGCAATATGACAAATTATTATATTAAATTATTATATTAAATGGATATTTACTACAATTTATAATTAATTGCAAACAAATATTAAATAATTTTTCTCAATCATAATAACGGTTTTTCTTGTTACTTGTTTCTATACGGAATAGTGATTATTTTTAACCGATTAGAAATTCATGAAGAATTAAATGAAAATAAAAGAAGTAGGTACGCAAAAAAGATGATGAGAAAAAAGGGCGTAACCTGGGAAGAAGAACAGGATAGAGAGGGATTGCATCAGAACGGAACGGGCCACCGGAATTTCTAATGAAGTGTGTGAACTTCGACCCGGTTTCGTAACCTAATTAAATCCGGAACACGTATGCAAATTTTCGCGCAGCGTGACGGCGCGGCGTCGCGCTGAAACCGACCCCCATCGTCTTATTCCCTTTCTTTCCTTTTCCGATGTCGCGCTGCCCCAATGTGTAGCAACACCGCTGCTTTTGGCTTCGCACGCACTCGCAATTGTGACCGAGTTCGGCCGTTAATTAATTAGAAGTCTCCATGGAGAAGGGTTCAGCTGGAATACCGTTACAAGACCAGGACGTTCGGGCAAACGAGTCAATAATTCACGAAGGAATTAAAGCTCTATATATAGCGCAATCCTTTAGACCTACCAGATGCCATGATCTCTTGACAGGAATTGTTGTTTAAAGTCGGTTAAATATTTATATTGACTTAATAAATATATTTATATAGAGATTTACCCCAAGTTTAAATATGAAGAAAAGAAAAATATGTTGGAAACTTATTATTATAACATTATAAAAATCCGTAAAATGAAAAATGAATCATAGAAATTAATATATAACATTTTCTTTCTTATTTTTATTATATTCTTTTTACTCTAAATGTAACGAAATGAGGAACGTCTTATCTTTCATGAAACTTTATAAATAAGTCGAGTTCTCCAAAATTTGTCAGCAGTTATGCAAAACATATTAAAGTGATTTCCTTAATTTAATAGCTTAATAACGTAAAAAAAAGATCTCCTCTTTTGTTCCCGAGGTACTATCTATCTATCAGGAAATATTGTCTGTCGAGATTAATACATTTTGGAGTGAATCTCATGCAAGACAAATCGTAGTAACAAAAAAGATCGACCTGTGCTTGACACGATGTCAATGGTCTTTTCAACTTCTGCCGCGACACATCGGTGGCAACAGTGCAACCTGCCTGTCCCACAATGCAGCTGAATGCACCCAATATCGACAATACATCCGAACCGTTCGATGGGGATGAATATCTATTGATTGGTGGCATGGGGCGGCCCCTTAGGATCGTTTCTCGATATAGATGTGTACCTGCTACACGGCCCCAAACACGTCCCGCTCTACCTGCGAGTACGCGCCAAATTATCGTGTACCGAATGGCACGTGTCACCTGACAGGTATCCGCCTGACATCAACAGAGTGATGGGAGCTTCCAATATCAGTAATGGGTGCTACTTAACTAGACCAGCAGTTTGAATAGCTCTCCAAACGCCGATCTAAGAATCTTCATTACTGTCTATTTATAATTATTGCGTTATATCTTAACTCAATTGTAATATTATTTATTATATTAATAATGTATACAAAATGCACTAGACAGAAGTGTCAAAATAATTTATAATACACACATGTCTTTTATCTAATTAATTGAGTATATAATAATCTAGGGTGTCATTCTGTAAAGTACAATAAATACATTAAAATACGCATAACTAAATTAACATAATTTAATAAATGGTAATTACATCGTCTAATTACCTTCAATTGAATAAAAATTAAAAATATTACACTATTTTACTTTAGTTTTACACTTACATGTTTAACTAGAGATTGTTTATAATTATTACTCGAGATAAAGGTACTGATTAATATAAAATATTTACACTAGTCGATATTTTGGTAACTTATAATATAATCGAGATATTATTCACATGTTATTTGGCCGAAAGGAAAAATTCAGTTACTGATACATAATATATAACTAAAAACACAGTGTTCGCTTCATTATCATCTCAGAGCATATGGTAATAGATAACGGAAATTTTGGGTCACGCATAATAAACGTTTACCTTCGATCATACGCGTGAACGCAGCTGGGTCCATATCCATTATAGATCGGTAACTCGATATCGATGCATTTTCCTAACGCTCGGCAAACATTCGTGTAAAACAAGTTCGGTTGGATCAGGCTAGAGGAAAGGTCGAGCACGAAGAAGACGATACCTTTACTATGTAAGATCGTTGGGTAATAACCCCCTCTCCTTCATGCAACTAACGTTTAACTTCTTTAGAATTTTTCTGTCAAAAATTTATCGTAAAATCTATATAAATAACATATACAAAAGTAATTGCACGAATTATTAATAACTCATTCAAATAATAATCCCGAAATTATTGTTATATATACTTGTACGAAAAAAATGTATTCATTATACAAAATTAAAAATATTAATTTTACCTCAACTAGAAAGAATGGCATGTGCTAAATTTATGGAAACCATTTTTATTTTGAAAAGTGGTGTTTTAGAAATGTTTACTGTTCTTATTTTATCAACATAAATATATTCTACAATCAAGTAAGATTAAAATATATAAACAAACTTATTATTATGACAGTATAAAGATCCGTAAGACTAAAAATGAATTATAGAGATTAATACATTTTCAATTATAAAGATTAATATATTTTCAATTCCTCCATTATGCTTATCACACACAATGTCGGTGATCACCTGGTAATCCGGGAAAGTTAAAACAAACATTAAAAGCATTCGTAAATAATGCGTGTGCATGTTAAATTCTGGCTATGCGCTCTTCGCGACTCGCTCTAATGAAACCTTAAAACCGCGTATCGAATGTCGGTCGCCTTAGGGAGATCCCGGGATGGATCGCGAATGCAGAAAAGGACGAAGGCCCCTCGCATCCGGATACGTTCCTGTCCTGTCGCTCGTACGTCAACCCTCGTTGTTTTTTTGCCGCGCTCTTAATAATTGATCATCTGATTACGATACATTATACCCTCCCTATCCCTCCCCACCCTCCCCCCCTTCGTTCCTGCTTGGGAGCGTACTGTCGGAGGGCATTATTCCCTGCACCGAGAGAAGTGGCATCGGGACAGATAGAGAGAAGGAGAGAGAGAAAGAGAGAGAGAGAGAGAGAGAGAGACGGCGAGAGGCAGCAGGCGCGAGAGAGGGAAACTTTTTCTTTCCGCCGCGCCCGGCGACGGACGGCCATTTGCATATAGGCCCCCTTATCGACAAACACACCGGGGGCGCCCTTCGTAATGAGGGCCCCCGCCCTTCGTTCAACGTCCCTCTTTCCTTTATTTTTTCAACGTGGACCGCCATTGTCCGTTAACTCATTCGTCGGGACAGCGTGGACCAGTAGTATCTCCGCTTCCTTCCTCGTTATTTCGGTCTCTCTTCTCCTCTCGAGCTCCTTCTCTCGCTCGCGCTCATTGTACGAGGACGCAGTAGCTTGTGTTACAAAAAAAAGGAGAGACAGAGATAAAGGGTGAGAGGAGTGGAAAATAACAAAACCGGTCGGTCACACGTCGAAAAATATGAATCGTACAGATAGAGGCGGATGCGTTGGTGCTAGTCTCTCGTGACATCTGCTTCCTGGAATAAGTGCAAAAAAAAAAGATCCAAAGAGATCTCGCGATCGTTTTTGCCGCCGTATATAATTGTAGCCGTGACAGCATGCGGATAATACCCTACCGCTCGATATCGTTACCGTCAGTAATATAAAGGATGAAAAAGAAAATATTTCATACACGTAACAAATCATGATCCCCCACATCTGACTTCCTGATTTTTTTTCCAGTTCTTATTTTAGCAAGATCTTGAGAATAAAATACACAATAGCAATACGTAAAAATCCGATGTTTTACAATGAACGACATACTGTCACAGATAATATTGAAAAATATCTCAGGGGGTTAAAATTTTTAATGGGTTTGATGTTGGCATTCTTTCCCTAAAAGAATGTCAAAAGTGATCATTTGTCACAATCTTTTAGTATCAGCACACATTAAAATTTTAAAAATATATATCTTAAAATAAATATCTATTAAAATGAGATATACTTGGAATCAGACTTTTGTTATCTATTCTTATATTACTGCCGTAAATTTATGCACAAAAATTCTTTTATTTTTAATATAATATATTTTTGTAATTAGACTTCTCTGAAAATTTGAGAAAAAAACAGGTCAAGAAACTAGATCAATGAAAAGACTAATTGCAAGCTAGTTTAAGATAAAAATTTGTTATTAGAGTTTACTGCATATTTATAAATGGTTTATTAATTTGATTGTGGTATTTATTTATTTTTTAGTCTTGCCTGCTGCTAAGGATGTTAATTGTTTCTTAAAATTAACAATACCATTAGCAAGTCGATTTTGCAATTAGTACGTTTTCGTCGTCATATTATACTAGCAAAAGTCTTTCCGTGTAATGCACCTGGCATCTAACAAAGATCGGAATTCCACAATTATCTGTAATTTCCTAAATTGCGGGCATTAAATTTGAATTACGCGAAGAGAATCAGAGGGATGTAAACCTAGTGATTTCTCGAATCTTGAGGTTCTTAATGGATCGCGCGCTAACGATGCGGTCTCGCTTTTCAAGATTGAATGTTCACGAAACACGCGTCGTTAAAACATATTCTTGTAACGAGTATAATAACTCATCTATAATTATACCTATCAACGATACCTAAACATCATCGATCATGTCTCATTCTGTTCGAGTTTTTTTTTTTACGAAACGTTTTAATTGCTAAAACAATATTCGTGTAACAGTAAAATGAATAATATACCTAACTCAATTTATTATTTGTATATTTCAAAAAATTATGAGTGACATTCTCATTTTACAATTTATCGTATCCTCTTCGTATACATGAATATTAATCAGTCTATGTCATATTTATCAGAGGATTGTATCTCTGATTTTACAAACAGTGTTGTCGATATTTATTAAATTAACGAGACATATGCAAAACTATTGCTTTCTTCTTTAAATTATCCCTTCTCGGATCACTACAAACAGATAATCTGCTTATTAGATTAATTATTGTGAAAAAGTTGTATTTCACAAGTATAGAGTGTAAATATAGTTGATTTAATTCATTCTTCTTAATATATCTCAATATTTGGTATTTAGTCATTTGGTATTTAACCATTTTGTATTTGTTCTAACTATGCTGTTAAATATTAAAGAATGAAATTTAAACCAATATCTTGAGTAAAAAATAACATTTTGTCATTTTTAACTACTATGTGTGTCAAAATTTATTATTTTAACCCAAAGCAGTATTATTTTAACTCCACTGGTTTAATTACATTACATTAACATTAACATTGTTTTAATTAAATTAATCAATTAATATATGGGGGAAAGCAAGAGCCGACCTAGAAGAATGATCAAAAATGACTTAAATTGAGCATAATTTGACACTGCGAATTTAACTGACAGTGCAAGCTATCTAAATAAGTATCTTCGCGAGGATCCAAGAAATAGGTATATAGTAGCGCGGATGCTACCGTGAGTCGCAAGAGAATCATTTGCAGCGTTGTTCGCACGAAGTTGCACATACGAAGACGCAGCGGCGTTCTCGTTCCCTCGAGATCGATCGTTAACCGGCATTGTTACCCAACTGTCAGGATAATCTGCGGTGGGAATCACGAGCTGTGATAGATACGAAGAAGCGGGCTCGTGTGTCCGGCCCAGAGGCGGCTAGGGCAGGTGCGACTTTCAGAGGAGAATAATTAATATTCAGCGAGGAAAAAGTGGGCGAGAGAGAAAGGCCCCGACGATGGGCCTCCTCTTATAAACAGTTGACGCGCGTTAGCGACTGAGGTGCGCGCCGCTTGCTGGCCGCTTGCTCTGTGGCACCTGGTACCACCGTACATAAAGAAGGGATGAGGAAAGGAAAGAATATCTCTTCTCACCAATTACGTCTATTACGAACGGACGCTCAGTTACCATGATCATCTAAACCCAAGACCGCTTAACTTAATTCGAAAATTATGCATCGGCGCGGTGAAATGATACAGCGCGACGGCTCGTCTGCGTGCGTTTCCGTTATTAATATCAAAAGTGTCTCACCTTCCGGCGCGTGCGTCGACTAATTTATGTCGCTCGCGCGCGACGGTTCGTATCCCCGCGCCCTGTAAAAGACACCCTCGACTTTCTCTTATCGAATGCGATACGCGTGTCTGTACAATTGGAAATTTGTTTTCTAATTTCCATTCGAATATTAATTGGTATTTCTTTTATTTGTCTTCTAATTTGCAGAAAATTTTACCGTTAAAAGTTTTCGGCAAGCATCACATTTTATACGCACATCTTTTTCGAATTTCCAGTATTTAAATATTACTCGAACTAAAGTTCTGTGAGAATATATAAAGAATAGGATTTTATCTCAATCTATTTTTTTTTCTTAAAGCTTAATTTGTGACGGTAACTAAACGCCCGGTATATCCACGAAGCACTAATGATGATAACAGTCTACGCGAGTATCGCAGCACGCTTAAAAACGTCCTATTACGAAGCAGGTTTGCGAAGCCCGCCATCGCGATTCCCGCATCGTCATCCTCAATGATATCATTATCGATAATCTAAATAAAAAACAGATGATCGGCCTCTGCTTGTCAACGGAGATATCGTCCGATCGTGCCGCGCCAGGAACTGCAGCTGCAGAAAACGAGGAAAACTTGTGATCAGATAAAGAGTAAAAGCAGAGGGCGGTATAAGGGAGTCCAGAGGGAAGGAGATAAAGAGCGTTCGTAGAGGAACGGAGAAGTACAAATTACAAGCACCCGGAACCGTTCTTGCGGCCGTGTTAACTTTCGTCGCGTGCCTTCAGGAAATACCTCAACTTTTGCAGCCACGTGCGCTATCGTTGGGGTATTATAAACTTTCCATCGTTCACCTTTGTCCTCCGCCTGCCGTGGCCCATCGTTACGCGCGTTCGCGATAAAGTTCACAAATTACCTATGCAATCGACTTTTTCATAAACAAAACGCTTTTGTCATTTGAAAGGATTTATTTTTTACAAGCTTTTTTATAAATACTCATTATTCTATAATTATTACATTGTTAATCTGATTTATTCAGCCGGTTCTAACTATAGTAATGATTTTCTCACATAATTATATAATTATATAATCAATATCCAATAAAAATACCGTCTTTAATTAATTTGATAAATCGACGTTTAAAGACGTCTCATAACTGTAATCTAAATAAAACAAGTGCGGAAATATATAATTGCAGAAGCATTTGAGATTTACGATTATATTTTAATTTGTGATTATAATTTATAGCATTATTTAATTTGCATAATAACACAAGATTAGTCACTTTTTAAATTTTTATAAGATCAAATTTACTCGACTCTATAACGCAATAATTATGCTAGCATAATTGTGCTTTGCATTTTTCAGGTACGAAGCCGTAGATCGGCTATTTCAAGAAGTAACGAGCGCCTACAGAGACCCGGAGATCGATTGGATGTTAGTGTACAATGCAGGTTCCACTATAGATGACACTGTTCTACCCGAGCATGTGACGGAGCCCAACGATCTCGATCGCTTGATCAATGGAACATTCAGACTATTTTTGACGGCTCTCCCTACATCTCCAACAATTGTCACCATAGCCAGGTAAATCACTTCTGCAATGTATGCACAATATTTTATCTTATTAGACATTCACAAGAAACTCGGTCAGAAATTTACAAGTTTATCAAATAAATAACATTCCTTTCTGCAGTAAAATAGTATATACAAGATTTATCGGAAAACATGTAAAAATTACATATAAAGCGATCTTTCTACAAAAGTCTTCCTCGTTATACAGATACTTTTAGATATGACATGAACTTAATTATGTGTAAGCTTTTAATTTCTGTGTAATTTTTCCATTTACTAAATACCAAAACATTTACTTAAAAAAAGCTACTATAATATATATAAGATCGGATTAATGTACGAGATTATATTTTACACTGTGCTATTAAAGTATGATACCATGTGCGCTTGCTAGTAATACAAGCTGGGAATAATTGCACGTGTGATAAATTAGCAGATGCAGTTGAGCGTGCAAGAATCGTTTTGTGGTAATAGAGTCGCGCGCCTCTTAAAGGTGGAGGAGCAAAATTAGCGATCGCGGTAACGTCTCGTGTACGTACCGACAATTAAAAGTTGTCGGGTCGTATACAAATTGGCTTTAATTTACGGTTTTCAACGACCGAAATTATATTGTCCCGCTTTTGCACGCGTGCGAAATCGAAGCCCGCAATGCTGCAGATGGCGCGGAAGAAGATGTTGGGTGGGCACGAAATAGAGAAGAAGGGCGGCTTATATAGGGACGACACGGCGGGGCTGTCCGAGGGGTGGGTTCAGGTTCGTGGGTATACCGTTAAGCCCCACCCTCCAAATAGACAAGGGTGGGTTTCACGTAGGGGTGCACAAAATCAAACCATCCAACTTTCGCGTTTCATAACTAGATGTCCCTACCTTCGATTTCCTGAAGTAAATGCTGTACATTTCTTCTTTTCAGCTTTCTATCTCACATAATGAACTAAATATTAAAGACAAAACGCTAACAATATTAATTAATATCGCAAAAAGAAATATGGATATCTTATCGAAGAATACATTACTTTTTTATATCTTATACTGTCTTTTTTAAATAATCTTTTTCTGATAGTATTTAATATGAACATGTTTTGAATTGTAGTTATTGTGGTAAATGCATATTTTTATCTTAATACACAGAGCTACCGTTACATATATATAACTATATATGAAATTCATGAATTTTAAAGTAAGTGACTTGGCGCCATCTGGCAACGAATGTACGGAGATTCTGCTCAAACTTCCGGCAGGAGCTGAAAAAAAAAATCGATTCCACCCCATTCGACTTGCTTCCACCCTTCGCTGTTTCCCAACCCCCATTTCAGCACATTAGTTTCCGTAGGAGACGCGGAAACGCTGCCGGATATCGTCTCTGGACAGTTTGCAGTTTCTCTTGTAGTTTGCCAAACGGCGATTAAACAATCAGCGACAAAAATTGACGAGGGGCGAGATAGAAAATAAAAAAAATGTTGAATCGGCGAAAAAGTGAAAATAGCGGAAGTAAAAGAATGGAGAAAAAGTGAAGGAGAAAATAAATAGAAAGTACGATTCTTTTAACGATCTACTTTTACATTTCTTTTCTTTTCTTTTCTTTTTTTTCATTAAGCTTTTTTATAATAGCAATTAATTGAATACTTGATAAATGTGAATCTTGCTTTTCTTTAATATCGATTTCTTTAATAAATATAGAAAATTATTTTATATTGGAGAAAATAATAGTAGTGACATATTATCACATGGCAGATATTCTATCAAAGTCTAAGGATAGGTAGAATAAAGATAGATGTTTTTTTATTAACTATGTTTATGATTAAATTAATAATTCTTTATTGCAGATCTAGTGAGGACGATTACACTCCTCTCGAAAGCGTTGATCAAATTCAAGTTGACGTTCTCGACCAACTTCGCGAACGACTGGGACCGGAAATAGATATCAAACTGATTTATCAAGACGAAGAACCACAATAATTTTTAAAAAGGATGTAAGCTTTTATTCTTCCCTTTTATCCTTTATAATCCCGTCTTGTCAGATTGTCAAATAAAGGTATAACCAGCAAATTCGTTTTCTGCTATTAATTACATAAAAATATGTGTACAAGCATATCCTCCGCATTAATTTTTTTATAAAATTATTCAATAAATTGGCATATAGTAAGTACAAACAGTATACAACAAGGATAGCTGACTGAAAACCCTATTAGATTAAAATCATAAGTTAATATCGATTAGCAGTTATGAATGATACACAATATTATAAAATATACAGATGTCATTCGAATCTCTCTCACACAATCGCACAATCGTCCCTCGTAGCAATTATAATGTTTCAGACAGTATTGAAGCGCATCGCGCGGACTTCTCCGAGATTCGTAGATTGTAAGGCAGATACGACGAGGAAGGGACGTGACGACGAGTCCTTTGATCGCACTGCGGCGATTTACATAAGATCAGTGCCACTGGTCCACTGTGGGACGCGAGACGCGAGCATAATGCCGATATGAAGGTTGCTGCTTTTTTTTGGCAGCGAGAGTAGCCCCCTACCCTCTTCGCCGATCTTCGTTCCACGAGTCTCAGATTTGCATACCTTGGGCCAGTTTCCCACACGTCTCAACGAGCTTCCGTCTCGTCACGGTCTCTCCTCTCTTGCTTCGCATCACTCGCGCTTTCTCTCTCGCCCTTCCTTCGACGTTCCGCGCAACCCTTTCAGCTGCTAGTATAGACAAAAACATCGGAGTGCCCAAAAAAATAAACGTCTTCCTTCTCCCACGATCGTGGCGTTTCCTGGTGAGATTGCTCTTAAGACGTGTCTATTGTGAACATAACACACAACGAGTTTCGGAGTAGTCGATATCCCTTTTTTTGCACATGGTTTGAAACGATTGATGAAAGCGGAAGACGCGAGCACCCGCCGTATAGCCTCCTCGAGATAGATTAACCGCGTAGTTTTAATGTTGTTGACACTAATAAGTGTTATTAGAAATATCTCTTTTTATATATTAACTAATTGATCTGACAAATTTAAATTTTATTACCGTAATAAAAGATGCAATTTTATATATAAAACATCTTAAAATAGAGTAAGAAAATTGTATGTTAAATGTGCACTTGTAAAATTAGATAAAACGTTTTCCAAATTATTTCTTAATTATATTTTTTCTTTCTGTCAATTTCTTTTATGAGAGACAGAAAATGAGAAATACAAAATTTTCTGGGCGTATTGGAATTACTTTTTGTACTTAGATGGTTGTCGGTTTTGCCGGAATTAACATGAAGCGGGCAAGGTGAATGCGGAAGTGCGGTCGCGCGACTAAGGGGCGAACGTTAAGGAACAACCGCAGGGAAGGAGGGGCGAGAGTTTACGAGTCGCCAGCCTCCCAAGTAATGATTGTCGTTAACCGCCGCGCCGCGCGCCGTACGGGCCGCTCGCTTGGCCCGTAGCCCGAGAGACTTTTGTATGCTAATGACAGGGTGGTCCGATTTCATCCTACGGCCGAGTAAAAAATCTTGGGGGTCAACAGACCCATCGTTAGCCCCGAGTTTTAAGTCTCCCTCGAGCGTCATTGACCTCGAATTAAAAAACGGGTGCGACCTTCCGTCCCGCCGACTCCGTCCCGTCCGGAAATTTTACAACAGAAGACTCTCTCTCTCTCTCTCTCTCTCTCGCCTCGTAATGTAACACCTCCACTTATTTACATTTGCCTCTTACACTCTTACACTTTGTCTCGCGGATACGCGATCGTCTCAGATGGTGGATTTTACGAGTTGAGAAAACAAGACGAGATAAAGGCCAATTGTGACTTTTCCAAATTTCTCACTTTATAAAATGTCTTTTTTCTCTCTTTCTCACGAAAAGTATGAATTATGTTAGGCTTATGTGATTGTCTCTTTTAATCGAGAAATACAAATACTCTTTGTACGGATAGATAAATACATAAATTTATTTAACTTTGGAAAACATTATTTTTTTAGGAGTTAATATATCCTTTTATTTAAATCTTAATAATAGATATGTATCGAATCTCTAAACAAAGAATTATGCACATTGTGTATAATTTTAGTGCAGGCTGAAGAAATTAGTGTTGAAATGTTCAAGACACTAGTATGACGCGACGGGATAACAGAATAAATTAATTAGAAATTCTTGTTAATACTTTTGTCATCCAGGTTACAGCGAATGTAAATATTGTTTTAACGCGCGCACAGACTCTTTATAATTCACAATTTTCTCTTCTCTCTCACGGTCGTTCGCATTTCATTCATCCAGGTGACACCGTGTCAGTGGGTTCTAAGGGAATTATTCAAAACCAGCCCTGACTGGCAAAAGTGCAGCCGCCCTGGAACTGTAATCCCATACCCGTATCTAATCTGCATAAAAGAGAAGAAAAAACGTCGCGCGGGAAAAAAAACAAAAGCGCGGAGGAATTCGCCCGATAGGCTCTGCGAAATAAATTAACATAAAGCAAAACCGCTGTATTGGTATTAAAAATTCCGTCTAAGGTAACGAATAAACAAAGCTATTAAAAATTTTGAATTATTGAAGAAATTCTAAAGTGATTCAATATATTTGTGGTTTTTCTATACTCTTTTGGCATTGTTTCCAGTAGCTGTAATAAAACTTCGTCTTATATTGATCTCCTCCTTTTATTATCTAACATATATTTTCAAGAATTCGCTGCGTTTATCAATTTTACAAAAAACTTGAGAATTATGTCACAAGAAACAAAGTTATTTGTATTCGTATAATTAGCAGCGGTCGCGGATGCTAATTAAAAAAATCTAGGTGACATCCGACATATTTTGCGAAACCGAAGTAGCGGCGCGGGGCTCAGTGTCCCTTCGAGAAGCATACTTACCGATTATGCGCGTGACGAAAGAGATCTTCGGGCGAATATGCTAATGCACGCGACGACATAATGCGAGGCCGATACGCCGAGGCAAAGCCAATTATGGCACGGGGACCCATCATGCCTGATACTCCGTTTTGCACGTGGGTCGTCCTCGAAAAATCTCTCTCTCTCCCTCTCTCTCCCCGTCTCTCGACACGGTCGCACAAAACGTAAAACGGCGAACGAGACGAGAGAAGGAACGAGAAGAGAGGGCCGCATAGACAACGCCATAGGCGGAGGCCTGGCACCGTTGGCCATTGTTCGAAAGCGCTATTTGTATTTATTTGGGCCCTTTGTTCGAGCCTTGAGAGATTCATGGTGCGGAAGGTGGGGCGAGAGAGCCAGAGAGCGGCCAAAGAGAAACAGAGACGAGAGAATTTTATTCGGAGAATGAGGCAAAGGGTAAGAGAGGTCCACTAGTCGTTACGGGACTACTCTGCCTTTCGGTTGAAAAAAAGCACGCGGCGCGAGAAGCTTCGGCCCGGTATCACCAGTGCATTTGGGCGACGGACGCACGAAGCTGGTAGAAATAACTGGTAACCACGAGTAGCAAGTCATTTATTTATTTTTCCACTACGACCCTTGCTCATATAGCGCGGTAGTCGATAATTTTAATAGTATTCTTTAGAAGTACTATACAGTATTATGTGACTTGATTACATTCTTATTGCTTTATTGACGAATATAGGATGTGTTAAAAGTATCCTTGTTTAAATTTCTTTACTATTTCAAAAAAGTAGCAATTTCATCAAAGAGTTTGTCTGCGTGCACGAAAGAAGTTAAAGAAGTACGATAATCGCAGACGATAATTTTGAGACATTGTGGTATAAAGGCACCGCGACGTGAAGTTCTGAAAGTGCAAGTAGACCAAGTCACAAAATACTTGTCTTGTGAAGAACTAAGGTAAAGTTGTTATCGCGCAATGTATTACGAGGATTGCAAGATAGGATAAAACTAAAACAGCAATTAATCATGTGTGTAGAGACCAGAGTTGATATTAAAAGCAACACCTCCAATCGACGTAATCTACTTTTGACATCGGTAATAGAACAACTTTTAATGATGCAGTTTTATCGAAAGTCTTTTAAATTTGATTAATGCAGGTTTAACGTTTTTAAATATTTTTACTGCAAAATCGATGAGATTAGTTACGTTGATCGTATTCTGCAATTTTTTTGACTCGCGGTATCTTTTTTCCGCTCGCGAATAAGTTTTCAAGAATAAGCTTCGATACAATCAGTAACTGAAGGTGGGCCAGCCGGATTCGAACATCCAATTGCAAAAATGCGTTTGTCCCGTCGGTGGGGAAACTTCGCGTGCTCGTTGGTGCAGTGTGCGACGAGATGGCCCGGTGTGCGTGTATGTGTGAATGCATCTCGTGCAGCGGATGCAACTGCGAGTGGTCAGTAGCTCGCAAACCGAGTGACCGCTCTCTCTCGCTGCGCCCCGACGTGAAAGTGGCGCGCGCGCGCGAGGGAAAAAAAACAGAGCCAGTTTTCGCCGCGTCGTGAACTTTTTTAATTGCATTTCGCGCTCGAAATGCTCCTCGAGTAAAAATTCATCAGAGACAGATGGACCTTTTCGGACGTACAGATGTTGTGAAAATAGCGAATTTATACGTGAGTCGAGGCGTGTCGCGATAAATGTAAATCGAAATAGATACAACATCGGTGAGACTGATTCAAGAGAAAGATTGAATTGACACTATCATAATGTGATCGTCGTGTATTAAGAGACAGTGGATTAAGTTGAATAAAATGTGAAATATTTAGACTCTACATTTGTTTTTTAATACTCAAAAATTATGTGAAACTCTGTGAAATTTTCATGTTTAATAAAAGTACATTGAAAATACATTTTACATAAAAAACAATTCTTACTATATAGCACAGGCGATATGTATTATGATATAATTATAAACTTACGTCATTTTCAATTTTATACATAAGAAATTTGCAAATTGATATCTCTTGAAACGAGAGGGTTAAATCGTCGCTTTTATCTCGCATTGTCAAATTTTCCAAGAAACTTTTTTACGCGCGACAGAATGCGGATGTAAATTTATTTTTGGAGCGGAAAATACTCACAATGCGCGGAACAACATGAAGAGCCGTGACAGTTTCCTCGTGGACAGATTAAGAAAGGAAACGGAAGTTATGCCATAAGTTTTAATAACACATAAATAAAGACGACGTTATAATAGAGTTTCCTCGCGGCGAGTTTCCCGGCCGAGAGAGATTCGATATGACGAATATAACACGGTTCGTTATAAATATTTAATCGTAAACGCGTTTTCCAACGGCGATGCCACCTGAGACAAAGAGAGTGACAAGTTCAATTTTTTAGACATGTGCTTTTTGCATTGCTTCCTAAGTAATTTAATTTTTTAATATTAGCTTATTATTTTATTATCAGTTTATTATTAACGGATGGAAAGTATCAATTGAAATTAGTCATTAATAATGATTAAAGATATAACAGATTTGATCATGATTATGAAATTATATATTTATAGATTATTCTTTATTAAAGTTTATCTTAAATTAATTAAATTAAAAATTGTCAGTCGATTAAAGTAAGCTTAGTTTAATCGTAATTCAAGTTCAAGAATGAATAAGAACGCGATTACATATTACATCTGCGTTTTCATCAGTATTCTTCCTTGCAAAGTAAATTTTATACTTCAACAACGCGCGCATCTTCTCATAATTCACGTACAAACTTCTCATTTGTTCGTTGGAAAAAATATCACGCGACGAGAGAAACACAGAGTATGTTGAAACGGAGCACAATCGGGCTCGCTTTATCGCGGTCTGTCGTTGACACGCGACGGCTGCGGCTGGTCTCGCGCGTAGCTTATTTTCTTGCTATCCAAAACGATACAAAGTCGGCGCCCGGAAACGCAGGCCGCGGAATTTTGCCGCGAGGCGCGCATCGAAGCGCGAAAAAAAAAGTCGTCGTGAAAACTGCTATCGTGCCCCCCGTTCTCTTTCCCTTTTTTTTTTATTCTTTATTCCAACCGTCACGCCGTGGTATTCAATCGCGCTCGGCAAAACTGCCAGAATTTATTCCCGATAAGAGGAAACACGGGGGCGGAAAGAAGGAGAGGGAGGGAAAGGGGAGGGAGGGATAAAAGAGAGAGCGAGAGCAGTCCGTGTCTCTAATACACGCGGGGGCGCGTGTAATTCCAAGGCCGCGCCATATTTTAACATCGTTCCGAGTTACATTATGTTTCAGCAAAATGGTCGGCGCACACGTGGCAGCGCGTCGACGACGGGGAGGGTGGTTTATCTCAAACACACAATCCCACCCTCTCTCTCTCTCTCTCTCTCTCTCTCTCTCTCTCTCTCTCTCTTCTCTCTCCGGTTTTGGCTCCTCGCCCCTCATACACCGACGGCGGAAGCAGAGGCAACGGCGAGGGGACGTGAAAGGAAGAAAGAGAGCAACGGCGATGAGAAGACGAGAGGGGGCGAACGGAGGAGTTGAGGGGGAGAGGGTGGAGAGAAGGTCGACGACGACCCTCGGCAACCAGCCCCCACCGTCAGCCACCCCTTTCTCCTTTAGCTTTCGAGTCGTCTATAGAGGGATGGAGGATGGCAAGCCGGCAACGGTACGCGAACTAACGACGTTCTTTCGCTTCTCGAGAGGAGGAGGAAGTTGCGCGGGGGGAGAGAGGATCGGGATGGGGTGGCGGCGGGCGGGATGGGTGGCAAAAAAATGGAAAGAGGAAAGGCAGAAGCCGGTCGCGCGCGACGACCTCCCTCGCGCGCTCGCGCCGCGCGAGAGAGGAGACACCGACGAAGGGACTGCGGCAGGTAATGATGTACCGCGGTAAATTTCCTGCGGAAAATTACACACAAACTTGGCCCGCGGATTTGTCGCTAAAAGGTAATCGTTTACCTTTTTCCTTAGCGCAGCTCGCTAGAGTTCGGCCAGCGTGGAGAGTGGAGAGACGTCTTGCCGCACCGCTAATCTCGTTAGAAGAAATTATAATGTTTTATATCGCATTATTCGTCTTCCCTTTTAAACAACTGACATGCACGAGATAATCAGTTTATTATAACATCAGTTTTAGCAATTACTGCAAAGTTATTTTCAAGTACGTTTATAAGAATACTTTATACTTTTTAGCGAAAATGTAAGAGATTTTAAAAAGTATTTTTAACATAATCATAAACATTAATCTTTTTTACATATCTCTTAAGCGGATCGACAAAATAAAATATCAATATATGTTTTGTTTCAATCTTTTCGATTAAATCTTTCCTAACAGCGGGAGTAATTGATGAAACGTAAAGTTTCTGGAGTGGTAGATGAAACAAATTATGGGATAGAAACAGGCGATTTCTTCCTGCAGTCAGCAATACACGGCCTACAACCGTGAAGGAGACAGTCGATAATTTCTTCGGGGGACCACTCTCCACGCTCCCTTTACGAAAAGACCACGCTGAACGAGGCAAACTTTGCATTGTTACGAAATCGAGTGTCGCATTTGGTGACTATCGACAATTTTAAAGTTTTAATTTGAGTTTGCCGATTAATTGGGAACATTATACTTCCGTCCGATAAACTTCCGTCCGGCCACGCGAATGCCACCCCCTTTTTCCATCTGCTCCTTCCTACGTCGCCCCGTACTTGTCAGATCAAATTGTAACGTCGATCTCAAACTTGCTCGTTTCTTATCAGTGATTATTCTCTCAGGTATATAAGAAGCAAATAATTTTGTTGGTTATTAATTTTACAAACTATCACAATTCTTTAACATATTAATTAAATTAAACATATAATTAAATTTATAGTAGCATATCGATAATAACGTGAGCATCAACAGTGATAGAAATTCAATGATACAAATTCAAATTGTGAAAGATAAAAAAATTTTTATTTTCTCTCATATGTAAATGACTAATGACTATTTTATCAAGCAACATACAAGTATGAATCCGATTTTACTTCCCATGATATAACACAGATGTAACATGACATAACTATCTAGATAACAAAGAAGGAATAGAGTAAAAAGACAACTATAAAATTCTTATTTAAAAAAGTGACCGCAAATATTTCTGATAGACGATAAGAAGCGAGAAAATTTTTCTACGAAATTACTTAATGGTTATTGCAATTATTTTATGGGTTTCTAAATGAAGTTCTAAAACTTCCACACACAAATTTACACTCTACATCTGTAAATTATTATCGTTTTGACGTTATACTTCTACAAGCCAAAGTTAATTGTACACGAATGTATACAGGCATGTCCTATAATGGCCCTCTTATTTTCTTACAGAGAAAGAGAAAGAGAAAGGGGCAGGGAGGGAGTATAAAAGTATAAAGAGAAATGTCTCTAATATTAACGGTTACTTAATACATAAATGATATTTAAAAAGTCGATAACGTTTTTTGCGTTATCGCGTTTTTGCGTTTTGCGTTTCTTACACCATTGCAATACAATACTTAAATAATTCATTTCTTATACTTTCTATTTCAAGCAAATTATCGCGACCACAAAATATTACATTCTTCAAGATTCGAACTTCAACCAAAAAAGAAATCTCGGTCTATTTAAAAAATCTAATTAGTTACTTTCCTGCCATTAACTCAACACGGCAAACGCGAACTCGCGTTTATTCGACGATTACTAGGGATTTCAGATAAGCCGGAGCAATATTTGGCTGTAGCTTCACTAGCCTCACCTACGGCTATTACTAGAATTTCCCGTTTCCCGCGGAAAAGAAGGCATATCCGCGCCGTCCGTGAGTGAATCGATACGGAAGATGTGCGGGGTCCAACCAGGCCGATGGTACACGGAGGACGGAGGATGAGAAGTGAAGAGAGGGAGGGGGCACTTTTTGAGGGAGATGTTTCGTCCGTTGGCAGTAGGTTTTCCCCCACCCGAGATACTTCCGTAGGATAATCTCCATCCCTCTAGCTCGTCTCTCTCTTTCTTTCCCTTTCTCTATCTTCATCCCTTTGCCTCTCTCTCTCTCTCTCTCTCTCTCTCTCTCTCGCGCATCGACCCCTCTCTCTTCGCGAAACTCGCTCGTGTTCCCTGGTCCACCCCGCTCCCTCCGCCATCCCTCGCGTACGCTCGGCCGCGTACAACCCCCGCGTACTACCCTACCTCTCATGACGTTAACGCCGGAAAAATGGGCTGGAGGGGCTGCAAAGACGTGGCGTGGGCAGTGACGCGTGTGCACGCAGGAAAACTCTTCTTATTTATATGCTCCATGCTGCCACGGAATCGATATCGCGCGTGAATTCTCCCGACGTGCGCGATGTAGGATGAGGAGGAGGAGGAGGAGAAGCAGGAGAAGGAGGTGAAGGAGGAACGGAAGGAAAATCCTTTTTTCGCGACGTTTTCCGGGCGACGTTGACGATGCACATTTCGCGACTTTTGTTGCGCGAAATGACGCGGAAAATTTTTGCCTTTGAATTACTTCAATTATATCAACTTGAACCATCTGTGCACATTAAATTCCGCAGAATGGAAAAAAAATAGGTTTATATCAAACACACACATTTGATACTATCTATAGGAGCACGTATGATACCAATTTTTTATTTCTATAAATTTAAATATTTTACGTTTGCTAATATAGAAATTATATTTTGTATATTCTACTACATATTGCGATGTTATATTTACATTTATTTGGAATAAGGATCTGTTACATCAATTTTATTCTTAAAAATATGGAAAAGCGATACGTATGCGTGTTTACATTCTGATTCGTTCGCATATGCCGTGTTTTACAAAAGAGCTCGCGTAAATTATATTTTCGAATAAATCCGCGCGTTACAAGAGAGCGCGGTATAAATTGTGAAATCGTGTCGTCGAGGCGAGGCGGAGGCAACGTAAGCAATAAAACGCGTTTATTTATGCGCTTCATGCCGAAACGGCGAATCGATATTTTGTGTGAATTCTCGCGGAAAAAGGACGGCACCCTCTCATGCAATGGCTTCCGCGTTGTATCAATTTTCCGCGTGGCTCAGCTCCGTCTTCATTCGTACGGTTTTGTTGTTATTATAAATCAAGTAAGCAAACTCTCATACTGTATATAAATTACGTTACTGTATAAATTACATATACTTTATCATTCGGCAATAACAAAACATGTTAATACAATAGGTAAACATGTGTGCGCCATTGCACATTTCTTTTATATTTTTATAATTCTTACCTCGTGCTACTAAATTTATCCGTTAAAATGCAAAGGAAGACATAATAATATCCATTTTTAGAACGTATCATACTATCGTATAACAATCACTCTTCTCTAATTAAAAATAAAAGTAGGATACGATAATTTAGTCAAAGATTAACAATAAAAAATCTTTTTAAGAAAGCATTATAATTATATAAAGATAATTATCTCTTGATTATTAAAATTAAAAGTTGAAATGATAAATAAAGTAGATTAATGAATAAATTTTGCATGTATAATTCAATCCATATTTTAATACTGTTTCATTCATTACTACTATCAGCTGTATACCCCGACAATTATTTATGACGTAATAAAATATTCTGCAGTCTTTTTTGATATTTATTATTAATATTGTTATTTTCACCATGCTAATGTTAATCACTCAAAATGATCGTATATCTGACATTCTTCACTTTTGTGATTAGGCACAATTTTTATCGAAATAAATAGTTCTTTCATTATCATTCAACATGCTAATTTCTATACACGGCCGTTTTTTATATTCAGTCAAGCTCCGCATCACACGCGAAAAATTAATCTCCCAGATAAATTCATCTCCAGAGAGAACATTCTCCACACATATTTCTGCAAACAAAGAAAGACTCCGCCTGATTTGCGACAGCGCGCAGCGGACTTGAAGAACATTCGCCGCGGCGCGGCGACCTTTCGTTCCCTCGCAACGGGGCGCGCCTCGCGAGAGAACTCTCTTCCATTATCTCGCGCGCGTCTCTCCTGCATCAATGCATGACGTCATAAGTGAGAGGGAAGAACAGCGAAGGAACGCGGGCACGGATGCGGCGGATGAAAAGTCAAGAGGGAGAAACGCATGGCGCTGGGGAAGAGACATCGGAGGGTGGCGAGAACGCGGGAGGATGCGAGAAGGAGGTGGCGGAAGAGGGGGGGGTGACTTCACATCGGGGAGGCGGATGAAAACGTAGTTGGTTCGTATCAGCATAATGTAGATACCAAACTCCTTGCTTCTTCCAAGAGTTTCGAGGTTTCGGAGAAAGGAAGGGGGCGGTGGGGGCCGCTTGGCCTTCTGGAATACGGGAATCTGCGGAGCAGAGGGGTGGGCAGGAGGGAGGAGGGAACGGATGAAATTGAAATGGAACTACCCGAAGGAACAGACGGCCCCGCGGGTTTCCGAACCCGGCGAAAGATTAAAACGCGACCGAATGGATGCGAAGAAAAGTTTTACCCTACTGCCTCCCCCGTGCGCTATCGAACTATGCCCTGGCCGAAATGGAGGAGGGGGGTACCGATTTCAGAGTATCTGAAAGGTTTCCACCACGAGGTTGGGTTGATATGTTTTTTAGGTAGAGACTACGTATAATGTGAATGTGAAGAATATACAGGCTATCTCGGATGGAAAGCTCTCGAAGGACCATCGTCTTAGCGATTGGTGTGTTGTTATATTATTATATCTTATTTAATTAACTATAATATTTGACTAATACTGCTTTGACGATTGATTACTCTTGGCAATTATTTTCAACAAATTGGAGACTAATAAAATAACAAAATGTAGAAAATTTTAAGTCATTTAGGATTTAAAGCATTTTACGCAAGTTGTAATTGGATATGTACATATTCTATTTGCTATATGCATGTTGCAAAATTAAAATAAAAAACGTCGAAAAATGTACAAATGGCAATGTTCGAGAATTATGTTTTCTTTTAGAGCTTCCTTGTTAATTGTATATCAGAGAAAATTTACTTCCTGGAATCACCGGATAATTTTCCAAGAAAAAAATTCTACGAAAGGATATATATTCTTTTAATTCATTTGTCCTTAGCGTCGCCCGTCCCAGTCTCGTTCTTTCCATCGTTGTCCGAGAAAAGCGAGCGCGTGGCGGTGTGAAATGAAATTAATTATGAGAACGTCTCAACAGGTGGGTGTAGGCGTCTTTAATCTTCTCCCCCGCTCCTCTCCGCTCTTCGTCTTCTCACTCTCTCTGTTTCTCTCTCTCCCCCTCCCCCCCCCCTCTCTCTCTCTCTCTTTAGAAGATCCTGGGCCGGAAAATGAGGTTCGATTATACTTTGGCCCATATTCAAAACGCTTAGAAAATATTAAAATTCTAATTAAGATACACCGTCACTTTGACCAACGTTAATAATCATGAATTAGCAGTAATAGCAGTTTGGAAAGAGTCTTGTCTTGTCAATATAACAAATAATTTGTCATTAATATACAACAAGCAGTTATATTATAAATATTTGTAATAACAAGAAATATTGACAGATGAATAGCTTATTGAAGAACATTGCTGGATGTAGACAAACAAATTCGTGGTCACATTTTATTCAATCCATCGCCCGCAGCACATGACGTTCAATAGACTCAAGAATTGCGTAGGGACTTGAAAAAATTGCGATAGTTGCGAGATGACCCGAGTGCAAAATCCAAACGAGATTTTCTAGCCGCCAAATGTCGTCGTTGCGCCTTCCCCGCGCGCGCGCGCGCGCGTCCCTCGTTCCCTCGCGTTTGCTTCTCGAGAACTTTCCCGTGGAAAAACAGCCTTTGTGTCTGCACGCGGGGCGTCAAAGTTTTTACTTCGGCGAATGCATGTATGCAGATTTATGCGATCTTCCTCGCGCGCTCGCAGACGAAAGGGGCAACCGAAGAAAGCGCGGTGCCCGTGCCCGAGGCTTTCCCACGTTCAGTGGAGAGGTTCCACCGGCGTGGAAGGTCTATCTTACCCGCGTCAAGGTGGGGCAGGTGTTTAACGACGCGGACGGTGAAGAGGTGACACATATCGATGGCCATTAATATTCGTATAAAGGGACGCGACGCGACACTGGCTGCGCCGACTGCGCGTGTGGGTAAAGGGATGATATCGACGTTACGTATAATAACAGTAGCCCCTCCCCGCGAAAGCACTCGATCTTTAGGCAAATTTATAGATCATTGATACTTTGTCAGTGTCCGAGATCGGTAAACAAACCGGGTCCCGCCGACACTTGTGCATTACGACTTAATGGTCTTACAAATAGCGCACGCCAAGAAAGAAAGAGTTGTTGATTTGAGAGTAAAATTACGTAAATAAAATATTTAACTAGATGATAAAATTGAATTTTTATAAGTCAAAGTTAAACAATGTTTTATCTCTAAAATTTAAAATATATAAATTCATTAATTTGAATTCTTAATTTTCTTATGTTAGTGAATTTCGAAACTCTCTTTGTAATAATGATTTTACCTAAAAATATAGGTTGATGTATAAAGATTTAAATTATTGAATGATATAAAATTGATATGAATATAATTTATATAATAATAAAATAAAAAATAACACTATTATACCATGAGTATAATTAAATTTCATCTTACTGCTTCAGAATTAACATATGTATCGTCATATTTTCACGTTTGCGTATTTCTTCTTTTAGCTTGTTTCCCAACACATTATAAATATCGCGTTATTATTTTGGGCAAATTAATAAGCTGTGCTAATCGGTGAAATTACATTTATAAAATATCTACTAAAATATTATGATAAATCATATAGATATTTATAATCAGCGCATAATCAATATAAAGTCGCGAGTGAAATAATTCATAAAGTGTAAATACTACTATATCGTTAAAGACGTCATTAACTTCCGTTTAGAACTCAATTTGCAAAAAGTAAGATGCTTAGTTGAACTTTATTAGAGGGTGTCGTATTCTCTGCATGAAAAATATGGAAAGGAGAAAAATTCCTTGCTCGGTCTGCTTCCTTGTATTTCCTGGCGCTCGCCGTCTCTTTTCTCCCGCCCCCGCCGTTTCCACGTCCTTCCTTTCCCTCTTTTTTTCCTTTCCCTCCCTCTCTTTCTCTCGCATCCACCCACGATCAATAGTGTGTATTCTTGACGCGCACACATTGTATCCAAAGAGGATACGAACACACATACGTATGTGCATGAATATGCGTATAACACCGGCTATTGGAAATATTTCGGTCGCCAGTTTTGCTGATAGACAATCTCTCGGCAATTTTAAAATAATCTTATTGTTAACACATCTAATTACGAAATCATTACACTACATATTTATAATACATGTTGTGAATACGTGCTTGTTGAAAATTGAAGCAATCTTGTTTTTATCAAAATTTAATTGAATGCCACTACTTTTCGCCACCTCGTTCGCAATAGTCTTATGTGACTATTTGCAAAGTCAAATATGTACATTGTACATACTTTTTTCTAGGAAGAATTGCAAAAAATACACGTTGGAAGATCTTGTACTTTCAATATATGTATGCATATTTTATAGATAATTAATTTTATATTAAATTCGTAATTTTAGACTTTCTTATATAAAATTGCTTAAAAATATATATTCTCCTTGCCGCATCGACAAAAGAACCTGAAGATTCTTGCACGTATAATGCAAACGCATTCTACGTTACACGCAAAAAAGAACAATGTAAAACTGATATATGCATGTAACACGAATAAAATTAGAGAATAAGTTTCGATGCTTGTCTTCGCTTAGCATCCCGCGATGGTAAACGGAAATCGGAGAAACAAGGATAAAGCGCACGTGAAGAAGGAGGGAAAGTCGGGAAAGGGGGGAAAATCAACACGAATAGAGAAGCGAGGACAAGGAGCTATAGCGGGAACTTTTATCCAACCGACACCACCGAACCGAAAGCTTTTTCCAGCTTCCCAGCTTTTATACGCTTGCCCTCTGCTGACGAAAGCGCGAGATGTAAATCGCACCGGGTTTCATTTTTGCGTCACGCACACGCATGATTATGCGCATTTATGCGATTCAATGTTTTCCGGTTTCCACAATTATATTCATTTTTACATTTTTTCCTATGATACCCCTCAACTTACATCCTTCTTTTTGCAGTATTATTTTCTGTCAATTTTTTGCATAATATATTACAGATATATGACATTATTTGATATCTTATTTAAATTATAACAATTCTGCCGTGTTTTTAATTAATTATTTTACATTATTTTTAATCACACACGGCCATTTTCTCCAGTCTTCTCACGTCACATCGATAATAATTCTACCCGGCGCCACGCATTCGCGCTACAACGATAACGACCATCCCTCCACCTCGGTTCGCTTCAGCTCGCTTCCTCGCGCGCTCTTTTCTCTTCCTGCGAGCAGGTTTTTGCGGCGTTCCTTTCGCGCCCTCGGATGCCGGTGATGAATGAATCTTGGCGAATCTCCAGGATGGCGGGTGGAAAAAAGATATCCCAGCCCATGCAGGAATTACTCGAAGACGATGACGTTGTGGAGGTGAGGGGGGAGGTTGGGCCGAAAGAAGAAACGACAACACGAGCGGTCGGGGGGGAGGGCGGACGGAGGCCGAAGGGAGGCCGGGGGAGGAGTCTGCCGACGACGTCGGCATTTCGTATGATTGATCGAAGCCACTGTAGCTCAGGCAGATGATCGTTAATGATATCTATCGGCTGAGAACCCGATCCATTATTAACGCTGTCATCAATAACATCTTTTCCGCGAGACTCTCATTTACCTTCGTGCGTCTTGAAACGCGATATAGGAAATGTGGGAAGAACCCCGCCAGACACGAGGGAAGTGCCACTTACGCAAAACTGAAAATTACGCGAGACTGTTTCAGAACATAATGCTTTGATGGAGCCAAGAAAATCGTACCTGTCAGCTGTCCTTACATTTTTTACATTGTGTTTCTCTGTACTAGCTACAAAATATTTATTATATATTGCATATACATATTGTATGTTAAATATATGATTTGTTTACATGGAAGAAAAACTCGCTTTTGATAACTAGTATTTTAAGTAATTAGAAGAATTATAAAGTTTTACACTGCAAATTTATTTTATCGTCATACAATCAATCATAGGCAACATTGTAACCTTGTACTCTTCAATTTTATCCTATCAGTTTTATCCTTAAGATCTTCTTTATGCCTGTGTGCCTCGATCTGAAGGATAACTGATGGAAGGTACTCTCCGTCGACAGATTCGAAGGGAAACATATGCCGAGAATCCGAAAAGAGTGGTAGGCGTCGCGACGCCTTGGATCGATCGGAGTGCGCGCACAACTCCAGACCAACATGGACCCGGATTTACGGGGCTGAATTGAGTGGAAAAACGAGAACACGGTGAAAAAAAAACGAAAAAGCACGGGTTTCGCCCTATAAACTTGTTTACGCGAACATGCCGGTGTCCAGCTATGCGCGTAAATTCAACAGAGTCATATTAGCTCTGGAAATATCAGGCTCTTTTATGTGCACTACCAAAATACCATTTTTTGCTTGCAAACGTTATGAAAGAAATGAGTAATTTGTACCAGAAAATGTTGCCATTTAATTTATTATTATCCGACCATTCTATATTTATGAGGATGTTAAATAATTATACCAGATAGATAAAAAGAAAATCAGCGAGTAAAAATATGTGAATCCATTTGTTATAATTGGAAGCTTAAAAATTTTGCCACAATTTAGGAGTAATAAAATTATATTTAGTATTAAGGCATTCTAAATCTGTGCGTATATGATGTCCTAAATAAACTTCTTCATATTATTTGCCAGAAAAATAAATTTTTATAATATAGTGATAAATATCAAAAAAATAAAATTAATAAAATCTTTCTCTTTTTTTATACTTTTTCTGTTTTTTTAGTTTTAAAATTTTGTCGAATACACCTTGTGATGATTATCATGTTATAGCAAAAACTACGACCGAGAGGTAAATACGGCATTTAAAAGTACCAAATATAAATAAAAATATTTATATTGAATAATCCTATAATAAAAATATTTAAATATAATTATTCTAATATCGAAGGAAAGATGTAACTTCTAGAGATTTGCAAAATTTATTAAAAATCCATAATGCGGATACATATTTATAGCATAAATAAAGTTTTCTGCATAAAATGTCTGCCTTTTGTTTTTGATCGTACGAAAAATTCGCGATGCAGTGGCGTCGAAAGGAAGAGGGCCCTAACCGAGTAATGGGGTGTCGCCGGCAGTCGCGCATTTATAATTTCTGTCCCCAATCCACCCCTCAGTAGTCATTCTTTGTCCTGCATTCTTTCTCTCTCGCAGACTGCTAACGCGAAACAATTGCTTTTCGTACTGCAGAGAGGAACAAAGCTGTCTGGAGTGGCGTAGGCAGGTCGGCTGAAAAGCGCAAGATGAGCTACCGCGATGTCTCAAGAATCTAATGGCATTACTCCGTTCGACGGACAAAAAACCGGATGTTCTTTCTCGAAACCATTATTATGGAATTTCTAAATATTCAATTTTGTTAGTGCTTATTAAATTACATCTGTTTATGAATACGTATTCATTTAATATTATAAGAGAAACTATTACCCAATATTAATTTGCTCATAAATTACTGATATGAAACCTGCACACTTTATATACATTCAATCCAGCAGTTTAGCGGCAGGTTAATTATAAATTAAATAAATTGAAATTTTCAAAATACTCAAATCGGTCGGAAGAAATATGGATAAAATCAGTCGGGAGAAATATGGATAAAATCTATAATCATAATAAACGGTTACTATACATAGGAATCCCGAAGCGACGAAAAGTACGATTGATGAAAAAGGTAAACAGGTCATATTTGTTATAATTGATAATTATATAATTAAAAATAAATTGTGAGTTAATTAATTGACGTATTGATTGCAAACTAAATAAATTGTATTCCAATAAATTAAAAAGAACAGTATTGTAGAAATCTAATATCACAAAAATAAATTTGGCACTCTTTCAGGATGGTTGCACTCGAGTGATATCGGTTATTTGACAGAATTCTCTTGTTCCTCTTTACTAGCTTTGGAGACGTCAGAAAAAACAGAAGCATCACCGTCCGTAAAAGTATCTTGAGATCTAAACATAACACTGTCGTTATAAGAAATATATATTTATAAATAACCGTTAGACTATATAAATTAAAGTTTCAAAATAACCTGTACGTTTTCTCAATATCTGGTTCGTGTTTGTTATGTGTAACGACCGATGTTTCTGGAATATCAGCAGCATTTGCGCCATTGGATGTCTCACTGGTCTCACTAAGGAAACCCTTCATTTTAAGTTTATGAAGCACACAATTTACGATGAACATTTTACATCACTGCTTGAAAGCAAGGGAGGCTTTTTCGATAGATCGTCCTGAAAGGCACGCGTAGTAATCATCGAGATTATATGAAAGATTATACGAATACGAGATTATATGAAAAATTTCACTGTATTTGCGATAACTTGTACACGTTAAACACACATACGTACGTGTAAACATGTACAAATAGAATATATAACAGCCATGCATATTGACACTCTCTCTTATATCGACTATATTATACTCTCGTGTAGAATAATGATTTTTAATCGAGCGAATACTTACTTTTGGAACTCCCGTATAACGAATGATTAATCGTGTAAACTCCTCAGCAAATTCTGCTATGGTGGCCATCTCATCCAGCTCATTCTTTTTGGTTTCTTGCGACATTTCTAGATGATGTATTCAAGCGAACCAATATCGAATGACTGCTCGCTCGAGCGCCTTTGTAACGACCTCGTGATATTTATTATTCACCGTAGCAGACAATGCCGTATTGACAATTCTCTTGCCCCGTTCAACGCGTTTCCGAAGGAGAAAGTTATAGATATTAATTTCAGAAAAGAAATGAACAATTTAATATCTGGCTACAGTAAAACTTCTCAGGTTAGGTTACATGGAAGGAAAACTATTGAAAATTGAAAGGCGACAGACACGTGAGGGACGGCTATTGAGAAGTTTTACTGTAAGCAGATATTAAATTGTTCATTTCTTTTCTGAAATATCTATAACTTTCTCCTTCGAAAACGCGTTGAACGGGGCAAGAGAATTGTCAATACGGCATTGTCTGCTACGGTGAATTAATAAATATCACGAGGTCGTTACAAAAGCGAGCAGTCATTCGATATTGGTTCGCTTGAATACATCACCTATAAATGTCGCAAGAAACCAAAAAGGAGCCGAATCGGAATGTGGCCATGGTAAAATTTGCCGAAGAATTTACACGATTAATCATTCGTTATACGGGAGTTTCGAAAGTAAGTATTCGCTCGATTAAAAATCATTATTCTACACGAGAGTATTATAGTCGATATGATAGAGAGTGTCAATATGCATGGCTGTTATTCTATTTGTACATGTTTACACGTACGTATGTGTGTTTAACGAGTACAAGTTATCGCAAATACGATGAAATTTTTAGTAATTTAAAAGTAATTTTTAGTAATTTAAAAGTTTTTAGTAATTAAACACCCAAGCAATATTATTTTATCTAATTATATATAGCATAATATTTCGTTACAGTAGAAGAATAGACTCGATACAGTTCTGCTTCACACATTCACAGGTCGATCTTTTATCATGTATCTAATGATTCATTATTACATATAACGCTTATTGTTATTTAATAGTAAGTTAATAGAAGATATGCAAGAAACACACATAAGGAAATACGGGAGTAAAAAATCTCATTCATTCGGAATACCCGTTTAGTTTCGCTTCAGAGAGAGGAACTTTAACTCGCGGATGACGTGTTTTTAGGGAAGAAGCTGGTTCCCGCAGCGAGAGAATCGAAGTGGAGAACAAAGCGGCGCGAAAACGGCGTCCGGTCTCGTCACAGCGAGAAGCCGTTGGCCCGCGAAACTCGTTTCGACTTAATTTATGCATTATCGCGGCCCGAACGTGCGCCCCACCTCGATCTTCGAAGGCCCCCTTTGTGCAGTTATTAATGCGCCCGGGCCACTTCATTTTCACCCTATGGCACGCCGGTGCACGGCGTTAGGACGACTGCATATCGCGTCGTCGTCGTCCTACCTGCCGTCCTTCCGGACCCGGACCGAATTCGTTCCCGCGTATGCAAATTCGATGCGAGAGCGTCGCTACGACGAGGACGGGAGAAAGAGAGAGACGGCCGCGCGGGGTGGAAACCGAGCGAGGAGAAAGAGAGAGAGAGAGAAATTCTTTCAGTATACATCTGCCGGGGCGCGCGAACAATCGTCGGAAAAATAATAACTGTTTTTACAGCAGAGAGAATACATTGCCGGGCATCGGAACCGGCTCCTCGCTGCAAGGTCGATCGGCAAGTTTCGAGTACCTCGGCGAGCGCTCTTGACGGAGGCCCGAGAGTTCGTTAATCTTTTATGATTCTACGCTAAAATAGACTAGCTTCGCGCACAATCGTCGCTGGAAATTTTTTTATTGTTTCTTTAAGCAAGCCGAGCGGTCAGTAATATAATATGCGAATTATTTGTCAATGCTATGGCAAAATCGCAATTCTGTTTTTAAAATTATATAAATATGTAGAAATATTTCTTTATGTTAATATGTTATACTCTTGAAACGGATTATATATTTTATAGACTATATAAACTAGAAAGAGGAAAAATAATAACAAATGTGTACAAATAAATACACTCGTATATAAATTTCATGTATATGTGTGCATTTTTTTAATGACTGTATAAAATGGGGTGGTAAAGAAAATTTATATAGCTGCAATCATATTTATGCGTTCTGCAATTAGATAGAAGCAGGGGATGAAAGCCATTTATCCCTAACGTTTTTCACGGAAAATATACGAAAGCAATCAACCGGGCATAATACTAAATTCTAATTTATTCCGGCAATTTGATCGTCGCCGCCACATATTGGCATGGAAATTCATTTTATCGCGTTTATAAATCTCTTTTAGAAGCTTAACGCGGCGTAATCGAGAACGTGAGATATTTTCTAATGTGAACATTAAACTTCTTTTACGTAAGCTTTGAGAATAATGAGAATCACTGCGTGCGGCAAGCTAGATATCTGTTTTACCCCCTTATAGTCGATAATAGGGAGGACTGTAAAAAGATAAGGGTTGCTGTAGATTGCAATCCACAACGGAATGATGTGCGTACCCTCTATCAGGAAACGTTTGAAACCTGTTCATCTTTTGTAGTCGGTAATGTTTATATGTGAAAAATATATAGGGTGTAACGTAAATACTGAATACTGTTTAGAAAACATCCCTGTTACTTTTCTGAAATAATATATTTTATTAAGATAATTATAATTTAAGAAAAATGCAAATGTTAATTAAATAATTAAAAACTTTAAAAATTAAAAATTGAATTTTTAAATTAAATAAAAATTAAATGTGTAAAAAATAAGAAATATAACTTTTATTATCTTTTAGAAATTAAACCTTTAATTGTTACACTAAATAAATAAATAATTTTTTAATTTATATCTATCTAATTTACGTTGTAAAATTTTTTTGTTTTAGGAGTCAATTTAATTTAATTTAATTTAATTTTGAGTATAATTTGAAAACATAGTCATAAAACTATTTTCAAAAAAAAATCAATTTTCCATCACATTAGATATAATATGTGATATGTTTGTAAAGTGCAGAGAAAAAAATGCAAAAAATTAGATACATGTTAAATAATTATTTTATAATTTTAGGCTGATTGCATAGTTACTATACTATAATACAATGAATTATCAACAATTAACATCAAAAATTAAAATAATTTAATACAAATCAGTAAAGAATTTACTTCAAGAATATTTTTTTACACGACATGCTCGAGGGCGTAAGTCTTTCAGGCAGGACGCTAATTACGAGTCCTCGTTTTCTTGTTCGATTGAAACATAAGTCCCAGATTACCTTACACGTTAATTACGCAGTAATTAACTCTCGTCGTCATCTCCTCTCGGCGCCATCGGATGCGAGACTATAAGTAGTGAGAAGGTTGATGGATCGTGATTTGGCTTTCTTAAAGCCGAATCTTCCGTAAAGCCCGGATCGCCGCCATCGACGTGGAATAAAAGGTGACGATGGCGTTTATCGACCCTCCTACATCCAACCCCGCGACCCCCAAAAAAAGACGCAACAAAATACGACGTTGCTGGTTTCAACTCGGCGCCATTAAAACTTCATTTCATGCTCGTTACTCGCCCGTACTTTTAACGACCCCGATAAACGGGCCATGTCAGATTCTGATGCGCAGCAATTTCGACAAATTCGTCAACGTAATTGGGATTATAAATTCTTTCACAAATTCAAAGTGTTTATTTTCGAGTTATTGTAAGTGATTGACAAAGAGCTTTCCAAGAACGAAGTTTTCGAAGTGCAAAAGATCTTAGGAGGTCACTTAAACTTAAGATTTTTTTTTCTTTTAAGATTTTAAGTCAAAACTTACAACTCTCTCTTATATTTTTTATCATCAAATGTTTTTGTTAAGACAAAATTAATTTTATGTTTAGAGAATTTATTATGATAATCGGAAAAATAAAATTATATCATTAAGGGCTGATTGTTCCAACCTGTTTGTAAACTATAACTAATAGTTAAATTATTTATATGTCTGTTTTTCCTTTAAATTAGGCAAAGATAGACATATTATTTAACTATTAGTTAGCTTACCAACAGGTTGGAATAACCAGCTTTAAAGTAAACAATATCTTATCCTTTATTTAATTTTGAGTGGATATTATTTTAATAGACTTTTAAAGTTTTAAAAAATTTACTGCTTTATTGTAATATTCTACATACATACTAATTTATTACAAAAACAATAATCTCTATAAAAATTTCCATAAAATCTAACTCTTTAAATATATATTAATTATATTCAATTAATTATTAGAAAAATATTATTTTATCTTTCTAATTATAACTAAAAACTTACTGATGATGAAGCGATAATTATATAAAACATTCCAAAAAGCAAAATTCAAAGTGCCATTACAGACGACTAAGGTGTCAAACTAAACGTCATCGGCGATTTATAGTTTCAATACTTGCGGTATCACAAACGTGCCAACTGAAACAGGTAACAGAAAGCGTTTTCAGCAACAGGTATTGATACCCTATTATCCTCGCTCCATCGATTCGATTGGACCTGACTCTCACGCGTGGCAGGTACGTGGCACGCGCTCAGGTAAAAATCACTGCAGGTAGACATCGATTACCGATGCACTGATGCTCGTGCCACACTCGAAACGTCAACAGTCAGTAACCTTAGACACCATTTCTTAAGCCTTAACATTCGAAGGTTCAAAAGGTTTATTTGTCATGGGATCTCATTCATCATACAAAGAAAACAAATCTCTTCAGACAGTAATAAATAATTTTTATGCCAATAGTATTTAAAACCTAAAATGGCATAAATTTAATGTAATAATAAAATATAATATACAAATATTAATTAAGTATAGAAATTATAAAATATAATCATGACTTTAAATAATTTCTTAGAATTGCATTTAATTATTAATTACTTGCGAATTGGAAAAACTGACAGGCATAAAGCTAATTATATTTAATACGGGCATTAGGGCAATGCAAAAGACACGAGAGACGCCATTGCACGAAAGGGAAATACGAATTGTGTTGGCCGAGGGACCACCCTCTAAACTCCACCCCTACCGCCCTTATTTAATGTACGACGCTAGGTAGTACATACCCTATTACTTGAAGATCAACAAAGATTTATGAATAATTTAATTTAGTAATAATATGTAGCAGTATTACATTTGATGACTTTTATCTATTATTTAATAAAATAAGTGATAGTGAAATTTTTCTTAACGAAAGTTTGATAAAAAGCACTACATTACAAATGAATACAGTACAGTACAGTATAAATATTACAACATAAGCAATAAAGTGTAATGAAAATAATAACAATCTTAGAGTAACTAAAGGGGACATTTAAAACTTTGTCAATTGACTTTCATAAAAATAGAATTCTGGATAACTGCACAAATATGAAGAATATAATCAGATAAAATGTATTATTCAACACAAGAAAATAATAATTTATGTAAGAAATACTCAATTCTGTACTTGAATAAAGACATATGTACATTGTGTTACTTTAATAGGTTACATTTTGTGTCATTTTAAGTTTTAAATACTGATAATATAAAAATTATTTATTACTGTTTATGAAGAGATTCGCTTTTTTTCTAAGAAATACTCAAATTTAAATATTTATTAGTATAATTACATTTTGACAAGCAATACAATTTTACTTTACTATATTTATGAATAATAGATAAACACGATTTTTTGTCTTATGTATTTTGCATTCTGCTTGTAATGGAATATATTTATCACTCAAATATAATAAGAATGCTTAGTCATCTTATTCTTTCTCATTCAGAATTGTGATAGCTCACGGTACCTAGTTTGCTATGCAAATGAGGTAAATAAGAAGAGCTTTTCCTTCAATAAGACAATAAAAATTTGCAATGTGCGCATATTGAAAGCGTACTCTATATAAGAAGGAGAAGCGGGGGTGAGATCGTTCCCGGACGCGCGCGCTAATTAACGATAATGCACTTCTTCGGCAAATTTCATCGAGAAGCGTGGATCTGCGTCCCTTCTGCACTTCTCTGATCATCGCGGTATCGGTTCGCGCGCAGCCACGGGTCTTCCAATTAAAAGCATTTCGGAATTTCCCGAGGCGGTCGCCCGCCGTCCTTCGTAGCACCGTTCCTATCGTCCGCGGAGGAACGGAGATGGGGAGAAAACGCCGGAGAAATCGCTCGGGCGCAATAAGTCAAATCTTGTTTGCGAGTCGGTGCCTTTAGTTAGGACGACTGACCGGGTCTGCTGCGTCGAAGGCTCGACGCGAGGAGACGGACTCGTCGGCAGGAAGAAGAGAGGGTGAACCGAACGAAACGAGTCGACGGGGAGATTGAAGCACCAGAAGAGAGCGGCCGGGGCGGGGGCGGGGGCGGGAGAGGGTGGGCGCGCGAGTACCTCCTCATCGACCGTATAATTAAACCGGGCGCTGATTAAAAAAGTTACCATGGCCGTAAGATCATTACAGGGCCTCCGATCCCGCCCGCCATCCTCCGCGGGGGCCGAAGCAGTCCTCGCTCGCCTCACTTTCCCTCGCTCCCGACCCTCGGGGGGGTTGCGGCCTCTTCCCGCGCGCGTGGTTCGCCCGGCGAATTCAGACGCCGTGTTTTTCCGCCCCACGGAAAGCCCGCAGACGGAAAAAGTCGACCGGTCGTCTCTCGTTGTCTCCATTAGTTCTGCCGTCGCGTCATCCTCGCGCGCAAACTTGTTTAACCCTTGAATACATAAATTTTTATACGACAAAACAAGACTGCGTCGTTACTAACGCGGGAATGAAAGTTTGATAAGAGTACAGAGAAATATCGAAATAAAAAGTATTGTAAAAAATACAATTAAACAATAAAAAAAGCAAGAATCTTAATGATTGACTTTTACTTTAAAAAATAATAATTTACAATGCTTATTAAAAACATGTCAAATAATAGGATAGTCATATAATTGAGGTTTAGTACATTGATGAATGAAGAGCATAAACATCATGAAAAATTGCATTTTATGACATGATAATTAAACCACAGAATTTTTATTTTACTTATATCTGTAACAGATCATTTTATTTGCATCATTTTCTTGCATTTTTAAGTAAAGGTTTTAATTAAAGTTATAATAACTTTTTCAACGCTTTTAAGTATCTATTAACATATTATATACAATGTCAAACATCACGCAATGAGGATGAATATGCTTATAAGCAAACTTCCTACATCGACTATCATTTAAATTCAATTATGAGTCGTAAATGAAGAAACATCTTAATTTATTCAGACTCCTTGCCTCAAGCATAGGCCCAACTAAAATGTTACAATGGCCCGTATTCATAATCGACTTTCTTATTTCAAAACCGTCAAGTAATGTCTTAAGATGCTAATACGCTCTGTGATTGGTTCGTGACATTTTAAGATTGCATAAGAATCGACTATGAATCGGTCAATATTATGATAATAAACAATTAAAAATAGCAAAAACATATTCAAACGTCAAAAATAACGTTAAAATTTTACAATTTTAAATTATTATTACCGACATATTAAAAATGTCAATATGCACGCTGTGTGTGTTTAATCTGCCAACATGAACATATTTAAACGAAATAACGTTCTGAAAGCATCATATAAGATTTTTCTTTTAACTTTTGAGCAAATTCCTCTAATTCGACCTCTTGAACATTTCTAAAGGAGAGAAAGTTGTGTCGGTCCGCAGTTACCCCTATTCATTTCCTTCATTATGCAGACTAATGCGGATAGTTGTAATCGCATCATGACTTGGTTGTTCTTACAAACACGTTCTTGTGAATGCTTTTGCAATTTTAAACATCGTCGGATACTGCGTATTGTTCTCAAACAATCTGGCATAAATTTTCATACATGCTTCACGCTAATTAATTAATATTACTTATGTAATTAATAATACATATATCTTTATATCAAAAAATATATCTTTGAAATAAAAATTCGTAATTATTATGGAATAAATATTTCAAAATATTATCGTAGGAAAAAGTATAATTTTTGTAATTACATAAAGAACATATTGTTCTTGTAATAATGAAGAAACAATATAAATAAATATTAATAAAGAATTTATTCAGATTTTTTGCTAGACATATTTGTCATTTTTTTAAATAATTTATTTACAAAGTGTATTTATTATATAAATAATATACGTATAACTTTCGCATTTTTTATTTGTTTGATGCAAGAAATTAAACGCATATTTTAGATAATTTCAAAGAAGAAATATGTAGATATAATGTAGAGCTGCTAAGAAATATTAAACGATGATGTGAAATTTATTCTTATTTATAATGTTATTTTATAATGTTATTTTGCATATCAATTAAATTGAAGATGAAGATGAAGATAAATAATCTCAAAGTAATAAAAAACATCAATCCCAATAAGTAATTTAAAATAATATACAATTAATTCAATATTATAGCAATACGTAATATTATATAGAAGCTAGTAATGATTTACTAGTTTGATAACAAAGAAAACAACTCTTATTTTAATCGCACATTGCACTGTATAAAGATTTCAAGAAATTTGTGATTGTTTTTTTTACATCTTCTCTCTCTCTAAATTATTCGATCGAAACAAGATGAATCTGTGTTTTCTTCCAGTGTTAGTAACTCTACAATAGAAAAGCAATATCAGCCCTCGATTATTGGAAACTCAAAAAACAATGTCTCTGTATAGACTATAGCGTATAAGATCGCCAACATCACATCCGAAATTCCATCGTAAATGATGATTTTTTTCTTTTTGCGAAGCAAATTGCAAAGATCCCGAGATGCTTGCTAGGGCAACCTTCGCGACCCTTTTCTCGCATTTGTGTTCGGGTGTAGCCCGCTCGTTTCTCCGCGCCGATGGAAACTTTCTTAAAATTCAATATGAACCTTGCGGGCATCCCTACGAGTCCGGGTCGCCACCCCCGGCGAACGAGCCCCTTCGGCCGATGGCGGCGGGGCCTGGTTACCATGGCGATTCTTTTGCTTGACAGGTGGCTGCAACCACCACTACCGCCGCCAACGCCGCCGCCGCCGTTGCCGTTGCCGTCGCCGCCGGCCACCCTCTCTACTCTCCCCACCTCCTTCGTCCATTCTGCCTGCCACCGTTACGACGAACCAATCGCACATAGCGAAAAAATATTCAATCACGCGTCAAGAACCCGGCCAGTGACGGTGGTGGTAGTGGAGGAGAAAGAGAGAGAGAAAGAGAGAACTAAAAACAGAGAGAGAGAAAGAATCGAATCGCCCCCTCACGACCGACATCCCCCTTACCGATGGGGACGAAGGTCGATGGCGGTGGAGGTCGAACCGCCCCGTTCCACTGCCCCCCTCCCCCTCTCCCATCCACCTTCTCCTCTGCCAAGTACGATGGAATAATAAAATGCCTCGGATTACATATTCAAAATCAATGGCTCCGTACCTTCGACGTACGAACCGGAGTGGGTGGGATCTACCTCCTTCCACATCAGACTCGGACCCCGCGTGGGTTTGCACGCCGGGGGGAGGGAGGAGGAGGGTGGATGAAAGCTATGGACGGGGAAAATTCCGCGGCCGACATTTTAAGCAACCGCATTGTCGTTACCAATTAATTCTCTCTTCTTGGACGTCTCTTTTATTTCTACGGCACGTCTCGCGATTTCGAGGGATTTCGACCTTCTTCTTAAAGTTAAAGGGATGTCAGCTTCGAAGAGCAAAGGCAGAGAAAGGCTCCTGTCTTCGAATAGCACAGTTCATCCGTGAAGTCAAGATTTAGAAGAAATCTTGTACGAAGTATGTATAATTATCTATTTTGTAATTTTTACATTATCATGTATATTAAAGTATATATGCTTTTATATTAAATCCTTATCGCGTTTACACCATTTTGCCTCTTTGAAAAATATTTTTCTTTCTTATATAAATGGCTCCTTTAAATATAGCTCCTTAATATCTCAGTACATGCATATTTACTTAAACTTATAGGATAGGTATAATGTAAAAGAAATTAGTTTTCAATTCTTATTTTGAAAAAAGTATAAGTTTTGAAAAGGAAAATTAAGTATATGTATAGATATAAGATATAGATATAAGATAAGTAAAATCCTTTAACTGAAAATATATAATTTTTCGACGCCTGCATATGTGCGTATGTACCAGAAATTGAGACCAATTTCCCAGTCTAGCGACAACATAAAAGCTTGAAAGCAACAACTAACTTGTATTATAGAATTCTTGCAAACAGTCTTTGTTACAAGTATTTTTGTGCAACTTTTATCAAATATAAATTAAAAATATAATGCCTTATTATTAAGAATAGTTATTATACTCATATTGTATGTCGTAATAAATTATAATTTCACGTTATTTGAATAGTTATTACACTCGTTAAGAGGAGGTTCTGGTTCCGAGGCCCAAAAAATTCATGAATTTCAGGAATTGTTTTTTTATATAAAATAAAGGAATTTGAAAAAAACTTTTAAGGAGTTTTATTCTTGTACTGTTACGTAAAAAATTTTGATTTTTTTAAATTTAAAATAGCGGCTCTCGCTTCCACGCCATGAAGCCACAAACGACGTGAGTTTATGCGCGCGGGGCACTCCACAACCTTGCCAGCTGATCTGAAACAAAAAACCCCAAAAATTTATTAAACTAGACTAAATTTGGGGGGTCTTATCGTTTTCCGATTTTTAAAAAAAACCCGGAAAACCCCGGAAAATGGCAGCCATTTGAAAAAAAAAACCCATTTTTTTCGTTAAATGGTTTTTTTTCAAATGGCTGCCATTTTGTTTTCCGGGGGTTTTTTAAAAAGCGGAAAACGATAAGGCCCCCCAAATTTAGTCTAGTTTAATAAATTTTTTGAGTTTTTTGTTTCAGATCAGCTGGCAAGGCTGTGAAGCGCCGCGCGCATAAACTCACGTCATTTGTGGCTTCATGACGTGGAAGCGAGAGCCGCCATTTTAAATTTAGAAAAATCAAAATTTTTTATGTAACAGTACAAGAATAAAACCCCTTAAAAGTTTTTTTCAAATTTATTTATTTTATATCAAAAAAAAATTCCTGAAATTTATGAATTTTTTGGGCCTCTGAACCAGAACCTCCCCTTAATTAATTATGTATGTTAATCAATATTTAATAATGACATCAGCAGTAAAGAATCAGATCAAGTATAAATATGTCGATAGATTAAAAATTGATAATCCCATTTTGTAATTAAATATTTTATATGACATGTATTTCTAAATCTGAAACATTTATCTTAATATTTAACATGCGTATATTGAAGAAAATTGTAATAAATTATAATTTCACGTTATTTGACATAAAGACTTTTTCTCTCAATTTCTCGCTAATTGACTGTAATTACGTGCGAACGAAAGCTTTATAAAACTCATGAAGTATAAAATCTGCCCGATCATTATGACGGTTGAGTTATGCGCAATAATTTCACGGACAATCAAGAAGGGAAATGGTCGAAGACGTATTTCGTGAGAATTAACCAGTAACTAATTGATCTTTCTAAGATTAACAGCATTATTTCCAGACGACCGACTGATAAGAATTATACATTTAACTGACATGAATAAAATGAAATGTCGATGAATGATACGACAAAAATTGAATTTCTCTGAAAATACGTGTAACCTATTTCGAATCATTATTATATGTGTCTTTATGGAGAAACATGTAAACCGTATATAATTATAATGTTATATATACTTATAACACAAAAACATAAATTTGAAAACTAAAGTTAAATTTAAATGTGCATATTACATAGTTGCATAATTTAGAATAAACACTTGATTTGATGACATGCTTAAAGAAACAGAGACTGTATAAATTGATTAGTTAATATATAACATCGCCAATTTTGTAATAAATACGAAATATGTGGATTATCAAATTATTCTTCAAATACAATATTTCTTCTATATTTAGATATAAGAAATAAGCTCCGAGTTGTTCAATTTATTTTATATTTATTAATGTATATTTCTATAAATAATTTATATCACAAAATAATTTATTAATATAATATATTAATGTTGCACATAACAAATAATATATCTACTGATAAAAATAATTTTCAGTGTATTAAATTATTTAATTACAGAATCTTAAGAGAGAGAATCATAGATATTAAAAGAGCGAATTATTTGTTTTATATTTAAAACTTATACCTACTTTATTTATATAATGTTTGACAGTTAAAACATGCATTAATTCAGTATGTATTAGAATAAATTATTGCGTAAAATTTCACAAATGTTTAAACATTCTTTCATATATTTGAGAAAATAGCGTTCATTTATAAAAGAAATCGCGATTATCGCGCATGCACGGTATTATTTAGACGGTAATCATAAACTATGAGCTATTAACTTTTTACTTATTTCTATTACGTCGCAAGAAAAATGAAAATTATTAATCGGCCAGCGTAAATCGGCTCAAAAAAACAACAGCCATTAATTATCTGATTGTGCAAGTTGACCGTCTTCTTTTCGATCTCACCAATTTCGGCGATTCTTCCTTTCCGTATTCTGCCGCACTGTGGTCGCACGATTTGACGAAATAATTCAGACGCAATAGGCAACGTAGAGATTTGATGGCCGGCCGTTTTCAAACTGGCCTCTTGCATTTTGCGTGAATGGAAGACCCGTTCCAAGGGCCACCCTTTCGTCGACCATGTAGTGGGGTGGACCCGCTCGAGTTTCACGTGACCCCTTAAGAACACCACGGGGACTCCCCCTGGACACACTCGTCACAGAAAAACTGGACTTGGAAATGTTTTTTGAACTCAGTTGTGCCAGTGTCAGCCAATGGATAACATATTGATATAAGTGATTTAACTTTCAATTTAACTCTTTAATATAAGATAAAATTCTTACTGTAAAAGATAAAATTCTTACTAATAAAAATCGTATATGTAATTTAAAAACAATAGTTATGTCTGTATAATGTGGAATAAAATATAAAGTTCCTTTTTATTTTTAAAGAGTTGCAGTATATGCAATGTGAAAATAGCGAGATAAAATCATTATTTTTTGACAGTGTTATTTTGACTATCAAAGTATATTATAGAATTAACACTATAGAGATAGGTAAGTTGCTTATCTTCGATTTTGATTTTAAAACTTATAATTTACAAACAATTTATAAAGTATTAGATATTGATAGATATAAAAAAGACGAATGTTAATTAAGATTACATTTTATTTTATAACAAATATTAAATTTTATTATTATTATTATTAGATTTTTTATTTGTACAAATTAATTCATTAACTATCCCTAATATTAAAACATTCTAAGAATATTTATAATAAATTAAATATAAAAATTAATATCGAGTCTAAAGAATTGAATTAACTAGTACGAAACTTCACATATAATTTATAATATCTAGTAAATTCGCGTGATTTCTTCTTGCTTATTATATCAGTTAAGAAGGAGAAGAGAGCGATCATCGAAGTTCGAAATTAAGACTTTGCAAAATAGAAGCTGTAACGTTCCAGTACCTGTAAGACAGGTCGCCCTCCATTCTTCGTCCTCCTTAGAATGATGATTGTTCGAAGTCGTCGTTACGAAACCGTCGTCGATCCAGAAGAGAAACGATAGACAATAGCTACAGTGGCTTTTTTGCTCGGGCAGCTGCCGGGCGCCAAATCAGAGGGGGACATTACTTAATAAACGTGCGCATCCGGGGTGCGGTCCAGTCACCATTGTTTCAGAATCGGTAAATGGGCGTTTGCCGGCGGATACGCGCGCGACCAAAGGGTTAAGGATTAAGGGTTGAGAATTGTTGCTCGGACCCACAATGGACACCTGGGCGGCGCGCGGCCCAGGGAAAGTTGCGCGCAAGAAAAAAAGACAATCCTTTCTCGTTGCGTTTGGACATCTGCCGTCGATGGTCGATGGCCATCCTACCGCGAACAGAAAGATAGGCAATGTGATGAATCAACTTTCGAATACGTAATGCGTAATTATGGACAAAACGTAATTTAGATGTATTACGCAATAAGTCCAAAAAAAATACCGATTGCTTTTAAAGCTGCTTCAATTAATTGTTGCACAAAGATCAAATCTTGATAAACAACTTAAAATATTTTTTTTTCTAACTAATGTTGAGCCGTCAATAATTTCCAAATTATAAAAGACTGACGGCAAAAGATTTTTCGCAACCTAAGTTTTTCAATTACATAACAAAACTTAAATTCAAGAGAATCTTATTTCTTCAATGTCCCGATTTAAGATTTAATTAAGAAGATATTAAATATTAAGAAATTAATTGGATATAGTTTTTCTCGAAATTACAGGGAAAGATTGGTGATTACTATAAGCATTTATAAATGCAAATATATATCACAATGCTCAATAATCAAAAGCAATGGCAAGCCCACTGGGTACCACGTACCCATCTTCCTACAAAAACAGTCTCCGCTGACGTACTATCGCACGCTGTCGCTGGATGAAGGGTTTAATTCGTTCCTCGCAAAAAGAACGTCGCCGGAGATCCCGCTTCGCGTCGTCGCGACGAAACTGCGAAAGAAACGGGCGTACAATAAAACCGGCGTGCGTATGATAATCGCAACGACGTCGCCTATGAGAACGCGCTTCGCGGTCTCGTTTTTCTCACTTGACGAAGGACCACTTCTGGCGACCCTCGCCTTTCGATGAAAACAATAAGTTACATAGCAGGCGGCCCGAATAGAGAAGAACCTGTTTCGCGAAGCGGCGGGCAAGAGAGGGTAGAGAGAGACGAGGGGAAGAAACCACCGGCGGAGAAGATGCAAAGCTGAGAAAAAGGAGCTTCTTATTGCTGATAAGTACCACGTATATGTATCATGGGTACGTGAAGTCTCATCGATTCTGACGAACTTTCAACATGTATTCATGCCACGTACGCGAAGATTCGTCGGGAATCAACGTTGATTAGTGTCAACCCTGTTGAATATTAAACGCGTATAATAAATTTCTAATTTCTGTCTTGCCTGCTTTTTTCTTACAATTAAAATATAATTTCGCATCCGTTATGATTTGTGCAAAATATTATAATTTATAATTATTATAACTATTCTATCTATAATCTTATATATTGTATAATATATTATAAAAACATTTTAAAAATCAAGATATTTACATATAAAAAAATAATAAATAAGATATATGACATGTAAAATTATATGAAATTAAAGTTAAATATTTATAACATTTTATTATTTTTAACTACCATGTGTGTCGGAATTTATTATTTTAACACAGTATTATTTTAACTCCATTAGTTTTGTTAAAATTGTTTTAATTAAATTAACAACATATTAAGTAGGAACAGTGACGACCTATAGAAATGATTAAATTCAACACTGCAAGATTCGATCCTGAATTCTGACACAAATTCTGACAGATCGTCTACAACGGGCTTTAATTAATTAACTTCAATTCACATACAAATTCCTTAGTTCCCCAAAGATAAATAACATCATTGTAATGTGAACATCGGTATCTTTTAATAACACTTTTTAAACTTATTTAAACAAGGCGTTTTCATTCTTTGTGTCAAATTTACATAAAGCTAGTGGGCAGACGAGCGTCTCAAGTAACAAATTGCCTGCACGCCTTCATCAATCAACAGTAACGAAAAGGTAAGTAAGTAACTTGTTATTTGACTTATCTCGCTGCTAGCCCCGCGTATTCGTGGTCTCAGGGAACAGAAATATAAAAGACAAATCCAAATATTTATCAAAGTTACCGGTTGCTATAACCCAAAGTTAGTTAATCCAGATTCCAGTGCCGGTGCAGCTCGATCTACTAAGGAGGACAGAAAGCAACGCGCTAATAACGTATGCACCGCACAGCTGGCACCGGCGCGTTTTGTTCTTCTTGGCGCTACAGGTTCTTGAATTTCACACACATCGCATCGCGCACGATAGGGTTGCTGCTCCTCTCTGGCCTCTCGCTGCTCACATTCTCTCTTTCTCTCTCTTTCTCTCTTTCTCTCTTTCTCTGCCAATCACTCTCTCTCGATCTTCCGCTCACGTTCTCACATCCCTGTCGGAGGAACCCCCTATTGTTTTATATAGCGAGACCAGTTTTTGTTTCATTCTGCCGTCCTTTCCTTCTCTCTCGCGCTCTCTGTCTCTTTACGGCTTATTATATATATATATGCGCTTTCGAGCGTTCCATTTGTGCACGCCAATTGTTCGCACGGGCAAACTTCGAAACCCGGTTCGCTGCGAGCGCCGCGGAGAAAGGAGCGAAGAGGGTCGGACGAATCCGGTCAAACGGCGCGAGAGCATAACGATAGCCGAGAAAAAAATGAGACAATGAAGGGGTTAAAGTTGATACAATTGAACGAGAAACGTCGCCGCGTCGGTAGAGGCCTGATTTATTTTCGCAGTCACCCCTTTGCCCCCCCCCCCGTTCTGCGCTAACCCTCCCCCCGTCTTCACGCGCGGGAACATCGCGCTCCCATTGTTTTTCCGGCGCGGACTCGCGGGGAGAGGCGAAAACCGGAAAAAAAACCTCGTGACGATTTAAAAAGCGCTCTGCGCGAGACACGGTTACGGATTTGAATCATTGCCTAGTAACTAGCGGAAGTGTTTTGTGACGAGGAAATTATTTCGTCCTGGACACGGTGAATTATTTGACACGTATGAATGTAAAACACCGTGAAATATATGCGCAATAAGGGATGATGACTGTTCCCCAAGAAATCTAATGTGTAGCAGTTAAAAATAAAGAAGCAAATGTTAATGTAACCTTGTTACAATTATTATTAATAGGATAACTTTTTATCACCGTAATTAAAATGTACCGTAAATATAAAGCGTATTACAATGTTTTTCTTTTGGCTATATACTAGAAAAACTGTTTTCACCAATGTATCTATAATTTATAATATTTTTTCTAAATATTATTTTATTAAGTGTCTCTGGACTCGAGTATGCCACAAAAGTCTTTATCCAGTGTTGGATAAGTTAGTTTTTTTTAAACTAAGTTAAGTAAAATTAATAGGTTATAAAATTAATTTAGTTACGTTCAAAGTTGCATGAACAAAAACTCAGTTAAAAGTTGCGTTAAGATTAAATTAGCTTAAGTTAAATTAAAAGTTAATTTTTGACAGCATGATTTATGTTAAATTAGAATGTCGTAATTTTTTTAAATTTGATTACTCTAAATAACAAAAAATTACAATACGGATCATCAAATAAATGTAATATTTTATTCGTAAATTAAGTTTATATATAAAATAACAGAAATTTTGTTTTTTATATTATCATCTTTGGATAATGCAAGTGTCACGCCCATCACAATCATTGAGCTTTTTCTAAACTAATATTGTCCAATGTTTAAGATTTTCTAGAAAAAAAATATTGGCGCTCAGATATAAAAAAAATTTTTTAACTTAGGAAAAAAGTTAATAAGTTTAAGTTTGTGTTTTAAAATAAAACTAGTTGAAGTTAAAAATTAATTCATTTTAAATTAACTGAGCAAAGTTAAAAGTTATTAACTTTTTTATTTAACTTGTAGCTAATTAACTAGTTAATTTCAAATATTTGTACCACATGCAATTGTGTATGTTTTTCAATATTTTGTACATATTACATATTACATATCTGTAACGTTAGCGCGATGTATCAGTATTTTTGATATTTGAGGAATCTTGAACTACTTATAGATTTATGGTAAATAGCAGATCCAATTTTATATTTTTATACTGCAAGTAATTACTCCAAATACAATTGTATGCTTTACACATATTATATAATATGTAATAAGAATTTATTAGTCTGCCATTTCTTCCATGTAATTATTTCATATACAAAATTCAGAACTTACAAAGTAGGAGAAATCGCCGTGCAAATACAATATAATAGAGCGCGTCGTCAACAAAACAGATAAAATAAAATTGTTATTATGTTAGATCCTAAGAGACTTGTCCCAAATTCGTGATAAACATTCATCCATCGTGTGCGGCTGCTATTCGTCATTTTCGCTCATCTATTCCGCCCACAGGGTTCTTCCCCCATCGAGCCCTCGCTCGTCCGACGATAATCCGTCATTCCGACGGCGCGCGGTGCGGCGGCGGACAGGGGAAATCGGAGGAAGGTGAGAGGGAGGAAGGGAAGGTAGAAATTGAAATGCTAAAAGCGAAATTGGGTAGGAATTAGGAAAAACGCTGCGAGATGGGACGGTGTTTACCCGCCGTTGCTGGAAGGGCGCGCGAAGGTGGGCCCCCATGGCGAAGTCGGAGATTTCTCCATCCCTCGTCGAGAGAACGAGGACGGGGGTTGGTGCTGGCCACCCTTCCTTGCCCAGTGGCTGCTGCATGCCCGATGAGGGCGAGGGCGAGGGCGATGAGGCGGGGGCACCGTGTTAGCGTGGCAAAGGGGAGACCAGATCGAAACGTTGGGGGTGAGAGGGTCGGCTACGGGGTTGCGACGCTGGAGCGTGCTCCGAGTGCCGCGTAAATAACTTCCATCTTCGAGGGTGCAGCCGCCCCTGCGCGGGAGGCGAAGAAGGAAGATGAGGAAGAGGAGGAGGAAGAGGAGGAGAAGGAGGAGGAGGAGGAGGAGGAAAGGAGAAGGAGGACAACTCTCGAAGCCGAGGGCAAGAAAGGGCGAGAAGAAAAAGAAAGTCCGAGCGTGGGGGTGAGAAAGAAGAGAGCGGAGATGGCGCCCGGTTATAGGAAGGCAACAGCGACGTCGATCGCGTAGCGTGTGGGAAGGTGGATGTAAAATATTCTTAATGAGCAAAGACTTTCAAGTATTGACTCAAAATGGCGGCTGTCCTTTCAAGTCGGCTTGTTAAGCATTATCCCGCACCGCGGTGGCCTCTCTCCTCATCCTTCGCCCACGCGCTTTTCTTTGTGCCACCATCACCCCGCCGGTTGTTCTCCCTTCTCGGCGTTACTTCATGTTCCACTGTCCCCATCATCGGGCACGCTGTTCGGAAAAATTGCGGAGGGACGACGAAAAGTCAGCCTCGCTCGACAGCTTCGCTCGCTACGAGCGAACGTTTGAAGAATTGTGAAGTCGTGTCACAAATATTAATATTTTATATCACTATATCTACATTGAATATATTTATCATATTTATCATATTTCTGTATTTTTATGATATATTAATTTCTAATTGAGATTTTTATTAACATATTATTCATAATACTTCTTCTCCATGTTATCTTTTGAAAAACCGGATAATAAAGCTGTTGATACATTAAATTTAAATCTTCGTGTACAAAAAATAAAACAATTTGCAAAAATGTTATAATTAAATAGATTGAACTAAAAATTTTCATAATCAAAAAAGCAATAAAAAATATTTAAACGAATAAAAACTGTCATCATTTCTAGACGACATCGTACTTCAACTTCATCAAATTTTAATCAGGATGATCTCTTCATATTTTAATTGACAAGTTCTTTGATCAATTTAAAATCGATTTCTTCTTAAAATTATGGAAATCTTTAACGTAGAAAATTAAAGGTATAGGAGATTATGCTTTAAGAAAGTAAATAGCTTAGTAAAAAAAAATTATATTTGTCGATACCAAAAAGATTTACTTTAACAGCAACTTTATGTAAATATTACTTGCTAGAATAATTATTTAAAAATTGGAAAATTATGTAAAGAATAACATTTGTCCATCAAATTTTTCTTAAGATTAAATTCGATTATAAACGCATCAAGAAATCTCTATTTAAAATGATTTTTCGGTAGATGCGATATACCTTGCATTAAATAAAGTCTTAATATTCTTATTGACTACCAAGGAAGTTTCGAAGACCCAATTCCTTGTGGATTCAAAGCCGGTCCTCGAAAGATGCAAGCTACCAAATCCTTTTCCACAGAGACTCACGCGCGAACGGCTCGCCGAGTGGATTATCCTGGAGGAAAGAGAACCGGTGGCCTTGGGGGTACACCTTAAGGGTTGTTAAAACTTGGCTCTCTCACTTTGAGTCTTTCTCCTTGTCTACGCGGGGGGTCGAAGTAAGGGTTAAAAATGTATAAGATAAGACAGCGACAAGGGAGGTGCGTAAGAGTACGCGCGCGTGGGGTGAGAAAGCAAGGACCGAGCGAGAGACTAATGGGAAAAGAGCAGAGACAATGCGAGACAGAGAGAAAAAGAAAGAGAAAGAAAAAGGAGAGAGGCAGTGAGAAGAAAGGCAAAGAGAAGTTTCATTATTGATCAAAGAAACCGAGTGTCGGTTCCCTCTCCGATAGCTCATTCTATTCAGGCCGTCTTCGACTTTCCATGAAAAATGCCGGCTTTGCCTGCTTATTTGTAACGCAACCACGACCTGCAGGTACACGCTACACGATGCTGCGGTGTATTTTGCGTATACAGGGTGACCTAAGAAAACGACCGAAGAGTTAATTTAAAAAAATCCATTATTATGAGTCTGGAAATTAATATAAAAATACAAGGCGAAATAAATAATTTTATGGAGATTCTGCAAAAATAATAAATTTTTAAAAATTGATGGAAACTTCTATAAAATATATTATTAATTTCCAAAAGCAGAAAATTGATTTTAAAATTATTTCTTAATTCGTTTTTAATCGCTTCCTACCATATATTATTCATCTTTAATCTAAAAAATAAAACAACATGATTAAAGATTAATTTACATATGTGTTGGTTACAATTATTATCATTCGCGAAATAATTTCTCTTCTCTTCAGTAGAAATTATCTGTAAATGAAATACATTAATTCTTAATATTACTAAGCAACTGTACGCAAAAAGATTTATTGCCATAATACATAACGTAATACAATTCGTTTCTTATAGTTAAAGTATCATCAAATTCAGATAATTCTACAATCCATAATTTCTGCTTATTATTTTATACATAAGTACTGCCATTTTGCGCTAAAATGCATACAGTTCAACCACTTTTATCATATGGTTTATTTAATTGAGTGTTATCAACACATGTTTAAATAAAAGCTCGCGACAATTGTATTTTTTCGTGTTTAGTTAAATAAATTTCATATTCTTTAATTTTCCAAATCAAAGTTCATTAATTTAATATAGATTTTATAGTTTTATTTAATCAATACTAACTTTACATCATTTTGTGCTCACTTTCTTTTTATGATGTATTAACGTTATATATTTAATTATACAATAATATAAAATATATGTACATATTTTTCGATAGATTTTATTAATCTTTTAATAATGTCCTAATGTCCTAATGTTTCACAAAACAGAGTACTATATTTCTGTTTAATTAGATATAAACATTCAAACTCGCATTATATAGTGATTATAAATATAAACAGAGAATTCATATATTTAAAAATTTGGAAAGAATCAATATATATATATATATATATATATATATATATATATAATATCACTGAAAGAAAAGAGCAATAAATTCTGAAACAATTTATAATACTTATATTGATTACTTAAAATCAATACATTTTTAGAGTATTACTATATATTATATAATAATTTTATATTATAATTGTAATATTTCTGAAAAAAATATTTAGAAATGTTTTAATGTTTCGAAAAAAAGACATTAACATTTATACTTATTGAAATATCTTTATCTACACATATCTCTGACTTACCAAAACTTAATAATTAATTACTACAAGTTTTATGTAAAAAATAAGCATATTTGTAGCAATTATTGAAAATGTTTTCTGAAGAATTATGTAATTGTTAGTATTTTTACAGTTTAATGCTAAAGCAGTACTGATAAATTAATCAAATATTTATACCAATTAAAATAATTATGTATCTTACATACAAATTATTTACTAATACAACCTTACCACATAGATTATTTATACAATTTGCATCTATTATGTGATGATTTCATAATACATTACATGAATTTGCAATATGAGTTATTATAAAAATATAACATTTAAAAATATTGTACTATTTATATGTGCATCTTCATTCAGATTTTAAGAGTTTCATTGCTGACTTGTCTAATGTATTGTACATTATTAACAGTAGTAACTTATAACTATTTTTCTCTGGGGGTACTCTTCATTATGACTATATGAAAGCTTTCTTCGCAAATACATTCTGTATATAATACATATATCCTTGTATCAATAACATATTTTATATTATAAAATCAAACCAATAGCTATGTTTGATAGAACCATGCTGTACATTCATAACAATAGCTTATTTAAAGTATCAAGACCCTATAAAAATCTAGTCAGACGGTTCCACTTGATGCCTGTTAAATTCTAGTATCGTATTTGTATCATTTTGTAATTCGCTGTTAACTGGATCATTGCAAATACATACTGAGTCTGAAAGACTTCCACCTGAAAATAATATAAATAATATAAATTATTAACATATGTTATTATATAACATACAGATCCAGATAGATAAAAAAAATCTGCAGCTAAATATACAATATCAATTTATGTATAAATATACAATAATATAAACATTACACACATAAATTATATTATTATTGTATTAAAATCGTAAATTATTTTTTGTTCGAAAAGTTTCCATGTTTTTAAATTGATTAATTCCTATATTTTATATTTCTCCAATAAACAAGTAATATTTAAATAATTAACATATTTTATTTTATCAAACATAAAGAAGATCCTTGTTTCCATGTAATGACAGGATATGACAAGACTTCTAAAGTGAAATAAACAGTGGAGTACACACACAACCAATATACATCCATTGATTAAAAAAACAACAGATAACACATAAGCAATCTTTCAAGCATCTATATAAAGCTAGAATGCTAAAATCCATATATGATAAAAATGTATAGCAATAATATTGTACAACACCAAGCATAAATTATGCGTAATGCATCTTGAAATCCCATCTATTCAGTTTTTAATATAAATATATTTATATATATTGACAAATTTGTAAAGCAAAAACATATAGATACAAACATATAGACATATTTACAAAACAAATCATATAATTAGATTGCATTAATAAACTCGATTATGGGTTTACTATATCCCAATTACAATTTAGTTATTTAAAAACATACATGCAACATTGTACCATATCCACATAACATACATCCACAGATATACATAAACTAAAGTCTATTAGTTGTGTTACATTCCACACATAGATTTATAGGCAAGCTTCATCAGTCTAAAAGATGACCTCACATCACTTTGATATTAAGTTTTAATATCATTATAAGTATTTGTATACAATACTTTACTCAATAAATACTTGTAAAAAAACCAATTTTTTAAGTACTAATGTTAATTCTAATAATAGGAATATCAAGCTTGAGCTATATTTTATCTATATTATAACTATTTAAAGATATAATTATATAATCAAATTAAGTTGTTGTATATAAGTTTTGTGATTGTTAAAAGTACCTAAATGTACAGATAGTAGAAGAAAATTTTTAATTATCTATTAAGTTATATTTTCTATTTATGATATCCACGGGCAAAACACAATGTCAAGACAATATAAATAACGAAAAAGCTCCATATTCCTGAGTTTGAAATTCTTCATGCATCTTTAGAAAATAATCATAAAAATAGAAAAGAAAAATAGAAAAATACTTTTAGAAATTCTAAACTAAAATTGTAATAATTTTACAAAATCCAATGTAAAAAATATTATGAAATGATAATTGATAATCAATTTAATTGTTTAATTAGTTTAATTTTGTTTTAAATATAATTTAATTTTATAAAAATATACAAATTTTTATTTATAAGATCAACCAACATATATTTCTTAAATAAATTTAATTCTTTTATTTAATACAGCTAAATATACTGAACTTTGAATCTTATTTGATAAAGAGATGTTGATGTTGTTTTTTCGTAAGTACTCAATAACTTAAATTCTTCAAGAATTAAGAATAAATATAGTAATTATAAATAATAGATAACTATAAATGACAATTAGAATAGAAATCTAACTATTAAGTCATGTACAATATAAAATATGTATAAATATATCAAATGTATCATATTGACTAATCACAAAATTTAATCTATGCACTGCGATAATGTTTTTATAAAATAAATAATTTAATAAATAGATATACATATCTATTTTGGAAATATATGTTGATATAGGTATCTCCTTCTCAAAATATTGTTTAAGTTAATTTATGAACATATAATATAATAAAGACAAACAATAAAGTATCACAGAACAGATAATTATCACTACTTATACAAAACCAGATTAAATTGATTACCAAATTAAATTTAAAAAAAAAGAATGAAATCATGAAAATAAATTATATACCAGGTATACAGCACATTATCAGGGGAGGCCCAGTGGTGATCTATAAATGCGTTGATTCAGCTTGCCCATTATTCTTAGTATCTAGATATTTGTCTGTAAGAAAGATGTTTGCATATTATATAAAAATAACTACATGCACATTCCGGACTAAACCATGTAACATATACTATGTACCGCTTATGATAAATATAGCCCATTTCTGAAAAATGTTCTAATAACAAAAATAATAAACTATTAATTAATTTATATAAATCAAATATTAAATTATCAAAATATAAATATATTGTACAATTGTAAAAATTATAAAATAACTTAGAAAATAAAAAAATTTCAACATATATTTCTTGATTTTGTACAAAAAATTTTTATACAAAATGCAGTTTGTCATTTTGAAGACATAATTAAATATATAATTGTGCTAAAAAATTAAAAAAAACAGGACATAAAGCTTCTCTTATGCCTATAACAATGTATGTGGAATGTTTCAACTGTCCTATATAAATTAAGATTGTGAAAATAGATTATATTTTAAAGACAGAATAATCTAAAAAAATAATTATTATCTAATTATAAAAAGATAAATATTATAATTATAGTATCGCAATTTTGGTTGTAAATAATAATAATAATAATAATAAATAAATGTATTGATTCTGTATTGATATCTATATAAAATTGTATATACGAAAAGCTAAAAAGCTACACGACAAGATTAATAAATAATAAAAAAATAATTATTTATCAATCTGAGATATATCACCAGCGTATGTAGGTATAAATTTAAATATGTTACTTGTGGATTGAGAACTGTGTATAATAAAATTATTTCTATATTAATATTAATCTTTGATTTGTGCGTTCTTTAACACGTTAAGCACCATTGTTAAATAGATTAATATCATAAATATAAACATGGAAATTTATAATAAATTTAATATAATTAAAAACTATTAACTTTCAAAAAACATATTACATATCTTTAATGTTAAAAGACATTTAATATAAATACATAGATATCTTACTCTTTAACATATATTTTGGTGGAACATAAAATAAAAATTCAAAACTATATTATAACGTTCAAAATTATTGCATATAAAACAATTCATCATAAAAAAATAAATATAAAAAAATATTTAATTTTAACAAGTTAAGCGCCACGGTTAAAAATACAAAAAATTGTTCAAAAATGTAAAAAAGCAGATAGATATATCTATAATTGTAATTTTTTAGAAAAGTTACAATTATAATTAAAAATAATTATACATTTAATAAGTTTTTGAAAGTTTTGGCCTAAATATTTTTTATAATTTTCTTATTAAAAAATTTTATAATTAAAATTAAAAAAATTAATGTAATAAATAAATAAAATGTATAAATAAAAATTAATATTTTTTCCACTTCTCCTTGCAATCTTGTAAAATATTTTATATATATTTCACATTATTACATTGAATTACATTTAAATATTTACATATTTTTAAATATATTTTTTATATATTGTTTCATATATTATCACGCAATATATTTCAATATAACAGATAAAACTTTTTGGCGCTTAACGTGTTAAATAATACTATAATTAATAAAGGTAGATATACTACCTTCTTTTTGGTCCCAAAGCTTGTGCTTGTAAGTCCAAAGTTGCGAACAATTCATGCACTGTGCAAAAATAGAATTAGTTTTAGTAGAGCTGCAAATTTTTATTTCACATTCCAACCAGACCTAAACTACAGAGGTAATATATGTATATATGTTAGTTTATTAATGCGATATAGCATTATTGTATGTTAACAATTAATCAGCTATTTGATTATTCAATAGCTTAATATATGTATTGCACTTACCGAATAATGCGTGAGCATTGATATTGATGCTTTACTTAATAATAATGTTTATATGCAAAATATTTGGCACTAAATATAAAAAAAAATTACTCTTGCGAAAACCCACATTTATACTTGCGCTAATGTATTTTATACATAAGAAAAAGTTATAACAACATTATTCATAACAATATTAGTGTATATACATATTTATATGTCAAACATCAAGCTGTATTAGTGACGATTTCAATTGTAGACATGCAAAACACAGTGCGGTATCTAAACATCAATTTTGTCTTACTGTCTAGTATGCATATTATTTTACTTACCCGCGATAGCAAGGTCGACTAATGCCTTATCCTTCTGTATATGCAATGCTGTTAGGAAGAAGAATAGAGCACCGAGTACTTCGACAAACATTGTCAGAAACATTGCATATTGTAGGCTACGAAACTCGACAGCTACATTTTGATTGTCATGAACACTAGATTGTTCTCCTACAGCTAAATCTGACAAGAACGATGACTTTAATCCTTCTGATATCTAAAAGAATATTAATAATTAATTATTTGTGATATTAGTAGTTGTGAGTTGATTTCTATTGATTTCTATAATACATACAAGTCCAATAAGGTAAGGACTGCCTGCATCTCCGAGAGCATGTGCAATGAGTATTTGGAATGCCTCTGCTGTAGATCTTCTTGTGGGAATTACTACATACTGCAATATAATTAAAAAATTAAATTTATTGAAGTATAAATAAATCATAAGAGAAATATATATAGATATGTTGTATTGTCACTTACCAGTAATATATCAGCTACAATAGCCCAATTCAAATTTAATGATAACTGACCAAAGAATACTAATGTATAACAAAGAGTAGGATTTGTATTGGCAGTAATCATAGCGAAGAATAATAAAGGAGCACTTATTAGAAGACCTACGGCGCATATCAGAGGATCAGCTTGTTGCCAATAAGTTCGTAATTTTTGTGCTATAGTAGAGCCTAAGGGTACACCTATTAAACCGGATGCCATACCGATTAATCCAAACTTATATGCAACACTGAAACATTGTAACAATAATTATATAATTATATAATTATATATTTTTACAATATAATAAACACACTACAATAAATGCTAAAAAACATACTCATCTGGATCAACATTTGCTCCATAAGGAAGTAATTTAAAACCTAATTCTAGATATGTTGGCGCCCACCATGCCAGCGCACCAGTGACAAACGCCACGCAAGTAAATCCTGCAGTAGACAGCATAAAGCTCGAACTGAAAATCATGTCAATAATATAGCAAATGTAGTATTAACTACAAATTATAAGAAAAAAGTAATATAATAACTTCGATTATCTGTCATCCTATTTACCATCAATCTTTATAATCTGTTTATAACTTATTGAACCAATAAAAAATAAATAATTAAAATTTAATTAAATGTGATTAAGTTATATATTATGTAATAAAATAAACAAATTAAATAAATCAATCTCTATTTGAGATATATATGTACAGATTATTCACTTAAGTGTTAACACATTTATTATCTTATTTGAATCGTTAAAGATATTAAGATGCGGTTTTCATTGACAATGAGATAAACTAGATAAAAAAGCTATTAATTTGCCAAATTGCAGTTTGTTGTAGAACTTTTATTTGTAAAAATTCTGACTCTTATTTGATTTTTTAAATGTATCTATGTTTTTTTATGCAGCACATTAAAGTTGATTGAAATACGAATAAATAGATATAACATTTGTTACATTTTAACAAATAAATAATTATTGCAAAAACAATGTTAGTAAGTTCGAACATTTTGCGACATGTCTACCGCCGCATAGAAGGTCACAACTTCGCGCGACTGAGAAGTCTACTCATGACTCAGACCACTCAGACCGTCAAGGTGAATTGGTCTGTTAATATGACTACATATTTGTGGGCTCAAGTATCTCTTTTGTAAGTTTATAGGAATAAAATATCTGTTTTGCATTACATTTATCAACATGTTACACAGTTGTTTGGACCCTATCATATAATACAGAAACTTAGAAAGTGATATAAAGAAATAAGCATAGAATGTGACGAAATAATGGAAAATAACTAATCTTAATCATTAGTATACATTCCGTTTCCGTTTTGTAATTTGCATTGCAAATCTAAAATATATACTAGTGACGAACACAGATTAGCTGCTTTACTACGCAATAATTATTGCTGCGTCTTACTTTGACGATTTGAATGGGTAGATTTCCTATTTGCACGAAGTGAGATCTCTGTCAATAAAAATTCTATTAAAAAAATTGCAATTTGGCAAATTAGTAGCCTCTTTATCTAGTTTATCTGAGTGAAACTGCATCTCAATATCTTTAATAGGTAGGAGAAAATAGGTGTGTTAACTCTTAAATAAATGTGTGTGTATGTGTGTGTGTAAGTATGCGTGCGCACACACACGTATGCACGCACACGTGAATATACATTATATATATTGTACATATATATATAATGTACATATTTTATCCATTTATTCACTCATTTGTCGTGATCTTGGCCCCATATGGCCCTGACAGATAGTTGAAGTTCTATTGCACAAAGTTCACGTCTTATCTGAACAATTAATAATGGATAGAACAATATAAATCACTACTATAATAAAAAAGCATTAATAAATACGTTCTACTCGTTATTATAATAGCTTCAATCAAAAAATATAATATTGATAATTACTTTTTTAATAACTCCTTGATATCATACGACCATGTAGTACTTGTCAAATGAACACCTCCTTCTCGTTCACCTCTGATAGGATCTCTTACTACAGTGAGTAACAGAAGAATCGCTACAATACCTAATATAGGAGTAATACGTAATCCCCACTGCCAGTGACCAGAAATACGAGCTGTTTCACCTCCCGTAATATATCCTAAACCACTGAAATAATACACATACATTTAACAGAAGAGTATTAAGAAATATATATTCTAATCTATATATATTCTAAATGCAGAGCGTAATCAACATACCTTCCAACTGGAATAGCAAAGTAAAATAAGGCGAGCATTTTAGAACGCACATCTTTTACGAATAAATCGCTAATAATCGTTGGCGCGATTGTAGAGTAACTAGCTTCTCCTATGCCAACAAGTGCTCTAAAGAATAGGAACCATCCAAATGTCTGAAATAAATTAAAAATATTACACATAAGACGTATACTTCATAATTTTTGCGTACGGCAAAATTAGATGCGTTAATGCATTTAGATGCATTTTTCCATGTTAATATTGAATTGAACAAAAGATTCTATATGAAAAAAGATATACTTGCTTTCATGTAAGAACCAATAAATGTCGTTAGGCACCATAGAAATACGCCACTGCTCATAATAAACTTTCTATTATAACGATCTCCCAGATATCCGAATAACGGCGCAAACACCATGTAGCTCAAAATGAACGCTGTTTGCAGTAGTCCAGACTTATCGTTGCCGATATCAAAGTCATGCTTGATATCCGGCAGTACACCTAAAATAAAACATGAGTTTTTTAATCAATAAACTGAGAGAAATAATGTTTCCTGTCCAAGAGATCACTCTTTCTCTCTCTCTCCCTCTCTATCTCTCTCTTATGATGTTTCATCAATTTGAAAACATTTCTCAGAAATAAGAAATCTATAAATTCGAAATTTTTCGTAAGGCAAAGCGAGACTCACCAGCGACCGTAAAACGGTCCATGTAATTTATAAGATTCACGAAGCAGAGAACCACGACTGTGATCCAGTCGGCCGCGCTGATCGACCTCAGCTCCGACGGCATCGTTGCTTTCACGCGCGTCTCCCTCGGGTCGTCCTGATCCGCATTTACCGCACGATACTTATTTTCCGTGTTGACGGGCGCACGATCGTCTACCATGGCGCGACAGGTTCCTCGGTAATCTCGCCGTTAATCGCGTCGCACTGTTCAAATTAATGTAATTCATGAGTTCAGCAAATTATCGCTGATTTAAAAGCTACCTCAATTCGGCATTGTCAGTTACCCCGCGACAAGACATAACCTCAAAGCCCGCCGACGTTGCCCCGCCGCGCGATGACAAAAAACTGTTTGCGAGCAATGCGAGCATCTTCGAGCGTCACAGTGTGCGCATCACACCACCTCTGATTGAACTCCAAAGACAAAAGTGGGATTGTGATTGTGCGAGCGATCGAGAGCACGCGTGTCTATATGCGTGCGTGCGTAAGTATGTATGTACGTCGTGTGTATGTAGTATGTACACGTATATCGTACAATACTCCGCGCTGGCGCGCACGCAAAATATTCCGTTCTCGCGCCGCGCGCGTAAAATCCGTATGAATCCGTACAAGACAAGCCGCGTCGCCGCGGCGTGCGGTATAATTGCGTTGCACAAGTCAAACGTAAACAGCATAGATCGAGCGAAATTAATTGGAATTGATCTCCGCCAGCTGACACTTTACGGCGTCGCGGGCAGCGCGGGTCGCGCGCGTGGCACGGCGAGCGAGCGCGGTTTTTAATTCGTACAACGCGATTCCGCAGGATTCACCCTTGGGCCTTGGACTCTTCGGACTGGGCGCTTGAGCCAGCTTGAGCGAAATATATCGTTTGTTCGCCAGTCCGTTAATTTCTGATCAATCCCGGGGGCGGGGATTCACGCTAATCACAGCGCCCCGTTGCGTTCGAGCGCGTGTGGCGAAGCGAGGAGGCGGATCGCGGCAAAGGGGAAGCTGGACAAGATCGGAGTATCGGAGAGAGATCATTGAACCGCGGGAGCGAGAAACGCAGGGAGTCGCGACTCGACGAGGGAGAGATCTGTCGACCTGCGCTTAGCCCACGGCTGCAACGTACCTTGACTGCACGTCGCGTGTTTACCTGGACTCTGGACTCCAGATTGCTAGTTCGCAATCCGCTGGTAAATATATATCACGATATATCTTGTTTACCGAGCAGAAAACACAGACATTCGAAAGGCAGTGCGAGTAACGCGCTATATGCACCTTTGATTGACACACCAGTCCGCAGGAAAATGTTCTCGGCTCGAAATGGGACCATACAGGCACCTAATTTAATGTCGGACGAACCGGCGTGTGTACGTGGGCGGTGGGCGTCAATTCAGAAAGAGTGGTGTAGGTTATGCATACATTACTATCTCACGTCATCTCGCATATAATTGCCTTGTTAAGGGATCTTGGCTTAGAAGAAGCCTCTTCTTCTGAGAACTCTCTTTTAATTAAGATATGAGGCACATGATCCATTTGTCCATACCCAGAGGATAGCTCCAAATTTCGATGTCGCACCAGGGTCAATTATATGCTATTGTTTGAATTATATTCTTTTGGCTCTGGAAACCTAAGCGTCTAGTGCGTTACTTGCAGTGTCTAAAATGAGAGTATAGAATTCAGCAATCATGAATTTATTCGCATCTTATGTATTTAATTTTTGCAGGATTAATATTTTTGTAAACAATGGATGACTCTCCACTGCAAAAAGTGGAACTGCAAACAGACGTCTACATGGTGTGTTTGCAGCATGCATTATCCACAGAGAACTTTGAAGTAATGGGTTTACTTATCGGTAACGTAAGTGGAACTTGCTACTACTTTATGCTCGATATTCCTTTATTATTTCTTATACAATTGATAAAGCAAACCATTAATTATCCCCCTTTTAGTTTGCTTGTGGAGTAGCAAAAATATCAGCTGTTATTATTTTGCGACGTCTAGATAAGAAGAAAGACAGAGTAGAAATTTCATCAGAACAATTACTAAAAGCTGCTGCTGAAGCCGAACGATTAACCGTAGAATTAAATCGACCTATGCGTGTCCTTGGCTGGTATCATTCGCATCCACATATTACAGTTTGTCCATCACACGTTGGTGTGTATCACAAATATTTCTCTCGTCAAAATGTTTGAGTACAATGTAATTTACATTCAAAATTTTTACATTAAATTTTTGTCTTGCAGATGTCAGAACTCAAGCTACCTATCAAACAATGGATCACAGTTTTGTAGGCTTAATATTCTCAGTGTTTTCAGAGGGCAAAGAATCAAAAGTAATATATATTTTCGTTATATTAATTTCTACATCAACAAACGAAATTTACAACTATTGATGTGGCCTATATGGTTTAAAATTGTTAATAATCTCAATATAAAACTTCCAGTGCATGTAACTTATGTAACAAATAATCTATAGAATGTTTAAAGTTGTTGATGTACATAAATGATATAATAATGATTTTTTTTTACTTAGGAACACGAAATCTTCTTAAATTGTTTTCAATCAGATAATGGTGAAGCCACAGAGATACCATTAGAGATAGTACATACTCCAGATATTTCAGATAGATGTTTAAGAGTAAGATTCTAATTTTTTATATTATTATAGAGAGATCAAAGAAAGCTTTTTATTTGAAATTAAATAATATTGCAGACAATGACAGACCTGTCAAAAATTTTGGTGCAAGAAGAAGAAGATATGGCTGAAGCCTGTAAAGATCATCCAGATGTCCTCGCCAGTATTCACAATGACGCTGGTATGTTTTTGTTTATTATACATTTTATAAATTAAATATACATACTTATAATTAAAATAATAGTTTATAATATCTGACAAAAGTAGATAACTAATCGATAAATAAAGATAATTTTTATTTGCAGTCAGGACACGTGCGTTAGTTCACATAACAGATATCATTACAAAGCCTTTGGTACAAACGTTTGAAAAAAGAATAGCGTTAAATAAATTGCGTACTATACATCTCCGAAGACAACTACAAGAATTACAAAAGATGTGCAGTGGATAAAAATACTTTTTCGGAATCAATAATTTCTTACAAATGAATAATTTGTTTGCTCTTTAAATAATAAGCTCTTATGTAATAAAAACAAGATTTTAAAAAATAAATATTTAATTAAATTAAAATTGATTACATATGTTAGTAATTTAGCACTTTTTATTTATTTAGGAGGGACTCCTAGGTAGTCCTGGGTACTTACTACTTAGAATGTTCCAAGCCTGGGTACTCGTCGCAACCATGTTGGAATCGTGATGTCAGAAGCGAAAAATGACACGTTGAAAATTCTTGCATGGTATCTCCAAATAAAAAGATATTTGCTTAAATTAACACTAGATCACTTAGCATATTTAAAAAATAATCCGAGTTGCATCCCTTTTCCCTTACCAAAGGGAAAAGAATAGACTTATAGCTATGACATATTAAAAGTTTTATTGCGTCTACTATATACTTTTTACCGTTTGTATTTTCTCATTTATTTGGAATAACGAATAGAAATTTCTTGTCATTAATAATGTTTATATCAAGCAAATAAAATATTTTATTTAAAAAGATCCTATATGCATGTAAAACAATATTTCTTAATTATAAAATCGTTATAATGTTTATATATAACTAGTATAGATTGTAGAATAATTCATCTATAAGCGAAAGCCTTAAACTGAAAACAAGATGAAAGAAGGAAAGGAGACCGAGGGGTTCATAAGTAACTAGAAAAAAATTTGTACATCGGATTTCAGAGGAAGGATTTCAGGGGGTTTCACTGGATTTTAGACAGATTTCATGATGGCCTGTAATATACCGAATTTCAATAGTTGTAACCCCCTCGGAAGAGACTTGAAAAAATTCAAGTAACATTATCAGGAAAAACAACTTATTATTTATATATTATTTATTAATTGCAGGATTATCCATTATAAAAGAAAATTATACTCATAATTCGTTTGTATACGCATTGGCACACGGACTCGAGATAAATAAGTCGAGTAGATTTTTTCATCGTTTCGCTCGCGCGAAGACTAATTGAAGAAAAATAAAATAAATTATAATTAATCCTCTAAACACTCGGACTGTTGAAAACACGCAATTTCTGCCATGGTAGCTACTCACGGTACAATATAAAACATACAGCAAAAGAACAGGTAATCGATATCGTAAATCAAGCAACAATAAAATGTGGCAAAAATATCAATTTAAACTGTTTCTTTCAAATCATTAACGTACAATCAAAAGCAGATTTGAAAAAACTTATATTTATTTTGTTATAATTATTAGTAATTATAATAGATATAAATATGGTAATTATCTGATAATTTTATTTATAAAACAATTTATTTAAAACAAATTGTCTATCGCCTATTATTCTCAGTAAGTTATATCACCTGAGAGAGAACAAAAGATCAATCAACATTTCTTAAAACATACACTGAAGAGCTGTTCTACAATACACATATAAAAATGCTTGTTTTGAAAATTATATTACTTATTTATAAATATTTGTAGATTTTACATATATTTAAAATACAAAAGATATTTACATATGTTTAATAAATACAAATCATAAATATATACATATCTCCTCCTAAAGAGGGAGACTTTAGTGTTACGATTCTATTCACAAAAATAGATATGTATTCGCAACAATTTAACATTTTTAATTATTGTATTAATATTCTTGCTTTGTACATTTTAATAAATTAGTAATACAAACAAACGCGAATCTTTTAGTGATTTTTATTTTACTTTTCTTGAACAAAGATCGGGCAATAATTCTATATTTACATTACAAGAACAACAGCATATTTAAATAAACTTAAATGTATTCAAAACATAGATTCTGCAGAACGAGAACAATTTGTAGGATTGGAGGAACTACGCGCTAACATTTTGCGAGGCAGCCTTTTGAGTAGATTTATTATCTCTATAAAGTCAAGACGTTTTGTTGGATGGTATGACCAGCAATGCATTAGAATATCCTATAAAAAAATTGTAAAATTTCCATAATTTTTGCAAATAGTGCATAGAATAGCGTATAGAATTTACAAACAAATCATATAATACAAATGTACGCATGTTCTAAACTCTCTATGTACCTTCACATCACGGGAAGCTTGCAAATTTGCTAAAGATTGTTTCATTCCTTTTCCAACTTGCCAAACAATAGCTTCGGTAGATTGACCTCTAAAAGGCCACTCACTACATAACAACTCATACCAGATAGTCCTATCGGAAAATATCTTTTTTCAATCTTTCATTGTTATTCATTTATATTTACACGTACACATTTGTCATACTTTTTAGAATAAATATAAATTTAAAATCGTCATCACTTATTAATTACAAGAAATAGTGCATTCTAACATAAACCAATATTTTATCATTTTTTATTATATAATATTATGTAAATGATTAAATATATTATATATTTTATAGCTTTTGGGATAGATCTAGAATTGCATACTTAAATATCGTAAAAGTACTAACCCAAATGCATACACATCAGAACCGATTGAATATGGTATTTTGTCCTGACCTCGATTTAATGGTCTTAGTCGGCGAATAATCTCAGGTGCTAAGTAACATAACCAACCTGGTGGTATATTCAATGCTTCTCCTTTCCTAAATATTTATATAAAATCAGCTTATTTTAAATATTAGAATACAACTTATTTAGCAGGAATAAATTTTATTCTAAGATATAATTTTACCTATTTCCATGGCACAATTTGGTAATATTAAACAGACCGAAATCTGATATCAGAACTTTTCTATTTTCTATAAATACGTTCTTGCTCCTAAGATCCTTGTGTATTATCTCACGAGAATGAAGATATTTCATACCCTATAAAATAAAGTTAGTACAAGAATACACTATAAGATTATTCGAATATCTCCAATTTTTTAGTAAAATTTTTAATACCTTAATTAAAATTTACGTTTCATTTATGTGTCTGTAATGCCATTTTTAATACATTAAATTTATTCAATTAATAGTAATAGTTATATGCATACAGACAACATGGCTTAAAAAAATTTGAAAAATTTTACGCACAAATCAAGAGACACGGTAGTGTCTCACGCAAAGTACACGCGAAGCGAGACCGTACCGTGACTCTTTTACGCGAACGCACGAGTTGCGAGTACCCGAGATTTTGAGATCATGTTTACCTGACAAATCTGTTGAGCTATAAAATTCATTTCAGCTAAAGTATATCTGTCTCCTCCTAAATGAAGATGAGTGTAAAGTGTCGTGCCTCTAGACAAACTAGTCACTAGAGCCAATTGAGGTTTCATACAAACTCCCAAAAATAATATTAAATTGTCGTGCCGAGCTATTCGGCATGCAGCTACCTATAATAACCAAAAATATAAAATATCTATCATTATTATTTAAGCATAAAATCTCTTTATTTTTTAATCATAAATACCTCTTAGTATTAACAATTTCAAGTTTTAATATAATCATATATTCTTACCTCTAATTTGAATGTTTCTAATATCTTGTCATCTTCCGAATAAAAACTAAAAATATTTAAAACTTTAATTGCAATATCTCCATGCCAAAAACCTCGATGTACTGTAGCAAATCTTCCTTTTCCTATCTGTTTTATAATCTTCAATTCATCATATGGAATGTCCCAGTCTTGTCCCATTGTCATCTATAAAATATAAACATTTTTAATTAGATACATTTTTTATTTTATATTTTTATCGAGAGATTAATCAGATGTAATACATATGTTACGGCCAATTTGATTAATTCGGGAATTATGCATAATGGCCGGGCAATATGCATAATTCCCGCTTCTTTTGGGACATTTAAATAATAAAAGCAAAAATGTTCAAATTAATCAAATTTTCATTATGCATATTTCCCAATGCTAAATGGTCATTTTGATAAATCACCTTATTTGAGTTGATTTTCCCGACAATCTTAGCCCCTTGCACAATAGGCGATAGCGATGCGAGGTGCTACATGGGTTTACAACTTTCCACGCGTGGAAAGCCCACGCATGTACTTTGAAGGCACACTATGTGTCTAGTTTAATAATAGTGGAGCCCCCCGCAGGGGGGGGGGGGCGGAACCTACTGCCTCCACGCATACACTTTCCATGCGAAACGAGGTGCCACATGGGTTTACAACTTTCCACGCGTGGAAAGTCCACGCATGTACTTTGAAGGCACACTATGTGTCTAGTTTAATAATAGTGGAGCCCCCAGGGGGGGGGGCGGAACCTACTGCCTCCACGCATACACTTTCCATGCGAAACGAGGTGCCACATGGGTTTACAACTTTCCACGCGTGGAAAGTCCACGCATGTACTTTGAAGGCACACTATGTGTCTAGTTTAATAATAGTGGAGCCCCCCGCAGGGGGGGGGCGGAACCTACTGCCTATACGCATACACTTTCCACGCGAAACGTGATGCCACATGGGTTTACAACTTTCCACGCGTGGAAAGTCCACGCATGTACTTTGAGGACACACTATGTGTCTAGTTTAATAATAGTGGAGCCCCCCGCAGGGGGCGGAACCTACTGCCTCCACGCATACACTTTCCACGCGAAACGAGATGCCACATGGGTTTACAACTTTCCACGCGTGAAAAGTGTATGCGTGGAGGCAGTAGGTTCCGCCCCACTACGGGGGGCTCCACTATTATTAAACTAGACACATAGTGTGCCTTCAAAGTACATGTGTGGGGTTTCCACGCGTGGAAAGTTGTAAACCCATGTGGCACCTCGTTTCGCGTGGAAAGTGTATGCGTGGAGGCAGTAAGTTCCGCCCCCCCCCCTGCGGTGGGCTCCACTATTATTAAACTAGACACATAGTGTGCCTTCAAAATACATGCGTGGACTTTCCACGCGTGGAAAGTTGTAAACCCATATAGCACCTCGCATCGCTATCGCCTATTGTGCAAGGGGCTTAAGATTGCCGGGAAAATCAACTCAAACATACACTATTTTGTCGAGGGCAACGATATGTAACTCCAGCTGCCAGTACTTCGCTGTCAGAGCTTAGAGATTCCTGAGAATCAGTACTCTTTGGTATCTCTTCTGAATCTGAGATATTATATTCTGAAACACTTAGTCTTCTGTCATACTTATCATCCGTATCACTTTTTCTTCTCTTATCACTCGAAATTGCTAACTCGGATCTGTATTTCATCTCCTGCAGTTTTTCAGAAAGTACCTCCTTTCTAATCAGTACATCTAGAAGCAAAGTAAATGGTATCCCAATATTCTGAAGCTAAAGCTATAAATCACAACAATAAATGCCTTTATTTACCTGGAAAATGAAACTGTTTTAAAAACGTGTGTGTATTGTGGCTAATAGTGGCTGATAGCAATGCCGGACTAGAAGGTGTTGAGCGGTTATATCTCAAGGTATTTAAACTAGAATCGCCCTAATAAATAATAAACATACATACATACATACACACATATATATATATATATATATATATATATATATATAAAGATTTTGCATCATTTTATCTATATAAAATTATCAAAAATGATTCGTTATGCAATATAAAATATCTATACATTTACATCATTATATAAAAATTTACTTGCGTAATTTAGTTTTAAATATATATTTTTAAAATTTCTGAATACATTTTTTTGCATCGATAACAGCGAATGGCTCTTAATTAGCCCTGTTTCCTTCACGATTGGATTTCCAACAGAGCCTCTACTCAACGATTTTTAAACACTGGCTGAAAGTATCCGTAACTACACTTTTTTTTTGTTGCTCGAGACTGATGGTTCTTCTTGCGAATGGGGAGGGTAAGTTTCCTCTACATTTTATAATATTATTCCTACACATTTATATATATATATATATATATATATACCCGGTTTTCATAGCGTTTTTCGCCTTCCGGTTCCCAGTTTCCAGCCTTTCCTGTCTTTCCAATCTCCTGGTTGTAGATTGCGTTCTGACATGGCCTTTTGTATTCCGCTCAACCACGTTGCTTTGGGCCTTCCTCTTTTCCTTCTCTAAGTTGGGGTCCACTTCAAGATTTGCTTGGGGAGTCTTTCTTGTCTTCTTTGGATTTCATCTATTATTGTTCGATCTACTTTCATTATTTCCCGGATTCTTTCATTTCGGACTTTTTCTAATCTGGACACTCCCGCAGCTCTTCTCCAGAAGTCCATCTCCAGGACTAGCAGACAACGTTCCAAGGATTTTGTTAATTGTCAGGTTTCACATCCGTACAATACTATCCCCTGGAAAATTGTATATAATACGCTTGCGCGCTCTGGATATGCTTTTTGACCATAGGACTGAGTTCAGACAGCCTACTGCCTGTTTTCCTTTCATTATTCGGTTCTCTATTTCGTGTTCAGTTCGGCCACTATTGTCTATTTTCGTGCCCAAGTAAATGTATTCTGTGCAAGATCCTATTGTTTCGGTGTTGTCTACGTTCAGATTATCCTTTTCGTTTCCTATACATAGATATTTTGTTTTTGACCGATTCACCGATAGTCCCCATTCGTCATACTCTTTAAATAACCTTCTCTTCATGAATTCCAGGTCCTCTTTGTCTTGCGCAATTACAACTTGGTCGTCTGCGAAATGGAGAGTATATAAGGAGGAGTATATAAGGACCTATCGTTTAACTCTACTTTTATTCCGTTGCATGCTCGCCTCCATTCACTAAGGGCCTCATTTAAGTATATTTTAAATAAAGTAGGAGAGAGGCAGCAACCTTGTCGAAGGCCTTTCGTGACTGGAAAGCTTTCCGATATGTTATTTCCGAGTTTGATCCGCGATGTTGCTTAATCATATAATTGTTTTATTGCTGTTATTACGGGACTTATTTATCCGAGACTTTTCTAGTACTTGCCAGAGTTTTTGCACAGAGACAGTATCATAGGCCTCAGTTAGATCGACAAACAGCATGAAGATCTCTCCGTTGGTCGCGACTTTCTTTTCGTTGAGCTGAGCCAAACTGAAGATGTGGTCCAGACACGAGCGACCCGTTCGGAATCCTGCTTGTTCTTCAATTTCTTGGGGGCCATACTCTTCTTCTATGATGTTTCGAAGTACTTTCCCGTATAGTCGACTCATAGTGCTTGTGACACATATGCATCTGTAGTTTGAGCAGTCGTCTCTTTTCCCTTTTTTATGGATCGGGGTAATCCAGGCTTCTTTCCATGCCCTGGGGATCCTTTCTCCATTTAGATATCTTGTGAAGAGTTCCCTAAGGAGAGTAACAAGTTTTTGAGTCCACATTTTATCAATTCAGCAGGAATTCTTTCTGGTCTGCTCGCTTTGGCGTTCTTCATGGATTTTATAGCTTTCCATATAATTCCTTCATCAATATCAATATGTTGCCCTTGGACTTGATATGTTTTTGAGGAGTTTGTGAGGTATATTGTCCTGTCTTCTTTAAATTGTTCCGAGTAATGCTGTTTCCATGCGTTTATCTGGTTTGGCTGGATGTTTATTTTGTTTATGTTGCCCGTTTTTAGAGTTCGGATCAGTTTCCAGGCTTCCGATGATTTTGTTCCTCCTATGTAGCAGTCCCACACATTTACATAAAATATATTTAAGATTCGACAATATCTCCATTCTTTCTGGCGGGAATCCAGAGGAGACTTATATATATTCCTCGTCATTCGTAGAATGATTACCGTTCGTCAATTAATTTGCCACACATTTTATCATATGCTGAAGATGGTCTAAGTTAAGACCGATACGTTCGAACTAATTATTGACTGAATAAATTTTTTCGCATCGATAACAACGAATGGCTCTTAATTAGCCCTGTTTCCTTCACGATTGGATTTCTAACAGAGCCTCTACACAACGATATATTTTTAAAAACTCACTAAAAATATTTGGAAATATTTGGAAATTGTAAACCAAGTCCACTGCTTGGCGATGTGAGCTAAAGTTAATAAAATATATTATATTTGATAGAAATTGTAACATACCTGACAAGGTATATTCATAGAAGATTGTGTATATGACAGTCTCCTGTCTTTGCGATTTAAAGGGGGTAATAAATTTGCATTATTCGAAGATGTTGCGGCAGGCCTCTTTAATACTGGAGAAACATTCAGCAAATTACCTAAAATAATGTATTTTTATGACTTACTGTTAAACATTTGTTACTCTTGAAAAAACTTGGTAATATAACTTAAAGAAAATATGAAAAAAAACTTAGACAATAATTAGCAGTATTAAAGTTGCAATGTTTTTACGTACTCTCAGATTGCATAGTTCGTTTAAACTCAGCATAAAATCCTCGAGGTAGGCCACAAGAAGGAGGTACTTTGGATCCACATTCACGATGGCATCTATATTTACATTCCTTGCATTTTAAAGTGTTCATAAACATCGGTTTCTCACAATAGTCACATACTGTCATTACATTAAAAGATCTGGTAAAGCGATGAGCAATTATATGACTCATGCCGCGAGACACAGGAGTACATGGAGATTTTGGCACGTTGAGACTTGTTTCTAAAAATAAAACAAAAAATATAATTTATTTATTTAAAGAATATAGCGTTAAAAAACGTTTCTATTTCATGTACCTGATCCCGCAAGATTATCATCACTTTCTGCATTTGTAGTACAGATTGGTGGTGGTTTAAAAAATGATTTAATAGGTGATTTAACAGGTGATTTAATAGGTGATTTAACAGGCGATTTAATAGGTGATTTAACAGGGCTATTACAATTTGACAAAAGACTTTCTTCCCTTCCATAGTCTGTTGTACCATAATCTAAACTTTGTTCCGTTGGTAAATTTCTTCTCACAGAAAAATTACTTTTGTTCTTTATAGGAAAGTCACTTCTAAAACTAAAAAGATATAATGTTAGTATATATTTAAAAGATAAATATTTTATTAAAATAAAGGTTTAGAAAATTACCACAATGAAATAACATGTAATGAAATTAATAGAAAATGCATAGCAAACTATTCTAAGTATTACCTAGATAATGTATCATCATTATCAAGTTGCATACTATCAGGACGACTTGCCAATTGTGATTCATGAGATTTTGACTTAGCTAATGGAAATACTTCAGATGGGCTATTTTGCACACTAATCAGTTGTTTTTTACATGGAGGAGGAGTTGACGGAAATTTAATTTCTATAATCAAGAAAAATTTATGTATTTTAATCTTCAAAATATAACCCAAGATAATTAAAGAAGTATATTTTCTTTATACTTACCACGTTCTTGCTTTAGTAATGAAGAGATACAAGAAGGACTACTTAGTATCAAAGATGCAGAAGCTGCTGGTAACATATCATTGTTGTTATTATGATATGGAATGCTACTCTCTGATGGAATAGAACACCGTTGACGAGATAGAATTGGCTTAGAACAAATTTCCTTGCGTAAATGATAACTGTCCCAAGAATCCCAGTATAAATCTGAATCATTCTCCGTATCTCCTTTTATTAGAATATCTAACAAAAATAGTAAAATATGTATGCATTATTTTGTTATTCATATATACAAATAAAATAAATTGTTTTTACAATAATATAAAATTTTATTTACCCATGTATCGCCATAAATTACTCAGTGCTTTACGAAGCCTACGACATTCTTCCTTGTAGTATATACAATTTTTATTTAACATACTGTTTAATTCATGTTCAGACTTCTCTCTCAGGTCTTCAAGAGTATTAACTTTGAAACAAACCATCTAAAATATTATAACAGGGCATTAAAGAAACAGAAATTAAGACTTGGTTTGGTAATGTCATTTAAATTTATTTTTAAATTGTAATAAAATAACATTGTGTAATAAAACTAATAATAAACGTAACAAATCATAAAAAATCTATTCATATCTGTGCTCATATAATTGTTACCTGAATTGATTCCTGAGTGAGACCGACTACCCGCAACCATTGTTGTAACGATGGATATTCTATTATGTCTGACGGCAACGGGTTGGCCAATCTGGCCTTTGCCACAAGTTGTTTGCAGTATAACTTTATTAATTTCCCCTATAAAAAAATATTTAAATATATAGATATATGTAATTATTTATTTAAATATAGATAAATCTTATTCCGCTATTGTGACACATATTAAGTATTAATCTCTACAAAGTTATATAATTTATATATTATGTACACGTATATTAATTTTAAGCTTCGTTGTTTATTACCGTAATTGTGTATGTTTATTTGAAATAAAGGTACAATGCTCAAACACGAAATATACACCGAGAATAAAAATTATTTATATTTATATCGAGTATCATATACAAGCCTACAAATTTCTACCACTAAAACATTTTAAGCAATCATTACGACATTACACCATAATCCCACCATAAACGTATATAAATTTTAAATAATATTATCTATATCTTTCAATGGAATCGTAATAACATCACAAATTTCTCAATCTCACAAACTGGACACATATTTATTCAAGATAAGCATACAACACTCAAACACGACATATTGCACATTTTATACTCGGATTAAAAATTATGTATATCAAATGTCATATTATAACTTTCCTATGACCATAAATTTCACTACAAAAACATGTTAAATTTTGGGATTACGATCATTATGTCATAATCTCAAAATTACAGATAAATCTTAAGTGTGACATTATCCGTGTCTATCAACGGAGTGACATGACAAATTTCTCATTCACAAACTGGAAACGGCAGGAAGAAGGCATTCTGAAGAGCAATGTAAACAAATGTAAACAGCTGAAGCTGTCATAACGCGGAGCACGGCGGGGCCGCGGGTCACGACATTTTCGGCGTTCCCGCCGACATGACGGAGTCCGGAGGTTCTCGAGGCTTTGAACGACGGCGAGACGGCGCGGTTGCAACTTGTTGACGATCAACAGAGAGAAAGAGAGGCGCCAACGACCAGCGTCGTCGGGGCAAATCGGTCCTGATTTTCGCGCGCGAGGGGCGAGGGGTACGGCCGGACTTGTGGAGGGCCCCCTCACCTCCAGCATCCTTATCTCCTGCTGGGTCAGCTCCGCGGTAACGGAGCATTGGGTCCGCAAATCGTCGAGCTGATCGGCGGTGAAGTTAATCATAGTTTGCACGACGTCCAGGGTACGTCGTACGCTCTCCACGTCCCCATAGGCTGCCATTCCTCGCGCGACGGCCAACCCAACGCGCGAATTCTCATCAATACGGGATACGGGCTCTCGCTCTCACTTGACGGGCATAACGCCGACCACGCTTGATACCCCCGTCCGGTCGTTTATCGTCGCCGCTTCGCCGTATAACCAAACCACTTATCAACATTGACAACCATCTTGGCCGCCTGTCGATGACGTCAATCGACGCTGCCCATGCCGGGCTCCGGGCTCAGGGCTGTAAGGGCTGTTGAGGAGCTCGACCGATCAGCACGCTCATTCGCGTAGCACGGGCGTTCGCAAAGCTAAACACTTTTTAGCTCGCGTTGTAAACGGGCTTTTCACTCATTTTCTCGCACTCCTACTACGTTTACGCGAGCGTTACTTCTGCAGTAACTTACGATAATTCCTTCGCGTAAACGGGATTTTGTAGTAACTTAAGGCCGTTGCACGTAACAAAGTTTTAGTCATCATCGTAAGGCCGTAAGAAAATAGACCAATCACAGTCGATTATTCTTCGAGCTCAAGGAAAATAATCGAGTGTGATTGGTCTATTTTCTTACGGCCTTACGATTATGACTTAAAACTTTGTTACGTGCAACATGCAATGGCCTTTACGATAATTTACTCCACGTAAACGAGTGAATTATCGTAAGTTACTACAGAAGTAACGCTCGCGTAAACGTAGTATCCGTCCCTTCACCGTTTCGTCAGTTAAAGGTCAATCCAGACAAACTTGCATAGCGCATAAACATAAGCATAAAGGCTGATTTATAGAGGCCGTAACCGTTGATTCAAGCCGTAATCTTTAAGAAATTGACCAATCATAGTCGAATGTGAGAAGAACAACGTGCGGTAGAGTGCGTTGACCAATCAGAAGGCTGCCGCAAGTCGCCTGCGGCAAAATCAAAATTTGTGATTGGTCAATGCACTCTGCCGCATGGCGTTTCCGCGTCTATGGAGTCTTAGCATTACTGTACAGATTAAATTATTTAAGATTCTTGGTGAAATAATAATTATTAAGATATTTCTTAAACTTTTTTAATGTGTAAAACATACATCATTGATATTGTATTTTAAGTTTCAAAATTTTTTGCAACAAAACAATTTTTTTAATTGTTTAAACAATACTAATTATTAAAAAGAAAAAGGCCAATGATCGAGCATTAGAGATTAGAGATCGAGATGTTTTTTTTTATACCTTGACCATACAACCTGACAAAAACAACACTTCTTATGGACTGGACCCGATTTATTCTCGCCTCCGAACCCTGTCATACCGGCACCAGAGTGAATTTTGGAACGCAGCCGGCGCAGCCCTTGATGTTTGTCTTTTCTTCAATATGGCGGTGAGTTTACGTTCCTTGCTCGAAAAAACTTCTTTTAATCTTCATATATCTTTTACATCACTAAGCTCTAGCAAACATCATTATGACACAGTAATAACTGATACTATCATAAATTATTGATGATATTTATTTTTTTTTTAATTAAACCGATCTTCAAAATTATCGCTGTGATAGGCGGATGAGAGCGCACGCTTGTTTTTAATCGGCATTAGTACATGTATATCTTATTGTTATGTTTATAATAAAGTTTCTTAGTTCATTTGTTCTAAAAAAAAATTTACGTTTAATTAATACATAGATGACTTATTAAAAATATATTTGATCTATGCTGATCAACAGACTGGAAGTACCGAATTATAGGTTAATATTGTTATGTTAATCCTTACTCGCGGTTTTTTTTTTTACATAATTACATGGAATGTAATTTGCATTATATCTCAATTTTCATTGTTATCTTTAGTGATTTCCAATTAAATAGAAGTTGATAATATTCTATATATCCTCCATATAAAGATAAACGCAAAAGTCACGTCTAATTGTGAAACAATTTATCCATAAAATCGGTAAAGGTTCACTCTGTAAATTTAGTAGATTCCTTGAACTGGGGTACATTTTACACCCTACATGAAAAACATTGGATTAAAGGTCTTAATTTTAATCATTTTAATCGCAGGAGCTAAAGAAAGCGTCCGAGAAGAAAATCAGGAAGAAAACCGAGAAGAAGACTAAGGAGCCGAAGGATGCATCCAAAAATATAATGCGTGAAGTCAAAATCCGAAAGTTGTGCTTAAATATTTGCGTGGGCGAATCAGGTGATCGACTGACGCGTGCTGCCAAGGTAGATTTAACATTCTGAACATATTATTTTTGTTTTAATAAAAGTGTTTCCAATGGTCCAATCTTTAGAGTTAAAATAATTTTTCACATAGGTCTTGGAACAACTGACTGGCCAGCAACCAGTGTTTTCTAAGGCTCGATATACGGTACGTTCATTCGGTATCCGCCGTAATGAAAAAATAGCTGTGCATTGTACTGTACGTGGCGCAAAAGCTGAGGAGATTCTGGAACGTGGCTTGAAGGTGAATGAAAAAAAAAAGTCTATACGTATGATTTACGCTTACATTATAATTCTAATGTATTATTTGGGTTACAGGTACGCGAATATGAATTGAGAAAAGAAAACTTTTCTTGCACCGGCAATTTTGGCTTTGGTATTCAAGAGCACATTGACTTGGGAATTAAGTACGATCCCAGTATTGGTATCTACGGTTTAGACTTCTACGTTGTACTTGGACGCCCAGGTTAGTAGTAACTACCTTGATTTCAATTGCATACTGAATGCTTAAAGTAATGTTGCACATTCTGCATCATAGATATCCTTGTTTTATGGTGTTATCTATACATTAAAATGTGCTAGAGAAAATGTTTCATATTTGCAACTCATGCCCACTTCATTTTACTGGGTGTGTTACTTGATTGAGACTACACTTTAATTAAATATTAAAATATTTATATATTATATAAATGTAATAAAAGGATGAAAGTTTCATACCTTATGTATGGATAAATCTAAATGTAAATTATGAAATGTGTTTAATTTGTAGGATTTAACGTAGCTCACAGAAGAAGAAAAACTGGTAAGGTCGGTTTTCAACACCGGCTTACCAAAGAAGATGCTATAAAATGGTTCCAACAAAAGTATGATGGTATTATCATAACAGGAAGGAAGTGATTCACATGTATTTTATATTGTACAATTTAGTAAATAATTTTAACAAAAATTGTCTATATTCTTTAGTAATATATCTAAACCTTGTATCCGTAACACCTTTATGCTGCCGAATCTGCAGATATATTTATGACACTCCGCGAAGCTTTGGAATAAGAAAAAGACTTAATATAAAGCTTTGGAATTTTTATTTAAATTTTTTTTCTATTGCATAATACAATCAAAACACTGACGAGTATGTGGATAAATTAATGAGACAGAATGTTCCTCACCAAGATGCATATAAAAATAAGGATCAAGTAAAACGTGAATTTGTTATTGTACGTAATTATTAAATTCGCGGAAAACACTGTATCAGAGACAAAATTGGACAATATTCTATTTAAAAAGTGTCAAATGCTTATCTCTAGCATTTTTTGTCATTATTTTCGATGGAATGACATTTTATTAGCTATAATCGATCTTACTTAGGCCTAGCATTATAACACCCACATAAAAGGAACTTCATTATAAAATAAACATTATTTTCCACTTCGGAGTTAGAGAAATGTGTGATCGCACTTACATATTATATGAAACTATATTCTTTCCTTGGACATTGGACGTTTTGATACAGTATTACTGTCAATATATATTTTTGTTTCTTGATTTATAAAACATTTATTAGAAGAATGTTGCTTCAAGAAACGATCTGTATGTGCTATGAACGTTCGTACTTATTGGCACCTTCGACGTACACTTTTCAGACTAATTTCATTCGAAATTACAAAAATCTTAGTGCTAAAGAAATTATCGTTTCCATTCATATTGCGATTTTAAATCATATAATATAACACTATTAACATAAACTTTCAGATCACAACATTAAGATTTAAAAAGAAAAAAGGCAAAAAGAAAATTACTTACATCTAATTTTACAATATTCTTATTGCTGAACAAGAGTTCAGAGCTTTGATAACAAAAGGTAACTTTAATCCGATAGTTGGTGCTGGTTGGTGCCAAGCATTAAACTTGATTATAATCAAATATTCATTCACAATAATTAACTGCCTCACTACTCTTTGGTTCTAATTTAAATACATGAAAATATCCCGTAAAAAAATGAATAATTATATTTATAAGACATATAGGAAGTGTGCTCATTTTGATATCCACTAATAGTTGCACTTGTATAACTCTTCACGACCTACTTAACTTGAAGCTACGAGCAGATAAAAAGGCAAGATATATCCTTCAGTCTCCATATTATTACCTTATCTGGACGCCATGTCAGCAGACTTTGATATAGATAATATATACAGGATGATTCAGAGTTACTATACATATATACAATTAAATGATTCTTTTCCATTGTGACCATTTACCTCAAAATCATTTTCTTGTACATATTTAAAAGTTTGAAAGACGGACAAAAACTCTGATCTTTTTATCCTGAATATTGTACATACATACATATACATATATATTATATGTATGTATGTGTATATAGATATATATTTCATTTATAACAAATATATAAATAAATTTATTTATCTATGTCTGTGGGAATCCCCACGTGATAACGAGAAAGATATATATTCAAGTTTTACTCGTATAAAGATGGGCATGCATTTCAAATAATTACGTAAAGATAATAGATAAATTCTCGACTTAGAATTTTCCTTAGCAATTTGTTATATATATCATATATTTCTTGCTCAATTTTAGAATATTTTATTATGATGCAACGCATGCATAATAATCATTGACGAAGTGAAATATGATTTGCAATAACTAGACAATATATCTTTTTTTCGAATGTAACTAGGATATTTATATATCTACTAATTTAGAGCATACAAGTCATGCGATACGCGTGATATTAATTTGTAATACATGGCCATCGCAGAGCATTGATGATATATACAGTCATAAACAAATTCAGTTTAAGCTGTATATAATTTATGCTGTTAAATCCCAGAACTTTAAATATACAAGTAAAAGCAATCTCCTAAAATTGCTAGCTGTTTACAAACTATACGCCATATATATTTTATGGATTAGCTAGCAATTTTTGCAAGAGAAGCATGTTGCTTTTATAATATATATTTTCGATATATCTATCAAGTTTAAAACAAATTTTTTGAACACACATAAAAATGTTGATTTTTAAAAGATACCAAAGACCTAAACGCATTTAAAAATTCGGGTATTAAATCGCATAATGTAACACCAGCCGTCAATAATGATATAACTTTTTTATATTGAAAATTTTTAGAAAATATTATTTTCTCGCTGATCGATAGTATCTATCGATATTGTGCCTTTCCGCATCCGTGAAACCTAAGATACTTTCAATAGCATTTAAGTGACCGTGATGATTCTCCTTATCAGTTAAGAAATAGTAGATCGCCGACTTTAGGAACTGCAGGGTAATTTCTGGGTCGAGAGTACCCTGGCTGCTTCTCGTCTCTACAATACGCCTATACATTGCCTGATCAAAACAGAATAGCGCACTTGTTAAAGAACAAAGTTTTGTGACATTAAAAAAGTGTACAACTGGAAAGTGTTGTATAATTGTTTGTACATATAATGTTTCATCAGATTTGAATTCAGACATATAATGTATAAGATTCAACATAATAATATAGATATAAGTTTTTAATGATTAACAGCATACATGTACAATTGAAAATTATTTGTATATGCCAATTTCGTATCAAGACATAACACAATATTACATTTTTACGCATTAATATCAAGTAGAATTAAATCGATCTATCTGAATTCAAAAATATAGTATACACGTTTTGTATGCACTATGGTGAAAATATGGTGAAAGCGTGCATTGCCTGTAAGCACGTGCAAAACTTACATTGCCCGAAGATAATAAGAGGCTGTTTCTTCCAAGTGCACTGGATAACATCGCCCGATCTAAGAGCAACGTATAGAAGTATAAACCATCTACGTTTGTGCTTCATTGAGTCCGCATGCAATTGTTGCAGCAAGCATTCACTAACGCGAATGTAAAGGAAAGAAAGATACGAGGAGCGCAATCGTGTTCTTTTCCACACGCCCTTATCTATTCAAGAACTGATCGCCCTGCCGACAACTTATGTCGGCAAGTTCTCAACAAAAGTTCTCCCCAAAGTTAACGTCACTCCTTTCACTTACGGATGAGTGACGATTACTCTGAGATAACACGGAATTACTAAGTTACAAAATAACAAGTTATTCAGATAAGTCACAAAAAAGATCTCCAATTAAATACATTCATCTAATTTCGGAATTTATAAGAGGAAACCACAGCAAACATTACATTTATGTCAGAATATCAGCTCTTGATGCAGTAAAACATTGATAGAATACCGGTGCATCGAATATGCGAACAACTGCTACTTTAAGGGCGATAAAAAGTGGATGAGAATTGCGTCATCACGTCGCAGCCGAGTTAAGATACAGACCTTACGTGTGCCAAGGACCCAGAGAGAAACAGCCTCCTGAGCGCTTAATAAACTTTGGCTACGTTCGGCTGAAATGTGAGGTTCAGGCGAGTAGCTTGTGTCCTGGAGTGTGAGCGGCGACCAAAAAAAGTGGCACATCGTTAGTACAAGAGTATTGTGAACTACGAGGATGCTCGAAATGTGATGTACACGCCTAACAAGTGTAATAAATAATATGATAAATGTGAGAAATAAATAAACAATGTCTGCGAAACAAATAAAAAAGCTGATTGGATTACGTAAAAAAAAAACGCGCTTTTGAGATTCACTTTATTAGATGTGTTATTATGTTAGCATAATTAATCGCTAGCACAAATCTTGCTCTCTCCCTCTCTCTCAATCGTGAGAAAATCAGTTATTTTACGAATTTTGGTATACCTATACTTTAGGTAGAATGCATCTAAAAAGAATAAGACACACTAATGATTAAGCAAGGAAAATAAGAATGCAAATGTCGAACTAATAAGAGACTCATTTGTGCAAATATCGCAATGCAATCTAATATTATGAAAGCTCGTTGATGACAACAAAAATGATGAATTCGCTGAAAAAGACTGTGGCATATAATAACTAGTGTTTGAAACGCTTAAAAATCATAACAAAAATTCTATTTGAGATATATTAATAGCAATTGAAAATTCCTCTCATCTTGCAAAAGACGAATAAAATTTTCAGTCAATCTGCTACGTCGCTGTATTGCCATATTTGTCAACGTAGGACTTATAGAATCGTAAATTATAAATAAATCACATCTCACCTTAATATTCTCTAACTCAGCTTGCGTGACAGTTAGCTGTTGAAGCAACTCTGCAACGGTGACTTTAGGCGGTGATTGATGCGCCTGCACGAATATCTGTAATTTTATGAAAAGTACTCTTACCATTGTCGATCTTGCTTACGTTTTCCATCCTTACGTTTTATCTTCGATATATCTATCATACCTGATCGGCTTGTTCGATGCGCGCCGCTTCTTGACCTTTGGCATACATTTTCAGGTACATTTGCTTATTTCTTTCTTCCTGCTCACTCAAAAGCGTCTTCTGGTCATTAAGCTCAGTCTTCACAGCCTCTAATTCCAATTCTAATTCACGCGCGCGAGCTTCGGCAATGTCCATAGCCGGGCGCATTTCGCAGTAACGAGTATTAACCTCAGATAATTGATTCAACAAGCTTTCCACCTACAAATATATTACCAATGTAAAAAATCATAGTTTTTTATTTTTTAGAAGAATGAAGAAGGAAAAAGTTATGATCAGTCGAACGAAAGTCTTTACTGACCTTGTCATTGTGCTTCTGTTTAAGCTCCTGCAACTCATCAACATGCCGCCTATGCATATCCTCGATTCTACCTTCGTAATGACTAACTAATCGACGTCTCTCTTCATCTCGTTCTTCGCTCGTTGGCGTCACAGGATTCGTATCAGGAACAATATCGTCGGATACCGTATTAGCACACGTTGTCGTGCTGACAGTAATCTCCGGCTGTGACTCAGGGAGACACACGGAGTCTTTCGAATGGACGGAACCGTCTTCGAAGTGTCCAGAATCAGCTAATGACGAGGGGAGATCCGTGTGCACGCGCTTTTCCGGCGTTTCCGGACTGGTGACGGGTTTCTCCGCGGCGCCTTCATCAGGAAGATCCTTGCTTGGCGATTCCGGCGAAAAGGGATTGTTCTCGCGCACGGTGAGAGCGTCGCTGCTATCCGTTCGCTCATCTGGACTGTTCAGAGAAGCCTTGTACAACCTCAACTCTACGACCTCCTTCGTCAAACGCAAGATCTCCCGATCCTTCTCATCGATCTCCTTGCGCGCCTCCTTCAACAGAGCCTAGATATAACCGAGAGAGATATTAACAGCCACATAATTTTGACAAAGAAAAAATAAAATTATATTAATTAAGTATACGGGTAAACTATTTGAGTCTCGTTATCTCATCACCAATTCCAGATTAAATGATTGTTAATCAATTATGAAATTTAGACTTCTCAAGAGACTGAGTCACGAATGATATTTTCAATTCAAGAGATAGAGTATATTTTGTATATTGCGCTTAATTTACAAGGCTAATAAAGAAAAATTTAAGAGCGGAATGAGTAACGAATAAGATCTACAGTTCTTACACACCCTGGTGAGAAAATTTCTCATATTTTCTAAAAAATTTCTTAAGAGAATTTCTTATATAGTTTACAATATATTTAGATTTCTACAAAGAAATGTATTAGCGGGAAAAATATTTCAATATTATTTTGTCTGTTTTTCTGAAAAATGTTCCAATTCATATAAAAAATCTTAAAATTCTAAGAAAGCCTTGAAATTTTTATAGAAATTCTGTTTAATAATATAAAAACTCTGAGACATTTTTCCACCAGGGTAATAGGAATTAATTACCTGAAATTTTCGAACTTGTTTAGCCGCTCTCTGAGTAGGCGTAAGGTATTGTTCGTTGTCGCCGACATAATTCGAGCAGTGCACGACATATTTTCGCGACCGACCGGACCAGGTGGTGCCGTTCAACGCGAAGGAGGCATGCTCGCAGGCGCTCGCTGTGCTGCAAGCGCTGCTGTAACTCTTGACGCTCTCGGCATCGCTGTCATCGTTGACTCCCGCTGTCGTCGATCTCCCAGAGGCCGCGTGACCTGGCCGCGGCCTCACCGGTGTCAGTGAGAGACTCTACGGTACATTATTCCTTAAGCAACATCCGTCAGCGCGACTCATTAAAACAGATACGAATAGAATAGACAATATACAATGCGTATATGGTGATGTTAATTTTATAGATACAATCACACAGCGTTAAATTAATGATTGTTTGAAGTATGGGAATAGCTTCGAAACTTTCAGGAGATTTAAAGATACCGCGTTGATAGAAATATAATCGTTCAGCTAAATCAGTAATTGCTTGAAGTACGGTAATAGAATTTTTTTTAAGTAGCGTTTTTAAAGACCTAAAATATGTAACTTAATATAAGTTTACGTTAAATCGAATGTAATTCGAATTTTACGATAGTTACTAAACAAGTAAAGAAAGCTTCTAAAAAGCATATAAATGCTATTTCCAAAATTAAGTAGTACCAGTTTAAATTAAGTTCAATTAGAAGATATTAGAAATATGTAAGAAATATTTTTGCATTGCGTGAGTCTGTGCTCGTTGCCTCGTGCTGGGTTTAATTTAATTCGTTATAACTAAATGTTTCGTTAACATTTTTCGAATTACCTCCAAAATTGCTTAAGTGGAGTAGAAAAACGTAACTAATTATTTCGTTAACTTTTCTCGATTACTTTCAAAATTTTTAAGTCCTTAGCTGACTTAAAAAAATAGCCATTTGTTAACAATAAATTAGAGAAAAGGCCATTTACGGTCCAGGCTTGGTAGTCTAATAATAATATCGTAATGAATTTATACTTTTTCTGCGCGCTGATTTTTCGCAATACATTCTTTACAGTGATTTAATAAGGATGCTTATTAGCATCAAAAATTAAATCGATTATCGATTTAAGTATGTGGATTTACTGTTCTAACAAAGAGCTATGTTTTAAGACTGATAAAAGATCGGCGCGTAGGTTACTGACAATGAGTTTGGAAAAAGTATACAAAATTCACACAACATTATTATTATATAGGCTACCAAAAAGATCCAGCCTGGACCGTAAATGGCATATTCTCTAATTCTAATTGGTTATATAACGGTTCTGTTTTACTTATTATTATTAACGTTATTGTTTTGTTAACATTTTTCCTAGGTTCTTAGCAATGTTATAGAAAAAACGATAGTTAACTCTTCTGTTAACGCTTCTTAGTTATCCAAAATTTTTAGTTCTTTAAGGGAATTTAAAAAAAAAATAGCTATTTCGTTAATGCTTCTCGATAATCTCCAAAATTTCTAGGTTCTTAAGCAGATTAGAAAAAAAGAACAGCTAACTCTTTCGTTAACGCTTCTCAATTATCTCCAAAATTCCTAAGTCCTTAAGCAGATTAGAAAGAATAATAACTAACTATCTTGTTAACGTTTCTCGATTATCTCTAAAATTCTCAAGTCTTTAAGGGAATATTAGAAAAAAATAACTATTTCGTTAACACGTTAACTATTTCTCAATTATCTTGAAAATTTCCAAGTTCTAAGAAGGATTAGAAAAAAAAACCTAAAGGCACGGCTTATGTACAATGGCTCGTGGAAATCGATACGTGGGTGGATTTATAACGAGTTGCCTACCTGTTGGACGATTTCTTATATTTACTACACTTGGAATAATGACACTCATCTAGGGTATATCTACCCGGTCACGCAAAGGCGGACAGGCCGACTACAGGCTCAACGTGCGAATCGCCCGTTAATCAACGGAACTTCGAGCGTCGTCCCGAAGTTACGGTTAGCACAAAATAAAGGTAAAGGTCTCCATATCAAGATTCTGATACACGCCACACATAAAAGTCAGAGATAAATTTCTTCTATAGTTCTTGCCGAGGACTTTAGTGGATCTTAGAACATGAGCGGTAACAAATCGCACTTTAATGATCTTAATACGCTTGTCGTTGCGTGAAAGAATATAAAGGAAATATAAAAGAACGAATATATCGAGCATTCGTACAGAATATTCTATGCTAACACCGGTGTAACGAGCAAAGCGCGCGGAGCAATCCCGGTAGTGCTCTTCAGTTTTAAACCGTTCAATCTTTAATGCAATCCCGGGATTGCGGAGCTACCGTTTGCGTGTCTCTTTAGTTTTTGCTTCCTCGCGCGATACGATAAGAGATCGTAATCGCCGCCGAAGAAGCTCCTCGTCGAGCAGCCGTGCGGCAGTCGATACTTGAAACTTAACTCGGAGCAAACTCGTCTACGTAGTGCGTAGCGACGTTGACGATTCCCTCCGGACTTGGGAGACAATTCCTTCTAAGTAGGAGCTAGACGTGTCAGCGAGTTACTCACGAAGGATCGTTGTCGCGGCGAGTCGGTTCCATTCTCCGTGATGACCGGGAAGATACGATGATCCGGATGTTGATGCTGCTGCGGCGACTGCAGGAGGTGGTTGTGACGACGGGGATGGTGTTGGTGGCCGACCAGGGCCGTGCTGGCTGCGACGGCGGCGGTGGTGGGTCGCGGATGATGTGGTAGTAGTCGTTCGCCGCGCAAGCGCAAGCTCGCGGCGCGACGCAGAGCCGACGGCGACGGCCTCGGTATACGGGAGTCCAACGAAGACGGCGGCGAGGTAGTAGCTGCTCATAGTACATTCCGGTTAATAATTGAGTAGCGGGAGATGGAATCATGATCGAGAGCGGGCTATAGAGAAAGGTCTGTGCATCGCGCATTCGCTTTTAAAGATCAGAGATTCGAGGGTAATCTAGTACTTATTTCTTTAAAAGCTTCTTTAAAAAATCGATATAATCTTTTGAAGACAATCTTCTTTCGTAATTAGGAATCTTCTGGGATCTTCTTTCAACGAATGTCGATTAAACCACTTTCAGCAATGAAATGGAAATTATACGCATTGATTTCGTCTTCTAAACTTTGCGATATTCGCGATTGAGGTTTCAGCAACGTTTAATAAGTTTTGATATCGCCGATTTTGGGAGCTTTCCAGCAAACGACACAAATCGACACAAGTATCGTTTTATCTTTGTTACTACTCATTGCCAAAAAAGAAAGATAGAACGATGTTTGTATCGACTTGTGTCGCTTGCTGGAAAGCTCCCTTTAACTAATATTGTGAAATCTTGAGTTCTAAAGTTTTTAAATTTTAGAAAAAGATTTTATATTTATATGCCTTGATCGTATTTTCTCTTGATGGTAAATTCTTAATCGCAATCGCAGTTCGAGCACGTAGAAATATAAATTTTTTCGGGATAGATTATGTGTGAGCTGTGTGAGCCTCAATTGCCTAAATTCGTTAGAATTTTAAAGTTATAGAAAATAAATGACGAATGACACAATTTCTAAGTAAATCTAACAAAATCTAAAAACAGATTTCCATAACACGAGTTACGACGGTTGACAAACGGAGAGGAACATCAAGGAAAGACAAAACAACGATAAAATCAGTTTACAAAAGTGACATTTAGGAAAAACAAAAATAAAACTTTGAAATTGAATTGATTGAAAGTGACATTGGACAGTAGAGAGTGATACTCGAAACAATTACTTTTTCGGACGATTTTGCAAACCGCGCGAATAAAACACCACGGTAAAGCAAAAATATTGAATTTAGGATGCATTTGTCAATCCAGATTACGTGAAACAAACAAAATATTCAGAGCTCTATCTCAAATCTATTATAATCCTCCAGTTGTTTGGAGCAAGATGTAAGTCTAATAATAGCGTCGGTCGCCAATTAATGCAGACGTAATCTCTGCGCAGGATTTTCCATCCTACTTACTAGGGCTACCAGCTGATCCGGCATCTGACACGTGGGTAGAATTGGTGGTTGTGGCAGTGACCTTGTCGGTCGCGGTGACGGCACACGTTGCCAGGATCGGCGTCACGGGGGACGTCGGGATGATGGTCGCGGTGGCGTGAGTTGATTGACCCGGGTGAGTTGATTGCACCAGCTGCAAGGACTGATGCGGAGAAGATTCTTCGTTGTCGTAACGAGCCATTCTGTCCATCCCGGCTTATCTCGGCGCCGTGACGACTATCACCTGATGATGCGAGGAGAAAACATAGCTGTTTATTGCCCGAGGAATTCAGAATTTGAACATCTAAGATCTCGAGAAAAATGCGTAAAACGAAATCTTGAAACGAAAGATCGCAATGGTAAAATGCACGTGAAATGATTCGTCCGGGATTAACGCAAGATATAATTAATATTTTACTTTATTACTGTTAATATGTACATTCTGTATTCTGTACGCACTTGTGCGAATATAGATTGAAATGATCTAACAAGCAATCTTCAGTTCTTTTTTTCAGTCGGAATTTGTGGAATAAATATATTTATTTGTCCGCAATCACGACGTTGTTATCTCTCAAAGTTTTGTTTAATCTTTCCTAAGGTCATATCTAGCTCGTAAGAAAACAGTGTCAGAGTCAATGATGCATCGGCGTGCTTATCTCAGAAAGCAAATTCTTCCAAACCCCCGTCGTAGTAATATAAATGATCCTTCGGCAAACAGGAAAAGGTGGTGTTGGCCGAGGTCGAGGACATATCGATTGAACGGAGGCGCTACCGTGCGCTGAACCTAGGTCAGTTGTCTATCTGAACCAGTTCCTGGTAAAGATTTTTAGAGAGCGCAACATTGTCTGGGAATTCCGGACGAATCTCAAATTCATTCTCGCCCGTAAAATTTTACTTTATCTAAATTTATCTAAAAATAAAAGACTTTTTCAAAAATTACAAGATTTAGAAAAATGCGTAAGTGGGCGTAAAGAGTTCTCCGATAAAAAATTAAATTATTATAATTAAATTAAGTTAAATTAATTAAATTTTTTGTTATCTGTTTTTGTGTATGAATTAAATTCACATAGATCTATTTCTAATTAAATTTTTCTGTACATAAGAAGAAAAAAAATAAATTTTAATAAATTACAGATAGTAAATAATCTGCATTAGAAATAATAAATCTATATAATAAATAAATAAATACAATAAATTGCGCACGAATTTGAAGCGCACGTTTTTCGCGGATATAGTCACAACAGCAAGGAGCTCGAACACGCAAGTGCTCGAAGTCATTCGCACAATTGTCGGGTGCATTAAGCGTGCCGTATACAGTTGTTAACTCCGCGTGTAGGTGTACTTCGTCCTTGCGGTAACCGCGGAAGCCGGATACGAGACCGTAATTTCGCGGCGAACTTTAGAATGATTAGCAGAATTACGTAAAAAGCTTTTAAAGGGATTGTGCGTGTGAATTCCGAACGTGAATCTCGAATTTGCTCTCTCGAGATGTACAAAAAAATCCAAGAGACGTATACAAATAAACGGACGTATAAAAAAGCGTACGTATATTAAATTACCCAATTTTTGATGAATGTATAAATAAGAAATCGCAAGTTAAAATAACGGTGATAAGTTATCATTTTATAGGACAAACAATAAAGAATTAGATAAAGAATTGTCTGTTTTGACGCATTCTTTATAGAACTTAAAAAAAAAAAAAAAAAAAAAAAGCATAAAATTGTAAAATAATATTTAGTTAAAGTTCCTAAACATGGTAAATTAAAAAATCATGTAAGTAATCACGAAACGCAACGAATCCATTGTTGTAATAAGAGATTCAAATAATTTCGCACAAAATAATCCCTGATTTTTAAAATAAAGACTTTTAGCTAACTAGCATAGAAGCGAAGTTACTTTACAAACAAACATCGATCCGGTCGAATTCGTTTGCATTCGTTTGACTTAGTTTGAAGGTCTCTAATTTGACTTATTCTGGACGTTCCTTATTTCGTTCATATTTCACAAAAGAAAATCCAGACTCGCGATCTCCTTCTCGTGACGTAGAACTTTTCGAGTTTGTAATGCAAACACAGAATATTTCAGTTTGGGAGCCTCATTACGTAAATCGATCGTAACGCGCTCGGCGGTTTCGACATCGCCGAGTTTACGAAAGGTAAATTAAAGCCGAGAACGCGGAATAATCTCCGCTCGACTTCGGGTGTCGAAAGGACAGTCGAAATGAAGTGAAAGGCGCGAAATGAAGGAGAACCGCGACCTTTATCGAAATAAAATAATCGATCGGGGGCCACATTCTATTTCAAGGATATTCTGCGATATTATGCCAGCGTTTGCTTCGCCGACACGGGGAGGGTATCCCCGATACCATAAGGCGACCGTAAATAATGTCGCGTAAAAACATTCATTTGTTTACAAATACGCGCCACGCAAGTCACGTACTTCCGCAACCCCCGCAAATCCCGTTCCTCCTTAAGCCTGTAGTACCAGATTACAGATTGAGATTGAGATTGAAATTGGATTGAAATTTAACCAATTAGAGTATTACAGCAAAGTTTACTAGTAAACTTGAGATTAGTTTTCACTATTCTAATTGATTAAATTTCAATCCAATCTCAATCCTAATCCGCGGTTTGATACGGGCTTTACTCGCTTTTGCCCGAATCAATATACAGAATTAATGCGTCTGCAGTAACGTCTCGCTCTCTATTGGACAGGGCAGGGAACATATTGATTCGTTCATTCAATAATGCAATTTGTTATTTCTGCATTGGCTGAAGATAATTAGTTTGTCTACTTCCGCGATCCGTTGCTCCTCGCTCGCTTTTCGCTTGCAGTAAAAAAATTTCATTTATATTTATTATACAACAAATATTATAACTTATCCATTCTAATACAATCAGTTAATAGAGATTAGATAATTTGTTGATTACATTTCTATAAGAAATATAATTTCCAAATTATCCTACAGAAATATAATTTGTTAATTATATTTCTATAGGATTGATATAGAGAAACCTTAACAGCAGAGAGGACAAAATAATGAGAGCTGAGAACAAAAAGAATAATCCTTTACGATACTCGATATATTTGTTTAAATATAATTAACACGATGCGTTCTGGCATATTGTAAAATTTCAACAAATAACACGACATATTTTTGAACAAACAATATATCGATAGATCGATAAAGTGATAAATCCTTTAAACGAACGGGTCGATACTTTTCGCGCACGCGAACGCACTCGAGCGACCGATCGACGCGAAATATTAGCGACGCGCGCGTTATATAACGCAAGTAAAGTATAATCTGGTATAATTATAAGTAAATTGGCGCGTTAACGGAGTGGAGACTGGGAAACGAAACGCTCGCGATTAACATCGAGCGAATCCGAAGTGTATTCCTATTCGTAGAGCGCAAAAAGATAGCTATCGGCTTGCCAACGTGCTTCTCACGCTCGACGACGTTTCCACTTTCGTGAGAAAATATCGATATACCGTCAGCGACGATATTTTTCGGTCGCGTATTTTTTTTTTCGTCAATCCATCGGTGATATCTCGCGATAAGGCGCGTCACGTCGTAGGTGACGTAGATTATTAATTCTTTTCAAACATTACTTGCTCTTTCCGCAACGGGCAGAAATCAAACGTTGGAACTGGAAGGGAAAGAAAATGAACGAGACGAGAGACGAGATTGGAGGGAACTGGGAGAACTGCGGACGCGACTGCGGCTGGAAAAGAAGCTGGGGAAAAAAAAAGCGACCGTTGTCAATTTAACGCGAGTGTCGATTGTCGGCGCGTATCGTTCAAAAACTGCTCTCTCCACTCTCCACGCTTTCGTCTTTCTCCTCCTCCACCTCTTTCCCGCCGCCCTCGCGCCACGCCGACGAGACGCTGCGTAACCAGCGTAACATATGTAGCGATCGTGGATCCGACGGACCGACGACCGAGGAGCGAGGAGAGGAGAGCGAGGGAGGGAATCGCGAGATGCTCGCGCGCGGGCACTCACCTCGGTGAAAAGCGCACCGGTACCGTGGGCGAGACACGTTCGATCATTCGCCGTTTGTTTTTCCCGAAGCTGCAGATTTCCTCGAAGCGGAGGCAGGCGGCGTCACAAGTCACAATCCGTTCGCGAGAATCAACAAATCCGCGAGGAAAGACACTTGGCTTGACGCACTCACTGTCGAACACCGACTGTCACTCCGGACGGGGGCCACGTGGTCCTGCCGCAGAAGTCGGAATGAGATTCGCGACTGTGCGAGATCGGGCAACCCCTCCCCCTCTCCCGCCCCTCACCCACCCCCTCACGTGCTCTCTCTCTTTGTCGAACCACCGCCACCACCGGGCGAGAATCGAGAGATTCGATTGTCTTCTCGGTCGCACACTCGCACGGCGCGAACGTTGCCGCAAGTGCCGCAACTCGGCCGCGAATTCGGACGCGACGAGCTGAAGTACGCGCCGCTTGAGGAAAGTCAACGTCGCACTGTGAGACCGTGACACGGATCGCGCGCGGGCACGTGACGTCGGCGACGACAGTTTTTAGCGATAAATATCGGTCGTGCATACGTCGTGTTAAAGTACCGCGTCGACGACGATGACGTCGATGACGATGACACTAATCTAATTTTGACCGCCCGCGGCATCTGTCGACGATGAGGCGAACGTTGTTGCGCTGCTCGGGAGTCTCGGGCAGTCTCGGGATTATTCGGAGAGGATCGGTAGTAGAGTTTGTTTTTTGTACCTTGCACTTTTTACACTTGAAATGAGATAGACATATCGATTATTAGAGGAAGAAGAGAGACGGAAAGTGCAGAAAGTTCTGCTACAAAAAACTATATTTAATTCTATTCAATTTGATTCAAATAAGAGTCTGGACACCCTCGAGTTTCTTTTATCGATCAATTTCGCGTAAAGCAAATACGATGAGAGACTAATCGCCACATTCAAACATATAGAAGTTAAATTTGAAAAAGAAAAAAAAATAGACAAAATCAGTTAGAGAGGAAATTCTATTTACAGTCATTTCCAGGCTTAAAATTGGCTTATACTTTTTTCAAACTCATTGTCAGTAAACAGCTTGCCGATTTTTTGTCAGTTTTTAAAGTATAGCTGGTTGAAACAATAAATCCATATACTTTTAAATAGACAATTGATTTAATTTTTGATGCTATATAATAGCATATATCTTTATAAATTTGAAAAATATTGATTTTTAAGAGAAATGGAAGTTTGTAGTAATAAATAAATAAATACGTATATGTTTCCTACAGTTATAAGATTTTCATTTTCTGTCCCTCCAAGCCGCGGATAATGCGAATTTTCGAATCAATTATAATACTTACGTGATGATTTTTAGAACGATAAATTTAAATATAACCACTAATAGATCTAAAACAGTGTGCATGCTGTTGTTTTCGACTTGCAAAAATATTTCTAGTGTAAAAAAAACACATGTCTAATTTGACGCATCCTCCACAACATGTTTTTAAACGTAGACGATCTATTATACACGAATGACTTCACTTAAAATCGGCAATTATATAACCGGCAGAATTGCGTAAAGCAAAAATTTTAATTTATACAATTGGTTATCTCTAATCCAATTTTTTTCTATATGTTAAACGACAAAAAATTAATTATATTTATGTTAAAATAATTGTTTGATAAGTTAATTACCGACGTAAAACATAAAACTTATAATGACAATGATTTCTATCTGAAAGTTAATCGCCGATTAATCTAACTGATGGAGTTTGGTTGAAGTTACCCAAAATTCGTTGTTTGCAGCTGCATCATACTATATTTTTTGCATTTAACATAAAATAGATATATATAATTACTATAATTAGATAGAAAAGAAAAAGAGACAAGATGAACAGAAAATTTAGTACAAATCCTTCAATCATTCAAAGTTGGCTAATCTGGTTGTGTAATCGACGCAAACATGGCTGCTTCCTTGATCAGAACGTGTACGACGTTTAGGTGATTATTTCTTTTCCTGCCGACATTGTCACGATGATCAAAGTCACATCTTCAAAATTTGCTCAGTATGTGTATCTCGTTATAACAACATTGTGAGAAATTGAGAAGATTCTTGCAAAAGAGAAACATAACCTTTCGCCCTGCAATCAGTTATCAGTTTTACTTTTTAAAAATGTAGAATATAATAAATATATTAATATATATTTAGGTATATTTAAAAAATGTATATTTTATTGCAATATTAATCTATATAATCTGGTTTAATGGCCAGTGAATTTTCTGTAATAATTTTATATCACAATTTACAGTTTACTGAGGCAGCCACTCTGCAAAGTTGTTAGAAGCGATAACGTGAGGAAATACATGTTACACAGTTTGTTTCTCACGTGCACGCAATGCCAGCGTTTTCATACAACTCCACAGTATTTCAAGGGCAAGCCAAAGAGGAAGGTAAATCTTTGGTTTCTTATCTAGAGGGGGACATTTAACTTTCGGATATTGTTATATCGAAATTTGTCTGACAGATAATTCCTTTCACCCAAATCAAACCGAAGGCAAAACTGCCAGTTGTGGATATATGGAACAGAATGACGGTGTCAGAGCTGGCAACGTCCACAGAAAGGAATATAGATGATGTCATGGAAGCAATTTCTCTGACTGATTCAGTTGGACATTACAATAAGAATACTGTCGTAGAGGATCCGAATGTATTATACAAAGCTGTGCGGAAACTTGGTTTAAAGTTTAAAGTGATTCCTAGTCCCGATAGCAAAGTGGAGAAGAGTACAAAGGACTACAATGTTGTTAAGCGGTATTGATAGAACTAACCGTCTTATGTCCATTTCTATCAACGCAGGTTAATTTTAATTTTGGTTTAACTTACCTGTCATCTTTTCCTAGTTCTAAAAGTTAGAAAAAGATAGAAAGTAAGTTAAACCAAGATTAAAGTTAATCTACATTGGTAGAAATGGGCATTAGTCAAATATACGATAATATAATAATATGTTTGTATTGTTTATATTTTTATATTTTGCATGTATTTTATTCTTCAGGCCTCCACCGGATGAATCTGTACTGATAAAACGTCGTCCAGTGGTAACGATTATGGGCCATGTTGATCATGGCAAAACTACGTTGTTGGATACATTACGTAACACATCGGTTGTAAAGACGGAGTTTGGTGGTATCACTCAACATATTGGAGCTTTCAATGGTAAATAGTACTATCTTATTCAAATATTCGTCGTACAGTTGGATTAGTTCTCTTGGAAATGTTCTCTAATATTTTGATTGACAGTAACGTTGAAAACGGGGGAAACAGTTACATTTTTGGATACTCCTGGACACGCCGCCTTTAATATTATGCGAATGAGAGGCGCGCAAGTGACTGACATCGTAGTATTAGTGGTGGCAGCGGATGACGGCGTAATGGAGCAAACCATAGAAAGTATACATATGGCAAGAGCTGCGAATGTCCCGATTATTGTAGCTATCAACAAAATTGATAAACCGGAAGCCGACATTGTACGTGATCTTGATATTCATTTTAATGAATAATAGAATCGTAAAAAGTAGAATAACATAATTTATAAACATGTATTTCAGACAAGAACGCAAAAAATGCTTGCGCAACAGGGGATTCAAGTGGAGGCAATGGGCGGAGACATTCAAAGCATTAACATATCAGCTTTGCACGGAACCAACCTAGATATCTTGACAGAGGCTATAGCATTGCAAGCCGAACTCGTGGGATTAAAAGGTGACCCGACGGGGTTAGTCGAAGCTGTCGTAATCGAGTGTTCTACCGATCGTCAACGTGGCAAATTAGCGACAGCTTTAATTCAACGTGGCACTTTAAGAAAAGGTGCACTTCTTGGTAAGAGTAAGAAATTTCTCCTTAAACATGAAACACAAAGAAAAAATAGAGAAGAAAAGAGTTTCTATTAAAAATAACTAATTTAATTCCATAAAACGAGCGGTACTTCCAATTTTCTTCTACTTGAAAGTACAGCAATTACTCTTAACATAAAATGGTTCCATATGAGTTTCCAACTTTCCATGTGAAGCGAGGTTCACCGCTTGGTGTGAAACGAAGTCTATTATTGTACGGTTCCACATAGGTTTCTAACTTTCCACGCGAACTGTACAATGATAGACCTCGTTTCGGACTGTGAACACCGGACAGTGTGGGGTGGACCTCGCTTCACGTAGAAAGTTTGAAACCCATGTGGAACTTTTTTAATGCAATGAAGTGTAACGAAATAAAACTAAAACCATGACCTCAACAACATATGTCAAGATCAAGGCCATTGGAGCTAATTCTAGTTGGAAGTTGCGCCCATATAATGAATAAATCCCAAACGAGCTTTTTCATGTCTTTTATTTCTTTATTTCTAATACATTTTAAAGCATTTTATATTTTCGTAGTTTCGAATGTTAACCTAATAAAGTTTTTGTTTGACAATAGTGAGCGGGTTAACGTGGGCCAAAGTAAGAGCCATGTTTGACCATTCCGGAAATCCAGTTATGGAGGCCAAATTGTCTGACGCGGTGCAGATTATCGGATGGAAGAATTTACCCACTGCCGGAGATGAGATATTAGAAGTTGAGAATGAGAGAAAGGTACGGATGGTAATGCGATATAGGGAAGCGGAGAAAGCTACACAGCTGGCACAAGAACATAAAATTGCAGCGGATAAAAAGCACGAAGAATATCTGAAAGTAAGTTTTCTATTAATATAATGTAACATTAGAGATACATTATTATGTGGCGTTATTCTTATATGTTTATCTGTCACATTATTATTTGATAATTGTAGGAATATAAAGAACATCTGGCAAAGAGAAGAGCACTTGGCAGATACAGGAAGCTGATAACGCCTATTAAAAATGAAAATCCCGATGATGAAATACCCAAACTTAACGTTGTTATAAAAGGTGATGTCGCTGGCTCTGTAGAAGCTATATTAGACGTTTTTAATACATATGGCAGTGACGACAAGTGTCAATTAAGTGTCATCCATTATGGCGTTGGACCTGTTGCGGAGACGGATTTACAAATGGCAGACACATTTGACGGTAGGAATATATGTCATGGTGTATTAATTAGTATTATCTATAAATGTCAACATCATATGAAATGTTTATAGCCATCATATATCCTTTTAACGTTGGTGTAACGAAAGACTTACAACAAGAAGCTAATAAAAAAAAGATATCGATCCGTCCATACAATGTGATATACAAGCTTATTGACGATATTAAAAAGGAGCTAAATAAGAGACTTCCAATGGTTGATGCTGAAGAAGTGCTAGGTATGAGAGAAGTCATGTTAGAGTAGAGTAATTATAAATTTATTTTCTTGACCTTACATTTTTTTACAGGCGAAGCAAATGTATTGCAAGAGTTCGAGATCACAGATAAGAAAAAGAAAATAAAGGTTGCGGGTTGCCGGTGCGTCAAAGGCGTTCTCAAGAAGGACGCGATGTACCGTTTGATGCGTGGACAGGAAATCCTGTATACTGGTAAAATACTTGATTGAAAATCATGAAAGAAAAACAAAATGACATTTACTTGTCTTTTTAGGGAAATTGGTGTCAATGAGACATTTGAAAAATGAGACGGACACGATCAAGACTGACGTGGAATGCGGCTTGAGATTCGAAGATTCCACATTGTCTTTCAAAACCGGGGACGTTTTAATTTGTTATAAAATATACCAAAAACCACAAGAAACTGACTGGGATCCCGGCTTCTAAAGGATTTTAAAGATCGCAAGGTTAAATCAAGCAAAACGATATTGTATATTCTCTTCATTCGAGTTAGTTATTTAGTACAGGAATAACGGAAATATTTTCGAATTAAGTACAAATTTATTTATTATTGCCTGAGACTCGCAATCTTCTTTTACATTCTTTTTACATTTTTCTTTGACATTCAGTTTAATAATTTCGCTTCGTGAAGGTATCTGATTCTTGAATACGCAATTTATGAAATTAAGACAGCCAAGCTATACCGTTAAGATTGGTCAGAATTAAAAGTATCGGTGAAAATTCTGTTCTTTGGATGTTCACATTAAACGGAATGGATATTATGCACTTTTTAAACATATTTTTTTCTTTTATAATATATCAAGCAATGTACAGCAAAATATGTTGGTCACGCTTTAAAACATAGCTTGCGGTAATCTTAATTTCATGGCCCGTAAAATCGATCTCTTCTGAATTTCCGCGAAATTTTAACTTTACTCCACGTGTGTGTGAAGAAGACTAAGCTTCCGGTTTTGGGTCCATTAGATCACCCTGACAGAATATTCGGGATGTAGCACATTAGGACGCGTAAGTCTCGCGAAAACGACGTTGAAGATGCTGATACGCCGTGAGGACGCTACGCTTTTTTTTCTGGAGGCGGCAAGGGGTTGTTTCCTGATTGGCTATGGTAATCTTTGTGTCTAACGGCTCGATAGGAATATCGTCGTCTGGATGCACAAAGAAGGCGATGGAATGACGGCCGCGACCACAGTGTTCCGGCACAACGACGCGATGTCTGAGTGCTGGAAGCTGCCCGTTGGTCCAGTGTCCTAGTAATTCGCCAGTGTTCACCAATATGGCGCCTGGGAGATGACCCACTCTAGCCCATCTTTCCCCAGTTTGTATTTCAAGGCCACCCTCGCAGTCCTGAAAATATGTCATTGTCTTACGTAAATTATAGAATATAATTAATAATAATTTGTAATTAGCAATGATCTGTACATATATATGTATACTGTACATAATACGACGTTACTTTTATATTGATTTGATATTCTTCAATCGTAGCTTACAATGCGTAGCTTATAACTGCGTTTAAATCATTTCTGTTTTAATATTTAATAATTCATTATCTTTTAATGCGTGCCTAATACCTTCTTTGCGTTTCTAAATATCTTCACGTTTCATTTGATAGCGTTGTTAGAGCCGCTTATCGTAAAACGATTGCGCACCGTTTTGTGCGAATGAACATGCCGAGTTATCTCTGTCAGCTCCGACAAAATTATAAAGATACGTAGAATTTACGACGCGTTACGCGCAAAGCGTCATGGAACAGATTTTCTAGAAAATTATTTACGACCTTGTAGCCTTCTGATGGACAGACTACAACAGGCAACTTAAGTTTCAAGCCCGTAATGCCGCAATCTGCATACCTGCGCCAACAAAGTGAAAGTGCCATAGTCGCAATGAGCGCCGCATCGGGTCAGTCCTTGTACCGGTGCACCGAGTGGCGGATAGTAGAGGAGACGCATGGTGGACGCGTTGCCAGGGCCGAGTATGTGCGCATGCTTCGACAGCAGGAAGTCGTGGGACTGTTCCAAACCCACGGACAGAGCCTGCAGCGAACCAGGTTTTCCAACGTTTTATTAGATTCTATATGGAGAGATCAGACTATTCTCTCGTTGATTAATGAAATTACTGAGAATTATAATTCAAAGATCAAACACACGGCGAAGCTCTTCGCAGGAAACCTCCAACCGCCAAAGAATAGATAAAATGATAACGATAGAGCAGAGATGCTCGCAAACAGAGATAAAATAATAAAGAGAGATCCAGGAATTAAATCCATAAACGAAACGTAATTATTATTCAAGGATTATTACGTTAAGGAGCATGGTAGCCAGTTGCTTAAAATCACGTGTCAATTCGTCCACCGCCGATCTAAATCCATGAACCTCATCTTCCGGCAGGATTCGTCCACATCCGGTCACGTTGAAAGTATGGCGAAGTTCCATCTCGTCCGAAAATCTAATCATAGGAAAATGAATTCAATTTAAATAAAACGCCGACGAAAGCTTTTATACTCGTATGAGTAGTACCCGCAAATTCCCTAAATTTTAAAAAATACATTGAAAAATTTAAACTGTTAAAATAATTATTTAAACTATTTTAAATATGCATATCAAATAATTTACAGTAAGTAAATAATTTACAATAATTCTACATTTATGAGCAGCATATAATTATATAATGATCAATTTTGTTAGAAATGTTTTTAGGATAAAGGCCGAATTCAAGCGACACACGCTGCCTCTCGTACTGTTATGGAGCTACAAACCGCGGTTGGTTAAGAGAAGAGAACGCGTTCATTAAATCGAATTGCGGCGAAGTGAATTACGCGAACAATTTGAGAATGCAATTTTCCAACTTACTTCTCCGTGCCCGGCTTAACGTAACCGTGATTATCCGGCGAAACGCGCTCGTATTTTGCTCGCGTTTCCTCCGACAGCTCGCAAAATGCGTCTAGAGCTCTGTAAGCTGCCTTCATCTACAAACACAGAAAATAGATTTACAGCGAAGCTTGCGAGGCGGGACATTCGTGATGAGACTTTTCGCCTCGACGCCGTCATCCAGGTGTGAACGAGACGCAACGCGGGCAAAAAAAAACAGATATTTACGCGACGATAAGAAGGTTTGCTTTCGATGAAAATTATTGTCCCCGAGAATGGAGATTCGCGTATCTCCTGTATCTCGACAACCCACGACAACCATAATCGCGTCTTTCAGATTTCGCGTTACGGTCCTACGGACAATGTGCGTAACGCGGAGGTATACATCGCGAAGATATCTAGATCATTCCGGTAACGTTCGGCAATAAGCAGTTTCGCGAATGATGAATTGGATACATGGAAAAAAAGAAATGTTAAATCAAAACTTATATACTCAAATTAAAAATTTCAACTTTTATTGCTTGGTTGAACTATACAAAATGACCTTATTCAGGCAAGTTTTCTTCGTTTAATGCAATATAATCTCATTTCAAAATTTCCACGTTGAAATTAAAGATATTTTTAAATTCTGTGTATCTTTGACTTTGACTGATAACTTTCGCCTAATTGGGGATGAATATTCCAACAAAAACAGAGAAAAAAGAGAACAGAGCGCACCGAGGAATTGACATTTTTTTGCGAAAAGACGTCAGAGAGCCAGAATTTGCGATATCGCTCCTACGTCATCGCAATTGTACAAACAACCGCACTCAAAAATAAATCGTCGGGAAACGATACGCTCGCGGGCGTACGCTCGCACACGTTTTCTTCAATTTTTCGCGCGAGTGATCTCATTTCAAACTTAACAATTCAAATTGCTCGGGTAATCTCGCGTCGAGTTTTGACGGAAACTTCTTTCGATCTCAGTCCGCGCACGTTTTTTTTCTTTTTTCGTAGTATTAAATACGCGGCACGCCGCACGTTAAATGCTGCATAATTGCATAAGGTTTCATAACACGCCGCGCTCGCGGACACTCCGCGCGGTCTCCGATTCCCCGAATGTCAGGTAATATCGAGAAGGTGGTATCACGAGGTCTCGGAGAGTACCAAACAATGATTCACGCGCGTTTGACGCGCGGGTCATATGTCACGCGGCGCAACGTGGTTTTCTTAGCCACACACTGACGGTACACACGGTACCGCTGGCGGACGACGATCGAGCATGATGTGTATTCTGGTATTATCGATGGCGTAATATCGCATGCGGCGTTACATAATGACGGAACAGATTGCGGCGGAGGAAAAAAACCCCGAGGATTATCGCTCCTAATTCCGTCACGAAATAATCGCGTAGTCCATGTCCGCACTCGCGCTTATCCGCGAGCTATTTTAATAACTAGAAATGGAAACCAATACACAGAACAAAGTGCACCGTCGTCGATTGCGACAAGCGTGGCTTTTGTTTTAGTACTTATATTCCGTCCGCGTTATTATACTGTCCGTCACAAGCGGCTTCACGGTTTGTGATTTGACCGATCCGTGGCAGTCGAACAAAAATGATCGAAGACGATTTTTGTTCTCGCAAATTGTGATCGATATCGTCGGAATATGTGATAAAATATTAAGGAACCTTCTCAGAGCCGGAAACTTTGCTGAAAATGATAGAAATGCGTTCTACTTTAATATTAATTACAATTCATAAGAAAATAAGTGATTAGTAATTAGTTAATTAAAGTATAATCAGAAGTAACAATAAACTCTGTGTATTAAAATATTATCTGAACATATGATACTATATTATTCGTGGTACTCTGTGTTTTGACGTTTATAATTAGTTAACAATAGCGATAATCTTTTTCTTCTTAAAGCGGAAGCTTGCCCGGGCAAATCACACAATCAGCTCAATCAAGATAGAAGCCAACGGTTAATCTTGTAAAAATCGGCTTTCTGCATATCTAGAAAAAGTATCAAGGAAGAGAAAGAGCCAATCCCTGAGCTACTCCAACGTTAATTCTGATAATTAATCTACCGATTGATAACACGGACAAACGAAAAATCGAGTCCGTATTGAACAAAGAGCACGTCTGTGAAATTTAATAACTCTCGTCACGCTCATCCGGTTATATTTATCTTAAGCGATAAGCGATTGTTCGCGTTTTAATGAATCTCCTTACTACTGCTCATTAGCGTTCGAGGACTGAATTAAGATCCTCCTTCGGGCGATATTTTACAAAGGTATCCTTGAGAAATTGTCTTATCTTCCTGCGATGATGTTAGCGGCACGTAATGCACGTTTTTGCGGCGCGGTATGTGTTTCCTCGCGCGTGCATATACGCGAATAATATTCCTGCATCAACTCATTGTCAGCCGCGGTTACTCATCGACGTACACTCGCGATTGTCCAAGTCCGTAAGTCGTGGGGAGGATTATCGCGCGAAACTGCAATATAACTGCGGGTGATACCACTGCTAGCCGCGGTATCACCCGCAGTTATGTTTCCGATAGCGGGTATGAATACTATGAATGCCGGGAAGGCCAATACGTGCAACAAGTATTGTGTTTATCGTAGGCCCTTGAAAACGCAACCGCTCCTTGGTCGCGGCTCTAGATATCGAATTCCGAGATAAGCGTACGATAACGAAAGGGAAAACAATATTTGATTTATGTAAATGTGAATTATGAAACTCGAATTCCTCTGTATAAAAGCTCCCGCTTATCGAGCGTTACTGTTAACTAATTATAACCAGAACAGTGTACCACGAATTAATATATGCGGTGTATATACCAGGTAATATTTCACTTGCGATTATACTTTAGGTGACTAATTACTGCTAATCACTTGTTCTTGTGTATTAATATTGAAAGTAGAATGCATTTCTGTAATTTTCAGCAGTTTCCGGCTCTAAAAAGATTCCTCGATACTCTTTCTCAAATATTTGTACAAAATAGTTGGCCAGAAATAACGTGATCATTTTTTTTTACATATAAATATTTGTATTTGATGTTTCAATATTGTAAAGACGCCGTGAATTACTCGACTCGTTACAATTAGCGCTTGAAATTATTCGGTCACGACGGTAAGTTGCGACAGCGCGTGATATCGATGACACATTTGCGAGCGACGGAAATCGGCAAGACTGACAACACCGGCGCCTGATCAATCAAAGGAAGCCTCGCGATCAATCAAAAGGAAGCGATCGCTAATCATTTCGCAAACGCGCGTTTCTCTCCCCCTTTTTTCTTCTCTCGTTATACCTTGCACTCTGGAATGCCGTGGTTGACGAGCAAGGCCAATCCTTTCTCGGACAGCGCCCTTAGCAGTTTCGAGGCCACCTGCTTCACGACTCCCTTCTGAGGACATCTCTCCGTGCCTGAAATAAGCAAAATGCCTGAAATAAGAGAACATTTAAGTACAGAGACGAGAAATAAGATTGCGTGGAAAGAAAATCTACTGCGCTTATGTATAGGTATTTATCGCATTTGCCAAAACGATTATCCTTATTTATTTTTTGGAAATTCTAATTGAGCGATTCCAATTATTGTGTTGAGCGCGAATTTTTAGTGCAACTGATATATCAAAAGATGCAAAATAATGTCAACTATTGTATATTGTGTATTATGCACACAATATTCACAACTTAAAGTATACGTTATATTATATATATATATATATATATATATATATATATATATATATATATATAATTATGTGTATATTGTATAATATATATATTAAGAATATATATACAAATATATATACAGTTTGTTTGTAAATGTTGAAAAGGCTCAGATTTCGCGAAGATTTCGCCGAACGCTGATTGCAGCTTAAGGAAGCGTTGGGATATTCAGTATTAAGTTTCTCGAGTCCAGGCTCTAAACGATACGTGATACCGATGCTGGCTGCGCACTGATGATCGATTAAGTCTTTCGTTTAATAAACGTTCATTGACATTGAAACAGATATTGTGATAGTAAAGTGTAAGGAAAACAAAACTGGCAGACAGATTCATCTTTCTGTTGTACTTACATACGATCGCTAATTATATCTTATGATTGCAATCGTGTCACATTTATAATTTCTTATTTTTTTACCTTAGTAAAACAATAAAATAATATTAAAAATGTTTCGCTACTGTTTGACGCAACCAGTTGCCATATAATAGAGCATAATAGAGTTGCATATAAAGATACGCTAAAAAATATCGGTTCTCCCATTCTGTATAATCACAAAGCAGAATAGAACAACTAAAGTGAAATGTTAACGAAACAATTATAAAATTATGCATACTGAAATTATAACGTATGAATAATCTCACGTTTAGTCACAAGTTAATTTCGATTTACTTATGCATCAGCGTAGACGTTGCAAACGGTGACGTTAATGGCATTTATTGTGTCGTGATTTCGCGTCAAAAACTGTTAGCAGCAAGCTTTGGAAGCCGACGCGAGGTCAGGATTCTCGAGAAAGCCATCGTCCCCGAGTCCGCCTCATGTCGTAACGAGATCCGTCCATGAGCGATGAGAGAGGAGAAACAAACCGCAGATATATGCTCCGCATGCGTATCGCGCGATTATTACATTTGCCCGGCCAGCGTTCACTCGATTAAACTCTTGTTCTCGGTTATGTATTTGGCGATTAAGTTTTATTCTCGGTTATGCGTTTGACACTATAAAAATTATCCTCGAACTCTCGCGGTCTTTCAAAGAGGGTGACCTCGGCAGTCTCGGCACAGCGGTTTACGATAATCTGCGACAAACGTATCTTTTTTAATCGATCACTATCGATTAACTTGGAAAATTTCGATTTTTTTATTGTTTATATGAAAATTAATATCGATAGAATAAAAAGACGTATGGCATTTTATGTAATTTTCTTTTACGTGAATGTACAATAATATACTTAATTTTCTTATACACGAGTATAAGAAACATGCGATATCAACGAAAAAAACATTATTACTTATAGCATGTGCCGTATATACTAAGATCGACACAATCGTCGTTAAGGAAAATATATATGAACGCGATATATATACGATTGTGTACTTTAATAAATTTCCCGGCGCCGTGCGTACTCCGTGCAGTTGACGTCAGCCGGACGTAGCGTTCTTCCTACTTTGTTTGCTATTTTGGCAGCATCGCGACGCAACGATGACGACAAAGTCGGCAGAAGGACTGCTTTCGTTTCACCGTCCTCGAGGCATACATCGGCCACGGGCAAGACGCCAAATTCGTATCGTGCAAAAGACGAAAGAGTCATCGGCGACAAAGCCGTATTAATACCGCGAAACTATATAAGAGAAACGTCGGCCTTTAATAATAGATCACGGATGTCTAATCCCGATCGAACTGCAACGGCCAGCTGGTGATGTTTAATCTCGATTGATCTATATAACGTCTATGCGTTTCTTTCTGTCGCGCTCAGAAAGAAATGTTTCGAAACATCTAACGCGATGGAATCCATCTCGCCACGTGGCGGAAATGTATACAATCATATCGCAGCGACAAGAAGAGTTTATCGAATCTGTTCTGATCTGTCGGACGAGAAAAAGTTCGATTAATTACAATACTATACTTTATTTTAAAATGTTTCCCTTTAATATAAATAACTTTAATATAACTTTAATATAAATAATAATTTGATATAATTTTAATTTCTCCCAGTTTTAAATATTACTTGTTTTTCTCTTTATTTCAGTAAACATATTATTAATAAATTTCGAAAAGTAAAATGTTACTTGATATTCCACGAGAAAAAAGTAAAACAAAAATCACAGTTATATCGATAATTACGTCAATTGTTTATAGTATTTAACTTTTTGCAGTAGCTATAGTAAAATTGTTGAAGAAATTTTGTTTAACTTTAAAGTACGAATTAGCACATAAAAGATGACTAAAAGTATATTCGAAAACGTAGTCTTATCGAGGATGGGCTACTAAGGGTTAATGACACGGGGGATAACAAAGCCGACGTTTAACATAAGAGATGACCTTAGAGACAAATTTCATGGAATATTATACAAACGGAAAACACAGCGTATTCCTTTGCGTAACAGATATAGAAAAGGTATACAGGCAGGTGCAACTACAGACAGGGGCCGAGTTTCTAGGGTGTACATATAATCGCAGAGAAAATATTCGTTGGAGTTTCTCCTGGTAGCGACAGACTCCCCGATACTTTCGCCTAGAGTATAACGATCGGGTATACCGTTACCGGACATCGACTCCGAAGGTGCGCGATATGTAGTTTACTGGCAAGTGCGACATTACACTCGCAAATGTTATAAATGTTATATCATTGCCATCGATATTACTTAATATCCATGGATTTTCCAGATATTAGTAAATAATACAAAGAGTATTTAATCCATATTGATAGCTACTATTTTGCATTTGTGAATTTTTTATTTGATGTCACACAAGTTTTGCATAATTTTACGAATTTGTGTTTAATATATTAACATAAATTGCCACAATTTTATTAAAAAGAGCTTTCAGTTTTAGTCCAAAAACTTATTTCTTTCTCTTCACATGTTTTGAAACTACAATATTGTAAACATGTTTTTCGAATTTTACTAAAAATATCTTGAAATTAACTTTGGACGATGCACGATCCTAAAAATAGGCTCGTTCGGCACGAACATAAAATATTTATTCCCTCGATATATCTTATTGATATCTATACACAGTAGATTCATAATCTATTACCGATATTATCGATATAACATTATTTCGACATTTTGATTCATAATCTAATCGATACACTCTGCGACATGATGTATGTTTGTTTATTACCCGAAAATTCGTCGAATTAACGGTCAAAAGCTCAATTATATATATACTCTTACAATTTTTAAAATAATTAACAATATATTAATGTGTTTAGATAAAATTACATTCAGATTCAATTAAAGGAGGAACGAGAGGAACCATCTAGGCTATATTTATTAACACACATGTTCAACTAATTATACGAATTCATAGTACAAATTTGCTCTAGAGAGAACATAATTGATGTATATGTAAAGATTGGTTTATTTTTAAAATAAACCTTAATCTCTCTCTTTTATCTTTTTCAATCATTAAAACAGAAAATCCACTTAAGACATGTTCGATCTTTTACAAACACAAATAAAAAGTTAAAAAGTTAATATTCAACTCTTGATCTCCAAATTAATTTATTTGTCTTTCTCTTCTCTTTTCCTGTTGTACTTTCTTTCTTCTCGCTTTTCTTACATCGGTATATAGTTAAATTAATATTAATTAGTAGGATAATTTTGTTTTTAATCTAATAGCTATATATACGTCTTAATTCTTGGTCGCGTAAATTCACGATTGTGTTTATGAAAATAAATAAATTGAAAAAAAATAAATAAATTCATATAAAAGATACATGAAGCTTTTTATTTTTGCTTTATAAGTTCCGTGATTTTTGAGAAAAATACGACAAGTCTTTCGTGGAAATGTGCATTTTATGCTTTCTGCGTATAAAATCGCTGGATTTATCTACATAAACAAGAGGAAAAACAGTTTCGATATAACGATATGAAGACGATAAAAGGAAAGATCTCGATATTCGACAATGTCCAATTTATGATGCATTTTGTGCGCGTGTGAATGTATCGCGTTGATTTTCACATATATTTATGCACACGCAAACGAGATTTGATCCGATAACGCTCTTATTTTGCGAATAAATTTTTCGGCTTTTAAATCTGTACTCATCTAAACGAAACGTAACAAGTGGAAGAGACGCTTTTTATTCACGACACGTATCTCAACGGTACAAACTTCCGCGAGTTTTTGTTAATATATTTGCAATCCTCTGCACGTATACAAAGTTACACTGAGAGAATAAAATAGTTACAGTTACTACAATTTCAGTATTAAGTTATTTTTGGTAATTTCCAATTACATTTTTGTAGTTATTTTAACAATGCGAATTATAGCTGATCCATACTACATTATTGTTGTCATAGCTTTATGTTTAACTTGCATTTATTCAACCATATAACATAGTTTACTACTATAACCTGTGATTTATGTATATAATAAGTCGTACTATAAATATGATAAAAGTGACATTGATCGAAAAATCTATACATATAAGATTATTTTACTATGCAATTATAGTCGCAAATACTAAATACTTTTGTATTTGCAACACAAGGCGCAACTGTAACTCAACGTATTGTTATCAATTCTACGATATCAACATCGAACTTGCAGCTACGTCATCCCATATCAGGATGTTTTGCAGTTTTTGCATATCTTTTTACTGATTTCACTTCGAGATTAGTACTTATCGTAAGAGCGCGCTAATTTGGAATTAATGCAAAAGAAAGAGTTTTAAAATAGCGAAGCGTGTCAAGCTGTCACATTTGCCTTTATTCTTTTATTATAATACCAAAATAGACTGCAAACGGACAGATTCTTACACGTTTAAGACGACGGATAGATTGATTTCGCTTCATTGACATTCTGAGTCGTAAAAAAATAAACTCTCGCGTTCTCACAGATATCTCGAGTCTGTCTCACGTTTAATGTGCACATATGCACATTTGCACGACACCCAGACACCGACAAACCGTCGCAATCTTACACATCATCGTTTGTATAGTTATAATCCCGTAATTTCCATCATATACACTCTGTTGTCTCACGTTTCTACTTGCCACAACATTGCCCCCCGCCGCGGCCGTCGCAAATTCCGTAAGCTGGGAGGTTCCTAAGTGCCTGTCGCATCAAAATTTCGCAATATGGTCATTAGCCTTCCGCACGCATGTATGTACGTGATGCGTGTAAACTGAAAGCGTGCGGACAAATAAAAAAAGATCAAACAAAAATCAAAGGCATTAAGCAAGATTGAATGAAATCAATTGCAAATAAAAATAGATTGTGAGCTAAATTTAATCAAGTTATATGTCAAGATGTTGTTGACAAATTATTGACAAATTATGTAAAATTAAAGTAAATTGTACAAAGATCGAAATAAAACAGAAAAAAAGAAACTTTTAATTCCTATATTCTTATACATAAATAGAAAAATCAACAATGTGAATTCGAGCCTCGTCGAATTTTTTACGCTAGGCTTTGACGAGAATTGCTTCTTTTGATGTAGTAAAACATATATCACGTGAAAGGGCGTAAAGGCTTTCCATTTCTCAAGAAACCATTAAAGGACTTTCCCGGTGGCATGTCTCGCAGAGTAATACCTGAAAGACAACATGACATGACCATGTGGTAAGCATACGAAGACAAATCCCGAGACGCGTTACGATGCTTTTCTCTCGTGGACCATCATTTTCTACGTTCGACAAATATTTAAATCATAATCCAGACCCGCCAGACGTGAAGGCGCGGCGCGAGATATTTCACTGGCCACGAGGTACAACGCCGTGTTACAAGCTATTTAAGCCGCATGTAAATTCGAGCGTGTTTTAAAGCCGACACGAGTGCTCACGAGTGCACACGCGTGTTCTACTTCGCGCGACGTCAGCCAGACTTTTACCAATAAGCTGCAAATAATGCGATAGCGATAGAGCACGCACGACGATGAGCCAATCGGGCTTCACAAATGTAATTGAAGGAAAAAAAAGAGAGAAACGCATTTCTCGTCTTGACAATGATAATAAATACTAATCGGTTTAAAATTATTCGAGAGCAAAGAAAGTGTTCGCTCGATAGCCAAAAATCGGAGTAAAAGTGCAAATATTTTTTTTTAGCCCCGTAGAAATTTGTCTAGAGTATAGAGAAATACTTTCAGAGGGAAGGGGGACCGACTTGATCTACCTAGATACATCTATGGCTTTAGAACCGTTAGAATATAGGTGATCAATGGCACGCGAGCGCTGCTTGGATAGCTTGGACACACGATCTTTAAATGGCGAACAGACGTTGCAACAGATGTGTGGATGTTAGCTTTACCCTTATGTAATTTAATAACCGTATAGACGGCTAATCGCGAGCGCGCAACGTCACGAAATTTGGCTCAATATTAACCGAAAGAGAGTAGGTCGTTACTTTTCAGGTCAGATAATATCCGTTTAGAGTTCTATCGCGGTGGCCGACTTAGAACTCCGATTAATGTCATACTATGGCATTTAAGAGAAGTTTTATCTGCTGAGTCATCGACTTTCCATATTATTTGGAAGATATTTTCTAGATTACAAGCGGAAAAATAAACGTTTTACCTCCGATAAGATTGATAATCATCGGAGATCTTCGAAGCGTTGGAAAAATTTCTGAATGGATCGCTCTATTCTCCCGTTTAACGTTTTAGCTCGCTTCGTGGAATGGGGGGGGCCCCCCCCAAGTCGACTCATCGTACGTGTTTGCTCAACTGTAGACGCGACTTTACACGCTACTTACGTATATATTCACCACGCTGGCCATTAACGGCCAAGTCGCGACAAGGAAAGAAAGGAAACAATTTTTCGCGCTCAAGGACTCTCACGCCGCTTAATAGAGAATTTTTCATGTTACAGGTGCCTCTCGAAAAGTACACGTTATGGTACGTGGCATGCAGATACGACAGGCGAATGCGCGATCGCTGGGAAATAAATAACGTTACGTTACATTAAATTCTCAGCGCACCGTGAAAAGTAATTATTCAAGCTACGCAGATGTGGCAGGACAAATAACCGGCGTCGGTATTTTAACAGCTTGGCATAATATTTGTGCAAATTAATCGATTAGTCTTGTTTTTCTAGATTATAAATGGATCTCTGAGGTCAATCCATAAGACGATACGTGCTTATTACGTCAGTAACGTTTGTTCCAATCATCAATTTCCGTGACAAATGAAATAAAAAAACGAGAATCGTCAATGAGAATAGCAATCAACAGTAATAATGAAGGAAGAAACTGATTAAAGAGATATCTCTAAAGTGTATTTCTTGCTTCGTAAAATTCAACGGAAATACGCGACTCGTTGGACCAGGATAATTTTAACGTGCGCGAAATCCGTTGACAAAACCCGAGGAAGCGGAGAGATCGCAGACGAGAGAGTCTGCCTGACTCCGGCAGGACGATGATCCACACGTTTCGTTAGGACCGGATGTTCGGGTTCGCGAGGAATTTCGAGGATTCGAGAGTGAGAGACGACGACGGTTTTACGGCTGCTTGGCAACAAGGCCAGGCACCTAGCCAGACGAACCAGCCAGCGGGTAACCGGAGGCGCCTATCGCGGGTCCGACGATCCGTTGAGGTCAGAGCCCCTCTCACAAAGAAGGACCCCTCCCTTGGCGCCCTCGAACGTTTATATAGGGTGTCCTGCTCCCGCTAATACCTTACTATCTGGCATTGCCATATGTAATTTTCCCAAGAGAACGCGGCTATTGATTACATTATTTAAAATTTATCTTGAGCACTTTGTCCCAAGAGAGAAATAAAAAATATGTCAAAGGAAAAGGCATGAATCAGGATTTTATATAATAATAACACAAATGTTTTTCTTCGGTCTTTCTTTTAGCCTTAGAAACGTTCGACAGACTCACAAATTTCGCAAACAAAGAGATCGCAGAGTAAATAAATTTTAACGGACAAATAAACGGTGTTTTGCTTTATCTGTCTAGTACATGATAATCTAAAAACACTGGGTCGATAAAGGCGCTAAAGCAAAACACTGTTATTTGTTAAAATTTATTTAAACCAGAAATATCTAACGATATTGTTCTACAGGCCTTTTTCTTTTTAAAACCGAATCATAAAATATAATAGAATTCCGATTTAATAAAAAATGGTTGGGAAATAATTGTAAGATCATGCAAATCATATACGTGATAGTGATAGTGGAAGTGGATAAAGTGTTTGAAGGCGCTATAGAAAACGTGCTGAATGGAACTTCTGTTAGACGCAACAATAAATAAATGCCATTTATTTTTACTACGCTTTATGCACTCGCAATTTGCGTCGCCTACACTCTAATACAACGACAGCTATTGATGTTCTTGCTCAAAAAGAAAACCTGACCTTTATACTACGCTAAATGGCGTGGGCATAACTAAAACTCTGGAAAGTCCAGAGCTCCGAGAGGAAAGAGATTCAGGTTTTATTATTATACTATAAATACGCTACAATGTATGTGCGATATTCCGACAATTGAATGTCTTATTAAAGTCTCTCGGGCAGATAATAACAGTGATAAACGAAGACAAATCGAATCGAGGTTCGATAACGGAGATACGTGTCTTCTCAATAGCAAGATAAAACAACTTTTTCGCGCACGTGCGAAAACGTGTCGTATTTTCGCGATCGCAGTTTGTAAAACTTATTAGCGAGGAAGAAGAGAACAAAGTTGTTTCAAAAACTCTCAAGAGAGATATTGATCGATATTGCCATAATTAATTTCAATTTAATCAGTTAGTCTCTCAACGTTTTGTCACGACTAAAATCGAAAATTTAACATTAGCCTGAAACATTAATGAGAATCAGCGCTATTCGTAAATTATTAGTCAAATTTATGCTTATATTTGCATTTACTGTTAAATTCGTAGTATCAAATTATACTCAATTTAAGTCATTTTTAACCATTCTTATAGGTCGTCACCGCTCAACATGTTATTAATTTAACTATAAAACAGTATTAATTCAACTAAACCAATAGAGTTAAAATAACGTGTCTTGCATTAAAATAATAAAAAATAACACGGTTTTGTGTTAAAATAATAAATTCCGACACATATGATAGTTAAAAATAACAGAATATTATTTAACTGAAGATATTAGTTTAAATTTCATCCTTTAATATTTAACAGTATATAATACAATTGTATATAATAATACTATACATGTAATAATAATACTATAACATATATTTGTATATAATAATCGAGACGCTGAAGGCTCCTGTGACTTCTCGCAGCCACAATTCCCGGACAGACTTTCGTTCGAATTACTACTCCTCCGGAGAACCGGAGACGTTATCCGCGCTGAAATTTCGCGCGTGATTCCGAGGTGCGTCAGTCCAGTTCGGTCACGCCGTTAATTTCGTCATCGTCGCCGACCTACGACCGACTTGCGACACCGGCAACGAGATCTCTCGGCGCGCCGCGCGCCGAGGTGATGGCCGGACTGGCCGGTTCGTTTGACGTTCCTCGCCGGCGCGACGCGACGCGGCGTTTTATCGGATCGCGAAAGAGACGGACTCGCTCACCGCGCATTCGTGAACAATTTCGAAATCGCCCCGTTCCCGCAAAATCACGGCCGTCAACGCCCGCGTCTCGCGCCGCGGTGTGTTTCCACACACTTTCCACGAAGCGAGCGCGGACGGACGAGACGTGTATAGATTCCAAAAAAAGAAAAAAAAAGAGAGAGAAGCCACTCACCCATGTGAGCGAGGTCGATGATCGGGATTTCGCACTTGCTGAGAAGAGTCTCGCAAGTGTGCGTGACCATGGGCGCGCTGGTGCAATAACTCATCCTGACAAGCCGGGGTCTCCTTGGAAATCGGTCGAGATTCCTTTTACCACGCCGGTTCGCTCACTCCTCTCCCGCCGCCCCCCGTCAGTCTCTTTCTCTATCTGTCTCTCGAATCCCTGCCGATGTACTCTCGTCGCAGACCGACTGCCGCTCTCGACTTTCTCTCTCTCTCTCTCCCCCTGCCTCTTTCTCTCTTTCTCTGTGCTCCGCAGCGAGAGCGACAGCAAAAGAAAAAAAAGACCATACGCCGCGCCGCTTCGCGTGCGCTCGACTCGGCCACCCGGTATAAGGCGCTCACCACACGGACTCACTGGAATATCCAAGAGAAGATCATACTACCACGCGCGCACAGGCACACACGTTATACACATACGATATTCTCGCGACCACGCGCGCGTGGATCAAAGCGGCAAAGCGCGGATTTAAAAGGGGGTTGCTAGATTCTCCGGAGTGTCCCCCCGGGGGTCACATGCGCGCGAGCGTGGAGAAAAAAAAACCCCGCGCGCGGAGGAATATGGCTGCCCTTAACGGTAGCCGTAGGAGACGAGTTTATTGTGCGGCTCGCGATGCGGTAAGCGGCATACGTGGCTGCGGACTAGCGGGCACATGCTACGACGGCGTGATGGCGGGTTTTGGAGTAAGCGATCACTCTCGGTTGACCATATTTGATCACCGCGTTCCCAATCAACCGTACCGTCGCGCGGCCGTTCGCAAACTGCCGCGACTGGGCCGACTGGCCCGCGGCCCGTGCCCGCAACCGTTTCGCGAGCCTCGAGCATTCCGCGCGCTCACGAGTACCGCCGAGCGCAACCGAGCGCGATCGAATGCAGCCGAGTGCGGCCGAGCGCGGCCGAGCCCCGTCCCGGGCGTCGACGAAGATCAGCGCGCGCGCGCGGAAAATCATTTTTGCGATCTGCCGTTTATTTGTTTAAGGTAGTACGTCCGTAAACTTATTTTCTTAGGAATCTTGTAAAATTTGGACGGCATATTAATGTAAACACGCTTTCTACACACATGTGCAATTAGAAAAAGATTATTACCGGACTGGTTGAAATAATAAAAGTCAAAATTAGCACTTTTTACATGTATCATAAAACAAAAACGGCTTCCGATATCGCATTTCGAATTGTAGAGATCAAACTACTTTTACGGTTTTAATAAAGAACAAGAAGATGATAAAAGAGACTTGCAAAGATATTCTTACAAAATTACAAAACCTTTGACCGTCTAAATCCGATACGTAAAGTACACAATTTCTGATAGCGGTGGACGACTACACTTTGAAGATCTAATAGTACACATTAGTGTCTATATATGCATATATATATTTATACACTGAGAAAAAATGTCGTTAATTTGACTAAACTCGTTTAGTTGTAGTGATTTGTTTAATGCAAATATTCATATATTTAAATCAAATATACGTGAGTAATATCAAAAAATTCTGAATCTATTTAAATATAATATTTTTTGAATTAACAAATTTTAGCTTGACAGCCCGTGACCGCTGCATTTAGTTGAATCAAATAATATTTCTTTGAATCAACGATTTTTTTTTCTCAGTGTATATGTATATGTGTGCATATAAGATTCTTACTCACACATGGATATAACGCGGACAATCCTAGCCAGATACTATATATCGATCATTTGTCTATATCATTAACTTTTTGAATAAATTGTCACGGACGAACTACCTTAAACCTTAAAACGCATTTGATATGAAAGTTTACTGCAAAATAACGTTTCGTTGTTATTTTCATAATGTCCGTGTATTTAGTTCATTTCATACACACACTCGGGAAAATGATAAATTATACGTACAATCGCAATCGGTACGATCTAAATCTTAAGTAGACCGGAGTAGATATTCTTTCCTCGAATAATCGAGCATGGAGCTAGTTGCGTTTTCGTCGCGTGAACTATAAACCTCGTTCGGAGGATTTTTCGGGTTTCTCCAGAACTGTATTTTCAGCATACGAAAGTGCCGATGAAATGCAATAAGAGGAACACGAGCTCTCGCTCATGGGACGTCACCGGTTCTATTACAGTCGGTCTACAGAATAAGCGCAAAAAGGAGCACGCGGAAGATTAACGCGCATCGAATACCGCGAGTGGCTTTAAAGTCGCTTGCAGTTTTCAGAAATACCGCGTCAGTCTCTAAAACTGTCAATTTGATACGAAATAGCAATTAGAACAACTATGATCGTTGAAAATCGCATGCAGAAAAGACAGAAGCCAGGTAATCACATTTGTAATGTGAACTCATTTTATCGTAAATTCATTATAAAAAGATATCATGACGCATTAAATAAAATGTATGCGATAAAGTTGCGCGATAAGATCGAAGCTACAGAACAAAGTTACAAGTACTTGAATGACGTCAACGGCGAAAGCGAAAGCATCGCTCGTCCTCGTTGTCGTTCGACGTCTTAAACTACACTGAATTTCCGATGTCGATCGGCTTTCAGACAGGAAATTTACTTGCTTCCCACCAGATTACTCATTGCCTAGCCGATGACACGACTTACCTCTAATCGTAATAATTAGCGTTTTGCAATCGTTAATACGCAGTATGTTCGAAAGACAGCCGCCGTTTTAATCGCTCCGAAGATCTATGGTTCATTAACGCAAAGTGGCTTCAACGCGCGCATTTGTTACGAAGACATTCCACGGATATTCTGTGCTCTTCGTGAACGCTTGGTTTAATCTTCGCCACGTCCCAAGTACTATTAAAAGCGCTACAGTTGTTTTCATCTTTTCATACTCAAAATCACAATTTGTATCAGTTACGAAACTAAAGTTCTATGATAATTACTTACACAAAAAGTTATTTTTACTATAAGATTTCATAATACCTTGTTTTTATTACTTATTATATTTTCTTTTATTTTTTTATCAAAAGGTATTTCTAAATCTTTTAGAAATTCACGTTTTTAGATTATAATTAATTCAATATTTGATTATTATCGTTAAAATACTAAATAATAATTATAAAAAACATACAAAAAAGCGATCATTAAAAGAAGTTATTTAGTTTAAAAAATTCAAAGCAGTTGTCTCTCTCTCTCTCTCTCTCTCTTTCTCTCTCTCTCTCTCTCTCTTTCTTTTCCTCTCTCTGTCTTTCTATTTATATTAAAAAGATTTCCACTTACCAATTTCCGTGATTCGAAATAGGATATCTGCGTCTGACCTTAGGCGGTCTAATTTTCCGGTTCTCCTTGGTGAAAACGTCTTTAGCTGTTAACGAACAATAGTGCATGCTCGGTCTTTTGCGCCAAGCGGATTTCTTAAGTGGAAAAAGTCGTGGCACGTAGGTCCTTGACGATGTATTTGTAATAGAGAATGGCACAGCGGAACATCTTACCCGAGGAAAGGACGTTCCCAGAGGGACAAATCTGCAGACCATCTGTGACAATAGAAGTGACGTCGGAGATATGGATAGACAATAGTGCTCGTGGAATTGTTACGAGAGTAATTTGAGACATTAATCAAGATAGTTTGGTTTTACACGTGTATCTAATTTAAATAATTAAATAATTAATTTTAACAGAAAAGTATATGTTTGTTCCGCCAATAAGTGATTAACGAGAAAAACTCTATTTTTAATCGACAACGTTTGGCTATCAGTGTCGTGACAAATTCGACTATTGGTTTTGGTCGGATTAATCGTCAAGACGTTTCGACCATGGGTTTTGGTCTAATTAATTTTAAGTTAAATCTTTCAATCACGAATATTCTGTTGCAACAGTTGCAATAAGTGATTGATTGTAGCAAATTTTCCGTAAAGTACCATTATTATTATATGATGTAAAATGAATTTTTTTTATCAAGGGAATGATAATATGCCGATAATAATCATTGTCATGTAACTTTTATTTTAGGAACGCTTAACACAGATCAGATTAGACAAGCTAACATACCCTGGTAATTAGAAAGGCCAGTAGCACTTGTATAACGATCAAAGTGATAGTCATAACGTAAGCGACTATGACGATTCTGAGAAGAATAGGACTGATGACTTCTGCGCAGCCGTTCACGTTTATCGTTTTGTCATCCGTCATCTCTAAGTGCATACAAGGTGCCGCAGCGCGCAAGTTGCAGCAGCTAAAAGGGACTCCAAGACTTCTATAGTCTTCGTCCGAGATTCTGTTTTGTTCCGCCATTTCCACACGAGACGCGTAATCTACTTTCTTGTTGAAAATATATATCGCAAATTTATATACATTGCTATATTTTTCCTATCGATCTTTCAATCAAGAAGAAAAGTTCTTTATTTAAAAAAATTTATTATCAAAAGTATAATAGAAATGCGACAATAAATTATAAAATACCGACATCAATAAAATTTTTCGACTTTTAAGAAAGAATTTAAAAAGATTAAACCAATACAATGGATTGTTTATTCATCGTCAATCGGCGAATTTTTTAGAATGTTTTCGATACCTGCAATCGAGACAAATATAATGTTGGAAAATTACCTGCCAGTCGAAGAGAAACCAATCGGTATAAGAGGAGTGACCGCAACATTGTAACACAAATTGGATCTCGTCGATTGCGTATTTATATGACGTAACAGTGGCGTACAGATGCATGGAGGCGTTGAAGACATCAATTAAAGTGTCTTGCCTCACATTGATGTGATACCCTATCGAAACTAGTGTCGTTGTGTTCATAGCGGTACACACAATTATCATTATCAAAAGACATCTTAACACCCGCCTAGTTTTCGGACAGAGATTCGATTTGCGCCTGCAAGAGCGCATCCATTATTACAAGTCACAAGCCAAGAGATTATAAAAGGAGTTGCAGCACACAAATACAATTAATTAATATAATCTTATATAATCAATAATGTAATATACAATAATATGTTTTGTATAATCAATAATGTAATAATTAATAGTAAACTTTTACGATAATATATATGTAATTGTTTTTCCGATTTGATTGTTCCTCAATGCAAACCGAAGGTACCTATTCTATATTTTAGTTATAACTTGCATTTTTATACTTTTTACCTCCAAATTATTTATTGAAGAAGAATTAATCGAAAAAATAATTATTTATATTATTGCAAAAACTTTTTAAATATATTAATAAATATTATTCCGCGAGTGCACGCCTCACTTGTTCGTCCATCACTGCGAGTAGAATGAGCGTTACCTGCGTATAGTGCGTACGGTGATAAGGGCGCACGGCAATCCCAGTGTTACGTCCGCCAAGGTAAGGGCGACCGGTTGGAAACCACCTGCGATACGGATCACCTGCCACTCCGCAAATATCTCCAAGGCGAGCACGAGGAGACGCTTTGCCTCGAAGACGGCCAGGGTGAAAGCCACGCCGTAACCGAACTTTACCTCCCATCCGCAGGTGCAGCTTACTCTTTTGCGGTAGACCAGGCTACGGCCGTTCTCCGTCATTCAACGACTGCACGACGCCGCGCCTATTTGATGGACAATTCCGCTCTGTTGTTATGTTGCAGTCTTTTTGTCTTCCTCTAAGTGTCTCGCGCGTGCAAAATAATACGGTACGTGTCCGGAAAATTCGCAATTATATTATCTCACCAATTATATTATTTCACCGATAACGAAGATAATTCCAAATATCTATCTTAATTATGTAATTAAGTTAATTGGAAAAGTGTTTGGAAATTTACGGCGTAAAATAAATGGTTCTACGTAAAGATTATTTCTACCATGTTATAAAATGTTCATGTGCAAATCTATGTGTGTGTATTTGTATATTTAATTGCAAAAGACAAAACTCTTGTACGAATAAATCGTAATTGTTTATATTAATGACGAATATTCTTTCGTTCCACGTGGTTGAAAATTTGTTTGTCATCAGTCATCACTATACTTGACACTGGTACCTTTGTATGTAACACTATTTTACAATGTCGAATGGTCACGTGTCGCGGCCGCCGCATATATGTGCCGTTTATTACTCATCATTGTTGCGCATACCGGAAGAGGTATGTAAAGAAAAAAAAATGTTTTGACGAGATACAATTAGACGCGCCGGGGCTATAATTGACGTGGCGTGCAAATGGATCGCGTTTGCGTGTGCATATTGCACGTATCCTAAAGTGGTTACTACGACAGTTGCGCAATTTCTTCGTCTCGAAATATTGCGAAATTGTGGATCTGTTTATCGGTCGCATGAGAAACATCCATTCGTATATTTGTAATAAACTTTATTTATATATTTAATCGCGATTTTGTCAGTTTAGCAATTAATTAATAAAATAATGATTTAATATAATAAATACTGCAAATTTTCTAAATATAATAATAACATTATCTTCACATTATGTTAATTATTATAAAAGTATTATAACATTTAAAGAGAAAAATTAGTTTTTTATTTAATATAAAAAATAATGTATTAAAATATGACATATACAGAATTACATACATATTCGGTCTTATCCATAATGTCTTACTTAGAAAAAGCGCAGTTTAATACTTTTTATGCGTTTGATGTTGAGTAACATCAACTTAGCGATTGAAAGAGTTAAGATTGAACTTTGAGATTATTTAAAGCAATTTGATCTTACGCGTTACGAACGTTTGAATAAACATTCAAATAAAACTTACCGGTAAGCATCGTGCGCTAGAATGGGATATAATTTCTTGAATCTTTAAAATAAATTTGTCAATTTGGTTATGATTACGTTTGTATAAACTACAAAATATAGAATGTACAACGTGAAGAGCACGTCTAAGATGACATATATGTCGTTCTCCTCGCTAGGTCGATGTCGATATATCTCGAGATTTTGATATTTAAAGTGTCAACGGCAGGAATGCCTGGACATTTTGATATGTATATGACATATATGTACATGTATATGTATATGTATTATGTCCAGGCATTCCTGCCGGTAGAGTGTACTCGTATACAAAATATGTACTCGTATAGGTATGGACATATAAATGTATGTACGGCGTCATTAATGCCTTCCACCTGAAGGCATAATACATATAACGTGCACTGTAGAAATCCCCAGAACACAGATAGGAAAGCATTAATGACGCCGTCTGTACTTGTATAAATGTTATAACTAAATATGATTAACTTACAATTAAAATATATATGTATGCAATTATTAGAATATTTCCATTTTGATTCCATTAAAGTATTTTCATTATAATATTAGAAGCCCAGGCAAACTTTTCAACAATAAGAATGTAAAATGTTCTCATATTACGGTCACTATACATGACATTTTGAAATAGAAAATTTAATGAAATTAATTTCTTTTTTTATTAGAGTAAACTATATATACTTTTAAAAACATATACGTAATTTATACACATAACTTTTTTATTTTTATTCACAGAACATATTGTTAAAATAAGATTGTTTAATTTGGAAATATCCTATATAATTTGGAAGTGTAAATTACTATATGCTAGTAATAACTGGACGGCAGTATAATTGTTTATTAACAACTAAATTAAAAATTAGGACAACAACGATAAAATTTAACATAAAAAAAATACATTTTAAATATTTAAATTATCTGGGAATTATTGTGACATTACTAATGAATAATTGAGCATTAGTATAAATAATTCTTTCACCTTTGGATTACACACTTAGGTTAAAAGCTCTAAAATAGTTGATAACTATAATTATTTTAATTGCTGTAATTGCACTGGCTTATTATTCAGGGTGTCTCGCAATTATCGTAAAATATTTTACTATTTTATTCTGGAGATGAAATAAAGTAAAAAAAAATTTATACATAAATGTCGAAGTTACAATAGTTTTTAATTATAACCAATAAAAAAACCGTAATAAGTATCTCGTAGAACTTACACGCTTAGGCCCGCAGTTATACGTGCATCGGTCTGTCATTTGATGTTGATTTTCACAGTTGGTATCAAGTTTTACTGCATAGCTGATTATTAATAATATTAGTAATTATTATAGTCGATTTTACTCTTCTCAAGACATAAAAAAATAAAAAACAACATAATAAATTAATTCTCATAATTACTTGTCACGTCAAATAAAAAAAAACTGTTTCTCAAGTGTGTAAAATTAAATTTTATATTCCTAATAATAATAATAATAATAATAATAATAATAATAATAATAATAATAATAATAATAATAATAATAATAATAATAATGATAATGATAATGATAATGATAATAATAATGATAATAATAATAATAATCATAATACCTAATACCACTAATAATCAGCTGTGCTGTAAAAATTGATATTAACTGTGAAAATCTACAATAAATTACAGACCGAAGCGCATGTATGTGTAACTACAAATCTGAACGCGAAGTTCTACGCGATACTACTGGTTATCTTTGATTGGTCATAATTTAAAAAATTTTGTGACCTCAACTTTTCATATTAGAATTTTTTATTTTATCTTCAAAATACTCTATTAAAATATTATACGGTAGTTGTGAGACAATCTGCATACGTATATTGAAAAGCGTTACATTTGTGCATATTTTATAGAACAAAATATTATTTATTTTTTCTAAGAATCCTGCATGAATAATTTGTCTTCTTTTATTTTTTTTGTAGGAACATTTACTGCTTTTCAAATTAGATAAAATTATAATTATACAGATATGCGGTAATAAAATTGCATAATTGCGCCTATCAAGCCTTTTCTTTCATTGGTACTTAATTTAATGTAATTTTTTATAATGCCGGTATCCTTTGTTACTTCGATTAAACTCTCAATCAAAGTGATGATGAAATATTTTGATCCTTGCATACTTCTTCCCAAATTTCCAATAAGCAAGATAGGAAACATTTTTTAGCAAGTATATCGAGTATCGCATTAAGCCATTAAAAAACGCACGGAAGAATGAGGACCACCAGGCACTAGGTCGCATCAAGTACTTCAGCACAAAATGTTGCAAATTGAACAAGTACCAACTGTAGAACGGCAACTTCGAGTAATCTAAAAATATATTATTGTATATTATTTATTGTATTAAATATATTATTGTCTTAAATTACATATTATTATATATTATTTATCGTATGTAAATAATACATACATGAATATATTGTATATACATGTATAGGCATTTATATTCAACATTAATATTTACTTTACTTGAACTAATACTAATTACAAAGATACTCTTTCTAAGAAATTGTCACTTTCGCTAGTTATATATCGTTTTTTTTTGCTTCCTCATAGAGGAAGCTTTGTTTTCGTAAAAAAAAATTTTTTTTAGTTGCTTTTGCCAATGTGTTCAGAATGTTCTAAAACGTCGAAAAATCGCTATTTTAAAAAATGTCGGTATGTGTGTATGTATGTGTGTATGTGTGTATGTGTGTATGTGTGCATGTGCCAAATTTACCGAAATTTCTATAACTCCAGAACTAATCAACCAAATCTTAACGAATTATATATGAAATAGGAGTAGAAAAAACTGAAGAATATATAGAATTAATAAAAATTGCTAATAATCAAGGGGTTTTTTTTAAATAAAATTTTGAATTTTTGCAGAAATGTTTGTTTATGCTTTAATTTCCGCAAATTTGGAGATATCGATCTATTTCTAATTTTATTATATTTTTCAGTCTTTTCTACCCCTATTTCATATATAATTCGTTAAGATTTGGTTGATTAGTTCTGGAGTTTTTTGCAAGTAGAAACCTGCACATTGCTTCCTCATAGTTTTTAAGTGTGCAAGTAGAAACCTTTGCTATTGTTTTTTTTTTTAATTCTATAGCTTCGTGAAGCTTAAAACTCTTATTAAATTACCTATTTCAATGGAATGATTATTGTTACGCGCAGTAGAAGAAGCCAAGTGAAGTGTAAAGGCAGTGAACGCTAGCGGCTCGATATTAAAGTTTATGGGCCAGAGGCTCTCCAGCATCACAGTGCCCATATGATTGAAATGCTCGTTCCTGTTTGCCAGGGAAGGAACGAAAACATCTTCTAACAATCTTTGGCAAAGAGCGCGGGATTCTTCGACAGTTCCCGAGCAAAGATTGAATCTAGAGAGAAACAGATGCATGCATTTGAGTGGATATTTTACCAATTAAAAAATCTCCGATAAACTATTTTATTAAAATATTTTATGACGATCTGTCATTGTGCTTACATTTTTTGTTACTCTATTGTATATATGTAATAAAAGATGTAGGAGTACAAACTTGTCGTCCATTCCAAGCATGCTGCCGACGACCCGCCAGAGATGCACTACACCTTCCATTTCCTCGGGAGTGGCATTTATCCCCAGATATTCCTCGCTCACCAAACTGTATCCGATGAATCCGAACTGGGCGAGTGCCATGTCCAATTGCGTTGGCTTATGAACACCAGCCTCGGTGCTTTTTTTGAACGCAATACAGTGTTTTCGACGTACGATTTTTAGAGATTCCAAGAATCTACAATAATTATATATGTATATAGTATCTATATATATATTATATAAATTAATATTGATAATTATTTAACGCAATAGTTTATAATTTATTCAATTTACTTGTTCAGATGCTGACAATGATCATGCACTTAAATATAAAATTGTACAAATTTGTTCCTATCCTTTTTCACGCTAAATTCGAGTCTACAGTAATATCATGTCAGTTAAAATCGGTTCACACTTGAAAATTTGCTTTTCTTGAATCGTATAATTAATTCATAAAAGAATTAACGTTATTTAATAAATACGAATACATAAACCTGGACTTTCATAATAAAATCTGTAAAATCGAATATACAATTCTTCTATATTCAGTTTATTATATATTTACATTTACATAATTCAGAAAACATATCTTCATAGCTCAGAAAATATATCTTTTAAGTTTTTATTTATATAATTTCAAATTTTTTAAAATGTATGTATATAACTTTCTGACAACTTTTAGTACTTATTATTTATTATCGACATTTTTTTATTTAATAAAATAATCTTTTGACGGTCAATTTACATTTTTATAAATTTACCGTGTATTCCCAAGTATCACATATTCATCATTTTTATCTATTTTGTGTGGGTAATTTATAACTGTCATATATATTCCACATATTAGATAATTAAATATTTTTAATATTTGTATTTTTAAAGATTTTCGATATTGAGCCTTCCGCAACATTTTTTAAATATAATTTAAATAAAAACACTTTTTTTTTACTCGAATCTTACTCATTGAGCTTGCCGTTGGGATCCTTTTCATGCCATACGACTGTATGAAGAACCGTCTCCGCATATCTGCGATACGCCAAACAAGGAGTACTGCTCTTTTTGGTAAACATAACTACATCCAATATAGTCGAAATGGCTAAGAGGGATACAAGGCCGCAAAGTTTCGCGATCATCATGGAGAAAACATTATTGTAGAACGTTTGCTGTCCCAACTGAAATTTCTTCTCGTCGTAAAACGGTGGTAATTCTGGTTTCATATCCTCGAAGTCCATTATACTTTTAGGTCCTTCAGTGAGAATAATTCGCAGTCGTTCTTCCACCGCATCTAAAAATTCGAATTTTTTGATGAAATTGCAAGCAATTTAGCAAAATCGTTAAATCGTTAAATTTTAGAATAAATTTTATTTATGCGGTATAATAAAGCGTGGAATATTTTTATCTGATAAACTTAGATGTTTTATTTTATGTGTTATGTCTTTAACTTATTCTTTGAATTTAATATGCTTTCTCCTTTGTGCATACAAATTATAAGTATTATTATTATTTATTCATTCAAAATTTTTACTTTTCCTTAAATAATATATTATTAAAAAAAAATGTTTTTAAAAAATATTCCTTTGAAAGATTAAAATAATATTTTGTTACTTTAAATTCTTCTCTTCTTATCGTCAACTGTATATTTGATCAAGGTGGTTGCTCCAAAAGGGATTCTTGCTCAAATCACCCATTATGCGGCACAATTTGGAATTTCCGAAGACACGTTCGGCAGAACAAGAGGACATATGTAATGACGTCGTGCGGGTGATCGCACGGACCGATTGTACATGTTCCGCATGTAGAAATCTCGAAATCAACGTTAACATCTGCGCGTGCACGTGGACGGAATCCGGGAAATTTCACGAGTTTAAAAGTTCGACATAATATATGTCCTACGTAATTATAATTACGGATAAATACAGATATCTGTATATAGCAATTGAAAATAGCATGAGTGAGCGTATCTATTGGTCGGGTAAAAAAAATTAATTAACTCATAGTCGTACGGGTGAACGCACGGACCGATTGTACATGTTCCGCATGTAGAAATGTCGAAATCAACGTTAACATCTGCGCGTACACGTGGACGGAATCCGGGAAATTTCATGAGTTTTAAAAATTCGACATAACATATGTCTTACGTAATTATAATTACAGATTTATTATATAATTATAATTACAGAATTGTGTTTTATATCAACGATTAAAGAAATATCTGACATCAATATTATTCTCATATACATATACCGAGTAAGGAAAAGCGCTCAAGGTCAAGTAAGTACCACCGTTTGATGCATTTGTTGAAGGCTACAACTTATGTATAAAACATTTTTTCCTAAAATGTCTTGTTTTCGAGATATTTCACCGGTGCCAGATTTTTTCCTCACTCGGTATATATGTATGGGAAAATGGCCATCGGTGTGTTTGCTTTATTTTTTAGTACGCTTGTAATTTCTAAAAATATTAATTTTTTATTAACAGTAGACATCATATAAAAAAATGTAAACAGAAATTCCATAGAATTAATAAATTATTATAAATAGATTTTATCGTAATTTTAATTTTAAAAAGCGACAGAACATCGTTTATTTTTAATGAAAAACTGACTTTAAATGTATATACACATGGAAAAAAGAAGTCGTAAAATATGAACAATTAACATTTTTTCTACTGCGAGAGCTATACACGGTCTTATAAACAGGTCTGGACACTTCGGCTCGGCAAGCATTCCCCAAATGATGCCAGAAAACCAATATGGCGTCAGAAGTAGTAAACGCTTTCTGTGCATGCACGAACCAATATATATATAGAGTAGATAGTCCGTCAATGAACCAGTTGTACACTATGAACCTTTGCAATATTTCATAAATATAGTGTTGCTAGATTGTGCTTGTTATCATGCAACGACTCTCATTTGAACTTTGAACCTCTCTCTTCGGCTCCCCAATCAGCCGGCAAATCGCGTGAAGGACAGTCGTTTGAAACCACATTTTGTGATTTTTTTCGTAACTTTTATGTATTTTTCATGTTTTTGTTGTTTATATCTATTATTTTTTTCATCATTCTATAATTTTGTGTGTATATTTGGCTTTATATAATTCTGTAATATATATATAAGCAACTTTCTTCTATTGCATTATTTTACCGTATTTTTTGAAGATTATAATAAAAAATGTTGTATGTCCTCCGATTATGTCATTTAATTAATCACAAATTATAAGAAAGCAATATAATAATGGTTAAAGCAATATAATAATTTCTTATTACCTCTGCAGTTAATATAATGCGAACTCTGCACCAGTAAATTTTTTTAGCAACTCGTTAACGTTTCGACAAACTTTTTTTGTAGGAAAAAAACTTTCACTAAGTAACATTATTACCACATACAACATTGTGTCACACCTAATATCCTCGATACATAGATTTTAGTATATGTTTCGAGAATATTATATAATACTTCCCATCTCGATATATGGAAGCCTTATGTACGTAACTAACATAGTTTCTTCATGTTGTGAAATTCTTGCATGGTTCACTAAGTGTAACCTTGAAGAGGTACTGCTGTTTGGCACATATACATACTTTACAATTGTTTGTTTGCATCGGTCTTTAATTTAATTATATTTACTTAGATATATTTTGCATTTCTTATAACTTTCCAATATATGTATGTAGGTAATATTTCCAATATTTGTTTTATGTAAATATATTTAAACATATAGTTAAAATTTGTTTAGTATGATATGTTATTTAAATTTTTTAGTGTTGCAAATACTTAATATTATTTTAGTATGTATATAAAATATCTCAAATTACAATTTTGATAAAGAAAGTTCCATTTCTAATTAAAAGAAAATAGTTTCCAAGATATTCGAAGATAAAAGCTTATTAAAATTAAGGTCTATAATTTAAATAAATATAAATAAAATGTAAATAATATTATGTAAATAATAATATTATATAATTTAAATAAATATAAATTAATTAAATATAATAATATATTAATCAATTAAATATAAAAGCACATCACAGAACGGTAAAAGAATTGAGTCAAAACTAAATTTGTTTATGGTACATGATATTATATAAATTCGTAAAAGTAAATTTAAACAGATCTGAGTAACTTATTTTTTCATTATTCTATAATTTTGTTTGTATATTTATATACTTCATATAATTCTGTATAAGCAACTTTCTTCTATTGCATTATTTTACCGTATTTTTTGAAGATTATCATAAAAAATGTTATATGGTCTACAATGAACCATTTTGTTTTTTTCTATAGTTATCTGTGTTATAAGTCTTATTAAACTGATTAGTTGTTGCAATAAATAATAATCTAAGTGAGAGAAAGTCTGATTAAAAATAATGATTTTGATTGTAAGCTTCAAATAATGAAAACATAACATATATAAAATTCGAAGTATAGGTTCCAATGGAAATCCGAACGAATATAAAAAACGGTCTAATTAACCCTTCAGGGGCCACACATCGATCCCGTTGGAGTAAAATGTTATAATTTATAAGATAGTGGGACGTCTTAAAAGACGTCCCTGATGAGTTTTTTTAGTTTTTTTAGTTTTTTTTTTAATTTACATAATTATGTATACAGGCCCCTAAAGGTTAAGAACCAGGCGCGGTAAATAATGCGCGATAGTTTTATTTTTATCTCTATTTTACATATCTTCCAACCTTGACTTCGCGCCGACTAGAAACACAGCTCCGGTTGGAATAGTAAAAATCCCCCCCCCCCCTACACCTAATTAAATCGATTCGACTTAATTTTAGATGCTACAAACATCTAAATAACTGTAAAGAAATCATTGTGAAAAATATTATCTCAGCCAGGGTTCGAACCTGGAACTTCCTTCATTCCGTGAAGGTGTCGTACCAATTCGACCACTGAGGCATGTGGTAATATTTATCGCAATAACCTATTATTAGTTGTAATATTACGCGTACTTTTAGCCATTCTAGTTTTAATTTCTATTCTAGTTTTAATTTTTACCTCGTTTTTCGTAAATATAACTTCAGCACCGTTTTGCTTCCTCATAGAGGAAGCTTTGTTTCGTTATTGTATTTACTGAAAGTAAATTTGTTGTTAATTTCGGTACATATAAGACTTCTTTTAATATGCACTTACTAAATTCAAGGCTGCCTATACTTTCTGCCTGCATCGTTTCTTTCGATTTTGCAACATTAATTTGAATATGTGACTTCTTTAATTCTTGGAAATGACTTTTGTTGTTTGTCATATTTGACGTGCTTCCCGAATCAACAATCCAAGAATCTTCCTCATACATCTCACTTAATTGTAAGTAATGCAATCTTTTTAACATGTTTATTTTTATCTTGCTTCTTGTTCTTAAAATAACAATCCTTTTCCAAATGATTGTTTTTCTTGCAAATATGACACCTTTTCTTACTATTTTCTTCTTCATTGCAATGTTTTGCTATATGACCATTTTTATTACATTTAAAGCAACGTTTTGTCTTTTGGTGTAAACTTTGTTTTGCAGAACTTCGCCAAGTGACCAAATTTATTGCATTTATGGCACTTCTTTTGAGCAATAGTTGATATTATTATCTTTTGCGCAATCGCATCTTTCTTTCGCCATAAATTATTTCTTTCGCCAACACTAATTTCTGTTACAATTTCTAAAACTTTATTTGCACGAAACATTATTTTAAATTGAATTTCCAAATCTGGAAATTTTTAACACACGTTAACTTCTCAATATTAAAATAGTCTTCCGCAACCTTTGCCATTTTTAGAATATAAAATTATGTTATATAAGACTTGTGCCAGAACCGTTTTACTATATGCTCCGGTTTGGGCGGCAGCTCACAAGTCGCATATCAGAAGAATTCCAATCATGCAGAACAAATTTTTTTGCATCATCATTATTATTCCTAGAACTCGCATCTCCGATTTGCATACACAAACATAAGTAGAGTATGTTAATAAAGTTATTTATGAAATGATAACTAAAGTCTATAAACCTGATCACAAAAATCTTCTCATCAGCAACATCGGAAATTATAGCACAGATGAAGTTCCAATGACTATTAGATGCAAGCTACCTAAACATTATTTAGATTCAATGTAAATATATCCTTTTCCTTTTCCTTTTCCCCTCTTCTTCTCCTTAAGCCAGCTTTACAGGTCGCGTGTGTCATGGGTTTTTTGCAAATTTTTTCCCAATATTTACACTCGGAAAATAAACTACTTTTTCATAATGCATTGTATATGTAAAATACTAATACAGATATGTTTTATGTAGGTAATAGGTTTGTTCCTGGGTACTGCAAGAGAAATAAAGGATCCTAGGAAAAAAAACTTGCCATTTTTTAATTTTAAAGTTTTAAAAATTTTATTCAAACCAACACGTTTTAAACCGGCACGTATATTCTTTATTCAATATCGAACACGTTATAAATTCTTTACCTATACCTAGGTACACGTTATATAATCTTAAAAAAAAAAACAATACATATTATGATATGACAAATCAATATTTCATTTATCGTAATCTTGAAATCTGCGTATCACTTTTAAATATCTTTAATATTTTTATTTCAAATTCTTTATTTTGTTTTTACTTTTATTCTTTAATTACTTTTCTTTACTTTTTACTTTTACTTTATTTTACTTCACACTATTTTATTTAACTTTGTCACTTTTTCTTAACTTTTTATTTTGTTCACACTACTTTTAAGTTAGACTTTATTTTACTCATACGCACATTTTAATTTTACTTTTATATTCAAAATCTCTTATATCTTTAATCTTTATTTATCTCAACTCTTATATCTAACATTTCTAAATTCTTTATTTATCTCAACTGTTACATCTATTTATGCGTTTGTAGTCTATCTGTCAAGAACTAAAGAGATTGTTGTTTCTCTATATGTATAGCACTATATATTTAGTTGTACGAAAAAAAATGTTAACACATTATCCGTAAACTATGAAGTCAGTACACTGGTTGATAAGAGAGAAAGAATTATATTATAACACAAGTTCACAATATGACAGTTAAATTTACAGCAAATATAATCTGAACAGACTTATCACTTATCTCGTATGTAGCTCACAACACGGCTTACCACACTGCACGTAACACGGCTCACAACACAGCTCACAACGTCTTATTATATCTACTCATAATATATATTTGCACACGTCCGCTCTAGTCCACACACGTCCACACCACACGACGGCTCGCGAAGAAAAGGGACGAGCAACAAGGGACTAGCAACACGTTGTTCTGATGTTATTTTAATATTTTACTAGTTCACTCTATTAGACTTTTCATAATTCATTTGATTTAAATTACTTGACTACTTCAACAAGAACGAATCTTAAGAAAGTGATGAAAAACGGATGTATAGTCGAAGGACACTTTAGGAATACTAGTAAAAAAAACCCCGAAATTATTGACCATTTTAGATTTAGAAATACAATAATAAATAGACCTCGATTTTCGCAATTATTTGACGTAAAGAAGCGACTGGTTTTATTTTAGGGCGCCTAGATCTTTGTTTTTGTTAAATTTGCATAACGCTTTTTATAGAAAGTTTGGCAAGATTTACGAGACATATATAGTATTAATTATTTATATATATATTTTTAAAGCAAAATTATTTTTATCTTTCCTTGAAACATGGAATTGTATAATATAAGCTTTATATACAACATTATTCATTGAATGTATATCTTATAACTTCGAAATAATTTCTTATCATTAATAATAAGCTTCAATTATAAATCACGCTGACTTTAGTAAATCTATAATTACTAGAGCTTATTAATTGATTTGGTTGTAAAGTTTTAAAAAGAATATGAAATTTATTACTTAAAAGAATTGATGTTTAAGTGCGAACTCTATGTAGTTCGCACTTTAGTGCAGCGATTTCTTCAAGCGCGAGTTGTGTAATGCAGCAAAACTGCAGTAAGAACTACCAGCGAACATAAGTCGAGGTCACAACATTCACAATTCTATTAGGCATATTTTCGCTTTTCTTATTAACGCTGGATGATAACGGAAAGAAACTTTGCTAAACCACTGTTTACTGTCTGTGCTTTAATTAATTGTTAAGTAGATTTATTATTATTATTTTCTATACTATTTATGTAAAATTTTGTATTTGCACATATACTTTATCATTATCATTATTATTATTTTTTACTTATACATATTGATTATATTTATAATCTTCTTTTAAATACAACAAATGCTACAAAGAGATATGGACAACGGAGTTACCAAAATATGTGATGAAAGGGTGAAAGGAGAAAAGATGGGCAAGGATAGCAAAGGTTCAAGTTAGGGAATGGAGTCAAGGAGTCGAGATATTAGAAAAAGGAAGAAAAACGAAATGCAGACTATGTGATAGGAGGGTTGAAGACGTGGAAGCACATATTGGAAGAGTGTAACGAGTGGACAGATTATGGCATGACAACTAAAGAGAAGGTGGTATCTATTAAGAGAAGGACAAGAGGATAACTCTTGGATGAGAAGATTAGAGAAGACAAAGTGCGCGAGAAAGGAAGAAAGTAGAGCAAAGGAGAAAAAGCAAAAATGGATATCTATGATACTTCATGTGCATGTTGCTTGTGTACTCGTATGTACATACATATATGAAATCAAACGTAGGTATACAAATGGAAGTTTTTGTAATCTCTCCTCGGGGAATCAAAACTAACTATAAACCTCTTTTTACACTATTTATCCGTATTTTTATGTCTGTACACATGCTTTATTTATTATCATTGATATTATTATTTTTTTTAATTTATATTAATTGTGTCAAAAATCTTTATCTTTATTTTTATCTTTATCTAAAACACTTTATCTGCATGTAAAAAATTTCTTATCTTCGGCACTTCAATAAAGTTATTATTATTATACGTGGAAAATCTAAAATAACTATACTAAATCAAACTATACATATGCATTTTTTTGTAAGTCCTCCGATTATGTCATTTAATTAATCATAAGAAAGCAATATAATATTTCTTATTACCTCTGCAGTTAATATAATACGAACTCTGCACCAGTGAATTTTTTTAGCAACTTTATTAACGTTTCGACAAACTTTTTCTGTCGAAGAGAAACTTTCACTAAATAACATTATTGCCACATACAACATTGTGTCACACCTAATATCCTTGATACATAGATTTTAGTATATGTTTCGAGAATATTATATAATACTTCCCATCTCGATATATGGAAGCCTTATGTACGTAACTACATAGTTTCTTCATTGTGAAATTCTTGCATGGTTCACTAAGTGTAACCTTGAAGAGGTACTGCTGCTTAGCGCATGTACATACTTTACAATTTTTTGTTTGCATCTATACTTACATATATTTTGCATTTCTTGTAACTTTCTAATATATGTATGTAATATTTTCAATATTTGTCTTATGTAAATATATTTAAACATATAATCAAAATTTGTTTAGTATGATATATTATTTCAATTTTTTAGTGTTGCAAATACTTAATATTATTTTAGTACGTATATAAAATATCTCAAATTACAATTTTAATAAAGAAAGTTCCATTTCTAATTAAAAGAAAGTAGTTTCCAAGATATTCGAAGATAAAGCTTATTAACATTAAGGTCTATAATTTAAATAAATATAAATAAAATGAAAGTAATATTATGTAAATAATAATATTATATAATTTAAATAAATATAAATTAATTAAATGTAATAATATTAATCAATTAAATATAAAAGCACATCACAGAACGGTAAAAGAATTGAGTCAAAACTAAATTTGTTTATGGTACATGATATTATATAAATTCGTAAAAGTAAATTTAAACAGATTTGAGTAACTTATTTATTTATACATGCAACTGAATGAAAAAACCCATATCTCTTTCGTGCAGAATAACTGACCTGCCATAGCAGCATTATCCGGGAAACTTTGAATCATCTTACAAGTCGCTTTATTTTAACATCAGAAGACAGCGTTGTAAATAGTCCACCTATAAGTGCAAGTGATATGATTCAAGGTATAAGTGATGGCACAAACGAGCAAAACTAGTCAGGACAATATTTAGAGCGTGATCCTGCACTATCGCGAGACATGTACCGCGAAAGTCTTAACCGTACTGAACGCACCTACAAGACTTGCTACAGGAACTCGTTTTGCACATCTTCTGGAGAAAGGAGCCCCTTCCACCTTTCCTCTTCCCTTCCAACCCATGATACTTTTCGTGGGGAATAGACTTGTAACGTCGAAGAAATGTTCTCCTCATTATTCCAAAAGCAGACGTGTTGAAATTCCTCTTTTATGAAAATCTCTCTCTCTCTCTCTCTCTCTCTCTCTCTCTCTCTCTCTCTCTCTCTCTCTCTAATTTTCTGAATAATTATTGCTGGTCTTTGATCCCAAAGATTACACTTTGTGTGATCGCAATCTATATATTTTTAAAACAAGTATGGAAAGTCGAAAGCCCACCTCAAAAAAGTGATTTAAAATGTTTGTCAGATTTATTAATAATAGTGAGTCTGTCATTTTTACAATAATAAAAAGTCATTTATAATGACGCAGACAATCTGTGATTATATAAATCATTTCTTGTTGATGTTTTTGTATCTGTTCTTCTAGATGTTTTATTAAAAACAATATAAGAAGCTCGGGTTAGCGAACAGAGCTAGATACACGTGCTTACAATATTTGTTATAATAAATTAGTTATAATAAATATTGTAAGCTCATATACATATACCCAGCTTTCGCTAGCCCTATTCTCTTAAGGAAGTTCACCGGTCCTTATACTAGAAAAAATCGAAATTCTATAGATTTTCTTGAAACTGTGAATATACGTTAATTTAGATGTGCTTTATGCGTGGTATAAATTTCAGTACCTCTTGCGGTATAAAAATCGAGATACTGAGCCTTAAAGTTTCAACTTTTACTAAATTTTTACCGAACTATATGTTATACAGCCTCGATAACTCGATCGTATCGCGGGTAAACTCTCCGTATCTTTCTGGAGGTTGACAGTGCATCTGCATTTCTTGATGAAAAATATCGTGAGTTAAATTAAATAGGAATTGGCCAGTTGGGTCGCGTAATCTTGAATTAATTTTTATCTACGTACTGGCGAACTGAGTTATTTCCACTATAAATATAAAATGCTTTATATTTATAAATTTATATATATAAATTCTTAAAAAGAGCGTAAATGCTCAAGCTGTTTTAATTATTTTACTCAATTTTTTTTTGAAATTAAGTTACAAATAATGTCTCGAATAAAACAATATATACAGTATATTATATTTTTGCTTTCAATATAAAACTGTATGTAATTATTTAAGTATAAGAAATATGTAACAAATATTATATTATTGATCAGATCTTAGCTATACTTGGAAATGTTTGGGAAATTTCTATATGGGTGGTTACTATAATGATATGCCTTTTTTTTAATCTGTAAGATGCAGGACACGAATACGGATTGAAAACAAGGCTTTAGCATATTATTATAACCAACATATCCGTATTTTGATAAGAAAATATCATGATATAATACGGTGATATGATACAAGTCTGGACGCAGTTTTATATTCTTTTTAATTATGCAAACGTGATAATATTTACGTTTTATTAAATTTTTTTTACCATTAACCTTTAAACTTTTACACAGGGGTACACAATTGAACTACAAATTTTAACTATAACAAGACAACCTCTGTTAGAATCATGGGATGACATATTCTCGCCGCCGAACGACGAATAAGTTTGTGATACCTTTTTAATAATGGACGTAAATTTTAGTTTTGACGTTAAAAATTTTTTATATCCATGGCAATGTTACTGACTGTTGCCATTACCTCTTATGTGATTTGCGATTCGTGCTACAATTATTTAATAATATTTCTATTTATATTTTAATTATGTTAACTCGATTAATTATATAACTCTGTCGCATGTAATTAATATCTTAATTCGCTTATTTTTTAATTTATTTAATTATGCTAATGAAGACTATCCAAGGACAACAAAAAGTCAAGGTAATGTCATTGTGATGTAAAAATAACGGGAAAAAGTCAGAGGTTGATCACTGCACTATTATGACTCCAAAATGACTGTACGGTAACTATCTGGAAGCATCTATACAAACAGGTTTTTTTAATTTCTGCGAGGATATTGCCTGGCACTTGATTGAAATTATTATATAATATATAAGTTGAAAATTATAGTATATACTAAGGTAATAAATGTACCAATGTGCCTGGACACGTACCTATGTTTGGATATTTTTATCATTTTAGTTCTTAAATAAGTTATAACGCGAATTAAAATCAAAGAATCAAAGATAAGAATTTTTTTTGTATTATATTTTTATCTTTGATTTTAATTCGCATTATATTTATTTAAAAACTAAAGTAATAAAGGTGTCCAGACGTAGGTTTTAAGTATCCCGGCATTTACCTTATTATATATCAACAAATTATATATAGTGTTATATTAGAGTCCCTTTAATCAGAGTCTGCATGGCCAACTTGCAGTTCTGACAAAATTCTACAAGAAAGAAGCTAGGATATACATTCACTATCGTTTTCTCTTTTTTTCTATCTTTTTCTTTGTCTCTTTTTTATCTCTTTCTCTTTCTGTTCTCTTGCTTTTGCTAAGAAATGGCGAACCAATCAAAAGTTGCTACCGTATGACCAGATTCTGATTACGAGGGACTCTAGTGTTATATTATGGTACATATATATATATATATATATATATATATATATATGCTCCCACACATGCATTGACTTATGTGTTCTCCTTGGGCTAAGTATAGTCAAAACGTTTACATTGCCTACCATTGGACAATAAACTATAGCTATATTTAACTGTAACATCTTTTATTCGACCCTTTTATTTGACCCTTTGACTTCATACTTGTTTTACATGTAACTAGCGCTTACTTATTTATTTATTATTATTTTAAATTGTACAATAAAAAAAATTTATTGCAGATGTCTGAAAGTTACAATTAAATATTTCATAGATAATGTGCCTTACGAAGTATAAGTTAAAACGAGCAGCTCCGAGCATTAAGGCTTCAACGCCTCCTTTCTAATCATTTATTTTAACACATTCACTATAACGCGACGTGCAAATGCAACATTATTTGTTTCACGTTACATAAACGCATGTCCAAATCTCTATTTTCGAATGCGCAAGGTAAGAGCGACGCGTGATATCACGTCGCTTTCACTATCATCGAGAAACGGAAGATGTTTTTGATCGTCAATCGGAAATCAGATGTAACAGTCGCGCAGATTCACTCGCGAGTTGTTAATTCCGCGACATTTTCGTCGCTTTCAATTCCTCGAAGGGATGACGCGATCGAATCATTGCACTTTGCGTTCACCGCCGCACTAATGACGCTCTCGCAAATCACCATTTGTCACCGGAAAAGGACGCGTCACTGTTTCAAATTGATCAGCGGCGACAGTGGCAGGTGGTCGACAAAACTGACTTTGCTTCGTGAGAATGTACGGTGCGTCTTAGCGAGTGAGAGTCCATTGCACGCCTCGTTTGGCATAGACAGGAAAGGGAAAGTTCTCCCTCTGTTTCGCTCTTCTCGCACGGAATCTTTTTCTACGACACGATTCGAAGCGCCAAAATGATTCGTCACGATATACATAATAGTGAAAGCATTAGTAGAGCTCTATATTATTTTGATTTAAATTGTTATCCGCTCTCGTGCATCATCTACATACCTTAACTGATAAATACTTGTTTTATGCGTTTCGATTTTGTGAAAGTTTGCAGAAATTATTTCAAATATACAAGTCTTGAATATCATATGTAATTTATATATTTTCCATTACTATTACAACATATTGCTATTTTAGGATAGCCCTACCTTCTTCCTCCCTTATTCTAATATTCCTTAATTTCTTTTAGTTCTCTTTTCTTTCCTTTTTTATGACAATTTTTTTCATCCAGCGAATTTCCGCCAGTAGTTATTGCATCATTGCATTTTACAACGCAATAAATTTTTTTATATAAAGAGCACGAAGGAACGTAAATTTTTTAATGCTATTGAGATTGGTGTAATTAAACAGAATTTTTGTTAAAAGTGACGGCCTTGAACATTGAGACAGGCTTGGCATCTTTCTATGGCTACGTTCGGGGAGCGCGCTATTAGCGCTATTACATCATTCTATCTTTATCGCTCATCAGGTATAAAACAAGGATAGAATAAGCAAATAGCGCTAATAGCGCGTTCCCCGAACGCAGCCTATCTCGGCAGCAATGGCAGAGCGGCACTGAGTACCTGTTATTGCTTCACATGCTTGAATAATTCTTTGTTGTAAAGAATTAACGTCATTAACTGGCCTTTTTGTTTAATAACATCCTAAATAAAAAATCCAACGACGTCAAATCTGAAGAGCGCGCAGGCCAAAATAAGCCACAAGTTTTGACATAAATTCTTTACAACGAAGAATTACTTATTCAAGCATGTGAAACAATAACAGGTATTCATTGCAGTTTTCAAGAGAGAGAGAGAAAGAGGCTGTCACTTTGAACAAAATTTATAATTGTGTAAAAATTTTCTTATTTTTTAGTAATAAAGTAGTTGAAGCACACTATTAAATTATTTATTATAGCCTAAAAACAAATTCATAAAATTTTATAATAAAAATGTTTAGATGTCAATATCTCTTAAAGTCTTAAACAAAGTGTTTACGGGCATATCTCCATAGGAAAATTTTTTCTTGTTTTGAGGTCCTAAGTTCATATTTTAAGTTAGAACATTTAACCCTGAAACACACCTGTGGTATATAGAACATTTTTGATCTCTCGAAGAATTTTTTAGATATACTGAAAGAAGTCAAAAATCGTTTTACATATAAGAAGTGATTTTACGTTTAAAACCGTTTTTTACTTTAACTGATAATTTTTTAATTTATCTATTTATGTACGTATAGCAGTTTTATTAAAATAAGAATATCCGACGTCGCTAAAGCTGTAACCTTTCATCTCCATATCTCGCGATAATTGTCTGATTATATTTCTGTCCTTATTTTTTTTAATATTCGAGAATCTTTATTATATATACAGATTCTTATATTTTTTTCATATCTGTATCTTACTGTTAAAGTGATATCTATAGTTAAAATGTATTTGCTTTTCCAACCACAATCTCTATATCTCTCTACTTGATTTCAACAGCTTCTTCTCTTGATCTCTTCATTTCCGATTCTTACGGTAATGTATAATATTTATCTCGCTGACTCTCATTTAAATATTCTCTCTCTATTCTTTTTTATTTAACTTAAGCATTTCTTAAATATTTTGTTAATTAAATTTCCTAATTTTTTGTTCAAATTTAAGTACTCTTCACTCTTCTTGCTTTTACGTTCATTGTTTTTCTAATGTATTCCAGTCCAATTCCAACAATCGTACGTTTTATGTCATTACAAAATCAGCTTCGATTTTCTACACTTATAATTAAATGTCTTTCTCCAAAGAATTAAAGAAACTCCTCAGCATTTTCTCATTTGCTCTCTTTCTTCGTTTTACTAGCGTTACGTCACCTTACATATCTAAAATTTTTGAGAAAATTAGAAAGACAAGGCTATTAAAGGAGAATCTTTTTTTTTTATCAAAAATACTTTTGCTGAAAAAAGTTTAAAATAATCTGTAATATGGACGTAAGTAGTCCACAAATTCATATCTATTACACATATATTTATTATATATTTTATAATTTATTATAATAGATTTTTTATATATAAAATAAAAAACGTATCAATACATAAAAAGGTAAAAAATTATTGATAATAAAAAGATAGGCAAAGAGCTTCTAATTAATTTGATACATGTACATTGCCAACACCATATCCATATAGCTAACACTTGTACTTATCAGTTTTTAATATTTGGGATCAAAAAATGATAGATAAAAATATAAAATTATAAATAATATAAAATTTTAATAAAATTTTAGTTACACATAATTTAATTGTAAGAATATGCAATACTGAGAGAAGATTATGACAGACAACAATCTTTCTTGATATCTTCGAAAGAGCATGGAAGTCTTAAGAACATGGAAGACAGTTTTGTAATTTACGAGATTAATTATGTCTAAGGTTCAACGGATAATAAAGCGAGATATAGATAAGCAAACTTTGGAAAAACCATGTATTATAGAATAATAGATTACAATATTTGTGGTAATAATGATATAATAAACTGCAATATACCTGGACAATAATAATAATCAATAAGAATCTAAAATAACACAAATACTGAATACATATTATTAACAATAATGAGAGGAGGAGCGGCGTCGAGGAAATTTCGGCAGAGAAACGAGCCAAGCCGCTATCAAATTACAATTAAAAAAAAGAAACGTGATAAAGTCATAAAACTGACAAAATTCTCATCGGCGTTCGAGTACGCTGTTCTCCGAAGACTTAAAAGAAGCACTCAGAATCACGATGTTTCAGTATCGTTATTAAAGATCCGCATTTTTTTGCAAAATGCATAAATTTAATTCGCTTAAATAAACTTATAACTAAACGTCCGCCAACGCGTACTAAGCGCCATTCGCCATGTCTCGTATTCAAATGAAAACTAAAAGAAAAAAAAATTAAAAGAAAAAAACGATACAGGACTGTATACTTTACTCGTAGATAAATAAATATATTAACAGGATCAGAATTTTTTGTAATTAGAAATCATTATTATCGTACGGCTACGGTAATAATTTCACATGCGAGGGTGAACCACCTTCACTTCGCTTAAAACGTCTTTCTCTCATCGACGAAGCTCTGCGTTTCGCGAAAGGCAAGTTGCTATTTATAGCAAACTGTAATTTGCGTAGGTCTCACAATCAGTGAGGTCCATCACACTTGTTGATTCTAGGGAATAAAAAGCTCATTCGCGTCTTATAAATTATTCGTGAGGCTGTATCGTCCGCGGTTTTCCCCGTCGAGTCCGTGCCATTCGCAATCTCATTTTCGAAACGTAAAAAAATCAACGCGAGCAACGACACATCGATCTGCATGTCGCGACGCGGTTTAACCGAGTCGTCGCTTCCATGGCGCTTAGTGCATTACTAAATATAACAATTGGTCTACTACATCGTAGAAGGGACTCAGGTCGCAAAATAATGTCGCTAATAGTGGTTACACAGCCTTATTCCTACATTGTTTCTAGGAGAATTCAGCCGATATATCGTGAGGTCGCGATTTTCAAAAATAACAGAGGTATTTTTGCATCATCACATTTTTTTTAAGCGGCGCACATTTAATTTATCTTCTTTTTTTTGCGTTTACAATTGCACTGTCTCTCTCTCTCTCTCTCTCTCTCTTTCTCCGCGGATTGGTCCTTTCCATACGATTGTATATAAACAAATAACTACTCGCGAGCTGAGATCTCTCTCTTAATGATACTAATGAAGCACCTCGAATACACTGAACAAACGTGACGAAATGTCCGGGAATAAAATTCGAGAGGAGACGATTTTCTCTTCGAGTTCGAACAGCTCACAAGTATATTATAAAATATCGAAGCATGCGACACGGGGATCACGATAAAAGTGCGGTTTGCAAATTTAAATAGTTGCAAAGAGTCTCCCTGTAGTAGTCCGAATAGTCTTAAAACTATCAGTAGATATACCCAGGATATTTAAAAGAACGGCGAATGGCTGAAGAAGAATATTTCTTCCTATAAAAATGCCGTTTCCGAACATTTACAGATATCCTTACATCAATTCTTGCAGCTAACATTCAAAGCGCTCTTCTAGTTACCTTTACTTTTATTCCGTTTTAAGAAATAACTGTTAGAATATAGTTTTTTAGGTTTTTGTAATAAGAACGCAATTTAAAAATTTTTTAGAATTCGAATATAATTTATCTGCTTTTTGTTAAAGATTACATCTCTTTTTTAGATATGGAATAGTAGAAAGGCGAAATTCCAGTCTATAATATTTACAATCACAAAAAAATGAAAAGAAGCTACAGCGAATTCTACGCGCAGAAACGATTAATTTTTCAACACTCTTCTTTTTTTGTTCGTAAAAAAATAATACTTAGTTTTGGGGGATAATTTCGCGGTTTCCTAAATTGCTCCGTTCTCAGCCAAAAAGCTACATTACAAAGTACAAAAATATATTTTTAACAAAGCCGACTTTGTTGAGATCGGTCTAAGACAGCCAATTATTCATTATTACACGCATACACACGACGCTACGCGATTAAAATCGACTCTTTCCAACTATTTCAATTTAAAAATGGCAGCTTTATCCGCCGCTTCATCTTATTCTGGCAGCGATTGTTAAAAACCGTTAGAATATGACAACGTATCGTCTATACCGGAGGCCAAACACTATTTTCATCCTTATAGAAGATCGTTTGTTAGCATTAAGAGCATCGGTGACTACATAACGCGTTTAGACATTAGGTTTCGCTAAAACTGTTAAGTTTTTGTTCAGCGCTTTCAGGAACAAGATCGCCGATGCGCGCGATGTGCGTTTAGACGCCCCGCATTAAATAAGAAAATAATGTGCGCGACCCAGTCGCGACTAATCGAAGGATAATTGAGTAATTGTGTGCGCGATAATTGACCGATTAGTCTCGATCAGGCTGTATGTCATGGGCGAATCTTTTTTCTTAGGCTGATAAAACTGGCAGAGTACACCCAACCGAGAAGCAATTATCTCTGGTCGATTACTATGTGGTAGCACTATATATGTTTTCACAGTTTACTTACGAGATTACGGCGAGTTCGTGATGGCAGATTTGTCCCCTGTAAATTGACTCTGAGTATTTAACGCGTGGAGGACAATCGTTCGAACGAAAACTCATGAGATGAATGACATTGAAGAAATACGATGAAATACGATCGACGCTCGCAGTCGAGACATGAGATACGGTTTTGTACGAACGCGGCCAGTAAGTCGTCATCTAGTTCTTTCCAGTTGTTTAATTCATCGAGTTAAACAAAATATTGAGATTTTTATGTAGAAAATGAAAGTATATATATTGCCTTGTTAAATGCATATATATTTTTTAACTCTTCTGCGATAATATAATACATATAAATTTGAAACAATATATAAATGCAAATCGTTGTAAGGTTTGATATTCAGAACACCGATAAAATTAAGAAAACGACTCACTGACTGTACATTTTGAGAAAGAGAAGCTGTAGGCTTCGTTCGTGTTATAAATACGGCAATAATCCTATTTAATTTGTTTTCATTTTCTTGAAATGGAACAATTTGGACAAACATCGTCCATCTAATTAATATACTTCGCACAAGAAACATATATTTGCCTAATAAATCTTTAAACAATTGTTATTTTTCAACTTCAAAATTATTGTTCTATTACTTCCAAATTCCCAATCGTTCTTGGCATTTGCATATTTCAAAATTAAAAAACACATTTTTCATAATATACTACAATTACGCATTCGTTGAAATACAAATCGTAATTATCTATTCGAGCACGTTATCAGATCATACAGATATTCCCATTATTGATGACGCGCACGTGCGAGAAAACACGACGACGTCGCTCCGATACAATATTCTTTTCGGAAATCATCGTTAAAGCTGAATTATATTAAACTTTAAATTGACAATTTATAGCCGATAATATGAAGAATCCTATTAAAATTTTGTTGCGGAATGTTTGGCGATTTAGTGCAATTAGATTGTTACCGTATTTATAATGCAAAGTTTTTCTATGGAAAATTTTGGTAGAAATTCTCCGATTGCTTTGTAGATAGATAAGTACGAGATGAGCTGTTTTACATTCTATAATAAAATGCTTCTTTCTTCGTAAATCTACAGCAACGTTCGCCTTGCAATAATTACATGTTATTCCGGCTTAAACCTACCGTTTCTTCTTAAATATAGACAATACCGTTGTATGCTTAATGGAGCTAGGCAAAACACAGTTCACACATTTCAATTATGGAGTAAATCTCATGGTCATTAATGACTCGCTGGATTATCGCATAATCCATCAAATAACAAAGAACCTGAATATCACCGATCTCGCGTACATCTATCACTGCATTAAATAGTGCTTCAACGAATTCTCGGTAGTTTAGAAACATCCAGGCATCGCGCGATCACACAATGTTTAACAATATTCGAAAATATGCGTTTTACCCAGCTTTAGCGCTTAGTCCAATTCAAAAATGTATTTCAATTCGTTTTCGTGCGTAGAGACAATGAGGCAGCGTTCAGAAATCTCGTATACTTAAAAGAAAAGTATCATAATATCACTTTCTCTGTTTATTCGACCTTATTTGCCGCAAGATATTGGAAGCAGATTGTGACAGTACTGAAAATCGTACAGCGTATGTAACATAAACTATAGATTTTCAATACTGGCAGTGAATATCGGAACGCAGCCTAACTAAACGGATCTCGATTAGCAAGCGTGAACTCATGTTCTCAAATGATCACATTCGTCGCCGTAGTGGGTACAGTAAAAATACCAAACAACAAATTTATATTTATACTTATTTTCTGAGCGGATATAGATATATATCCATATTATATATACTTGTTCAAAATCAGAATTTAAACATTTAACGAATTATTATATTTTAATTTTAAAAAATGCTTATTTTTCTACAAAATATAAAGTAAAAAGAATTATATTTATCATATTTCATCAATTAAACTAGATAAAGAAAAATTTAATAAATTCTACTACAATAAAAGCTCGACATTTCGGAACTCAGCAATAACTTCATAATTACAAGTACAGAGATATGAAAATTATAACAAAGACTGAAACTGTTACTAAAAACATTCGAACGACATTCAAGAAAATAATCTGTTATAAGTAAGGCCATTGCATGAAAATTGATGAGAATCAAATTGTACATGAATTCAAATTGTACCCAGCTTCGATCACGAATAAGTTTCCCGACACTCCTATGAGTAGACTAACGTTGATAAATCTTTGATATCACACGTAGTACCGTTATAAGAACACTGTGACAGTCATAAAATCACAAATAATGTTCGTCACGTATCCGCGCGATGATAATCGATCAAAGCCGTTTCAAAGACATATCAATTCCGTTCAGGACTCGAAGTAAGGGTATGAATTCTAATCATCAACGATATCTCCCCCCTCCTATCTGTTCGCGATGTCTTTCATATCTTCCTGACTTCTTTCTATTGAATAAAGTTCTATCTATTTACATCAAAGCCCTTGGTCGCGCGCCGACACAGCTGAGTACCAGCTGTAGGCCTGGCTATCACGAGAGCACGGGAGCGACCTCGGCCGCGTCCTTGCAGTCTTGAATGGATAATTGAGCGATCTCGCTCACCATCTCCTCCTGAGCCTCCTTCTTCAGTATCGTGTATCCCGGTTGCACCTGTTCCTCGTTCTCGCACATCGCTTTGCCATTAGCTGGCCTTGCCTGGCCATTCGCCTTTTTCTTACCCGACGATTCCTCACTGGACGCACCTGGATTAATCTTGAAAACACTTTTGATAATGCTGTTCATCGGCGAGCATTTCGGAAGCTCCGAATACTTATTAACTTTGGTTATTACTCTTCGCGGTTGCGCATTACCTTTGACAAACTTATTGGCATTCTTCTGAACAGTCAATTGTTGCATGGCTGACACTTCCGCGTTTCCATCGAAGATGTTTTACAAGATTCTAGTTTTACAGAATTCTTTTCTTCACATGGCGGCGCTTCCTCGACAGTACGCGTATGTTCTGAACCACAGACATCTTCTTTCTCCGGGTACACATACTCAACGCTGTTCATCGGTGAGCACTTCGGAAGCTGCGAATAGTTATGCTTATTACCTTTGGTTATTACTCTTCGCAGTTGCGCATTGCCTTTGACAAACTTATTGGCATTCTTCTGAACAGTAAATTGTTGCGTAGCTGACACTTCCGTTTCTTTCGTCTCCATTAAAGATGTTTTACAGGATTCTAGTTTTACGGAATTCTTTTCTTCACATGGCGGCATTTCGTCGACAGTACGCGTAAGTTCTGGACTACAGACGTCCTCTTTCTCCGGGTATACATACTCAACCACAAGCTCATCACTCTTCTTAAGATCCTCATCTAAATCTGTCACTGGGACAATCTTCGGTTCCTCTACTTTTTCTACTGGAGCTTTGCTCTCCGCATGATTAGTTGTATCTTGCCGCTCCATTGGCACTTCCCTTTGAAGAACTTTAACGGGACTCTTCGGCTTCGTGAAAGATTGGTCTTCCTTATTTTGGCAATTTGTACAAGAAGTGTGCGTTGGTGAATTTGCCTGTCTCTTAGTAACGTTGTTTTTCTGAGCTACTCCCATATGCGGTCTGCTTGCTCTATGCGCATTACTTTGTACATTGAATGACCCAGATTGCTCAGCATACGGCGACTGTACATGATTAAAGTGTATTTGTGACTGCTGTGGTTGTTGTTGCATCCTACGAATATCGACGTGCATCGTATTGTCTATATGTGGCGGTGGCGGTGGCGGCGTCGGCTGCTGCTGTTGTTGTTGCTGGTAAGTAGGATATGGCTGAAACTGATTCGAAGGATTAATGGCCGGGTTGGTATTTGTGGCCGGTCCATATGGTAGATTCGAGTTCGGATGCATATACTTAGTATTCACATACTGCGGCCACGTTTGCCTCGGTTGAAATTGATGCTGTGCCGCAATAACATTTTGCACAACTTGACCGTCTCTACCGCGCTCGCGATAGTTGTACTGATCGAGGGCGATTCGATGAACGTTGTTGTGGCACTGCTGCGATACGATGTGTCCGGATATGAAGATAGGCTCGTTCTTAGAAATCGCCGAGCTTTGAGGCTGATGCTCAAAGTAGCTCTCATAGTGCATATTTTCGTTGTTAATAGTCCTGCCATAGGCGACACTCGAGTGATACTGCGGCGGCTGTGGTATGTACTCTTGCTGCTGCTGTTGCTGTTCCGGGTACTGAGGAAATTGCGACATGGGAGGTTGAACGTCGATCCAGGTTTCCTGCTGCGGCGGACGCTGTTCATTGTCGCGTATGGCTAACACTGCGTTCCAGACCTCCTTCAGCTCGCCCATGATGTCTCGATCTTTTAGTATTGTATAATTACGATTGAAGACTACCCCTGCGTTCATTGCTTCTATGAAGTCTAATAGTAACTCGATAAAGCTCGTACGCTTCTGTTAGAAAATAATAGGGTACATGTGACAAAAATTATTTGCGCTATTGTTAATCAATAAAGACTTTACAGATTAAAAAAAATGTCTCATTTACCTTTACGTCCTGAGCATTCTTGCCGCTCATTCGCAGGACCTCGGGGTTGGCCATTACAGCAAACACTATGGCTTCCGTCTTTGTGCGAGGCGGTGGCACTCTCATACCTCCGTAGAGTGGCACAGGCAGTGATGGTCTGCGAGGCATTGCAATTTTGTCCCAAGACAGTACATTTACATAACACGGAGCCGTAGTGCCCTGTACCAAGAGAATCGACATTTATATAATACCCACGCCATTGATTCCTACAAGTTATGTAATAAACAATTCTTGCAGTAACACTGTTATCACAATGACACAATACCTGTATGAAATCCTGTATACACATGTGCGGCTGCGGTGGATTCTTGAAAAGTCGCGCCCCATTGCGCCCCTTCATTCTGGACACGCTACTTTCTGTCATCTTGCAGCTGAAAATCAATCGATTCAATAGCAAAAATTCTATACGCACGTAATTCCATCTATGCTATCGAAATGTACGCTCCTTTCTCGTACAGATGTTCTAGCGTTAGTGACGTTTACAACGGACAAGGAAACAGCGCGATCGGCTTATCTTACAAAATCATATACGTACAGATCGAAGTTTTAATCCTCAAATCAACGAGCGACTGATTTCCGAAACCCTTCTCCAAATTAGCGCGGTCCGTTACATGTGCGGAGCACGCCCTATCGCGGACCCGAAGCCCGGAGGGGTATCGAAGATTCCGCGGCCCCCTTTTCTCACGACCCCCCGTAACGACAAGCGGCACCGCGTGCGCGGGGTGTCCCGGAAAAAGAGAAGTTATCAGTTGAAAAACACTTCGATGCCAATATGGCGCGGTGAGCGGAATCGCGCACGTTATGACAGATGCGGCCGCGTAAAACGGGCCCCCGCGGTGACCGCGGTCGCTGTGCCGTTGTTGCGCGGCTCTCGCGAGACGAACCGACGGACGAATTACGTAACGCGACACACACGGGGGAAAGAAGGACGACACCGCGAGCCAGATTCCCGAGCGATCGAGGTCGCCCGAGGCACGGCCAAGGTTACACGCGCCCTGTCAACATAACCTGTCAAAGCGCCGCGGTGAAGCTCGCCGCCGCCGAGTCGCGACGTCGCGGGGGAGGGAGGGACGGAGGAAGGAGGGAGGTCTAAGCGGGTCTCACGTCTCGCGTTTCTTGCCGTGGAAACTCACCCCGATGGCGAAGTCACACTCGCGGGAGAACAGTCTCAAACAGCCGCGAAGCCGACGCGAAACATTCCCAGGATAAGGAAAGCCGACTCAAGGGAGACGAGCCATCTCAGCCATCCGTTCCTTTTGTTTATTATCTTCCCGGGGGGCTGCACGCTGCACGGCGCCCGATCGACACCTCACGCCCTCGCCCTCGCCGCGGTCGCCACAAGAACTTTCGTCCGTCGTTCCAACATGGCGCGCGCGCGCGTGCGCAGACGGCCTCGCCGGAAACCGGGAGCGCCGTGAAGTTACCTGCCTGTCTGCGAATAGTGCGAATTCCCTAGAGCGCGTCTCGCGCGCGCTTTCGCGCGGCGATGAAGCGATTCGCGCGCGACTTCAGATCGCCGCCGTTGGCTAGTTGGGAATGTTGGGATTCACGTCAGTCTATTTCGATCGATATCGGGCGAATGAATTTTCGTAAGCCCGTTCCATCGAGCAGATCGAGCTTCGTCGTTCCGCGATGAAACGATTTAATGGTGATGGATCGAATACGGTAATTATTATCGTTGTCTGTTTATCGATGATGCGATTACCCGATCAAATCTCTATTGACTCAAATAGTTGGAAAGAATGTAAAAAACGAGTAGTCGCGCTATATCGATCGAAGGAGATTCAATAGATTTGTTCGTGTTGCTTGAAATTCCTAAAAATCCCTACACTTAAAAGCGAAGATTGTAAGTGCGAGAAATGCAGGCAACACGAACAGACCTAATTAATATTTGCATCTATAACAATAATGTTAAATGTTAACTAGGTGTCTACGGCGATTCGGAGCTGAAAGATCGCAGGAAATTCGCATGCAGCAGGCGTAAGTAGTTTTTAAACAATGCAAGTATATACAATTACAACATATTTTGCTAGACGTCGGCTCGACATTCATTTAAAAATTATCGAAAGCGTTGCGACATTCGGAAGTTCTATTATTCTCGCAAATTCGATCTTATGCCCTGTCTAGACCAGATGATGAGCCTATACTTGTGGCTCATCTTAGAATGCATTCCGTTTTACGCATGATGCATCATTTATCCATGTTTAACATTTGGTGAACAACAAGGATAAATGATGCATTATGCACATCGTGCGTGAAACGAAATGTACTCCTAGTGAGTAGTCCAGACAGGGCATTATATATACCGACCTTGAAACAAACAACTGCAAGCGCGTTGTTTAACAATTACTGATCGAACAATATAATAAACATTGTCAATGTTACAGAGTATCGTTATCGAACTTTATCATCGTTCAACAATTCCACACGCGATTATTTATGTTTAACCTTGACGGAACAATTATAAACAATTAGCGCGACGAATGATGGATATAAGAGAAGGGAAAGAAAAAAAGGACGGTCGATCGGCGGTTTGAAAAGCGCCTTATACTGAAACTTGCTGTAGAACTCGCACAAGCAGGCGGCTCGGAGGACTGTAGTTAGCGACTATTAATATCATCGATCGGGATCGATAGTTCTGCCTGCGAGGCGTCATAATGATATGGTGGATGGTGCGGAGCTCTCTGATACCCCGCCGATACGTCACGTACACCGGTAACGATGTACAAGTGGCGCCAATAATGCTTGCAAACATCGCGCCCCGCTGTACAATCTGTTATCGTTAACTCACGCTCGAGAACCGTCCGCTAATGCGATGCCGCTAATGATCCGGCATTAAGAAACAAAAAGACCGGGCGCGCCGCGCCGGTGTTGTTGCGGCAGGACCCTTGTAAAACCGTGCGACTCTATTCGCCGTAATCGCAAGTTTCTTTCCCTTCGTGATCCGACAGACGAATCTAATAAAATGACGTCAAGACCATCTAAATTTTGTCGATTTAACTATACTCGACGATGTAAATTAACCTTCACCTTGCTTCAACTATTTAATGATTCCAAGATCTGTTTAAATGTGAAGTTGATTTTAGAAGAAAAAGAGAGTTGAATTAATTTTATTTGTCTCTACTGAATTCTTCGTTCCTTTATAAATGCGTCAATTAAATTTAATTATTTTACTATTATTTAATCAATTTATAATTAATTATTAAATCGATTTATTTAATTTTAAATATCAAAGGCATCTACCGAGTCACGTCTAAATAGATATATATTTCCTACGTGAAGAGAAAAGCTCTCGAGAAATCGAGCGATCCTGTCGATTGTCATGCGACGCGGTTTGCGCAAAATACGTACGTATATAGGCCCGAGAAATCTCGCGCGAGTTCTCGCGTCGTTAATGCGCGATCGTTCCGCTCGATCCGCACGACCGGCGCGATCGTACCCCTCGTAAGGACCCTGTAATGCGAAATAATGGGTATCCACCCACTCGATGAAAATTACATGAGACCCTCTCTCGAACGAGGCTCGGGCACTATCTCCACGTGCGCGCGCGCGGGGCCACCACCTTAGGGGGCACGTATGGGCCGCGAAACGAAGTTGGAACGACGGAGCCCCGGAGGTGAGGACGTCGCACGTAGCGCGGCCGATGATAATTGTTTGGTAAGCGCAAACGCCGTAATTAAAATTTCAGAGAATACAGATGCGGAGATACGGCGTCGCGCGTCGCGGCACCTCCGTTATTGTTATAGCGTGCGATATGTCGCGGACCGCGGTGTAGCAGATGTTCCATGCATCAATGCATCATACGATATTAATTCGTGTTTGTTGCAACATACATACATTGAAACGAACGCGAAATGGGATAAAGATCTGAGAACAGGTTTCACAGTTCGATTGTATAATTAAATAATCTTAGAGAGAAATGGGGATTACCTTTGATGTTTATCTGATAGACATACATAATTTTATGCGAACGCTCGTGAACATTCGTACGTTTGTATTTTATTCAATTGTACATTTGTATTGTTGTCAAATTAATCTAAGTTTTCATTCAACACTTTTATACATTTTTTTCTGTTTTTGATAATGCGAAATGATTCTTTGAAGTGGTCATTGCTTCAGAGAGACAACGTAGTATCTAAAAAACCGATATAATAGCTATCTTATTAATAGTTATCATTAATATGTATATTCTTATCTTATTACTACAATTATATTTAATGATATTGCAATAAGAATTATAATCATGCGATATATCAATATAATCTGTAATTAGATAAAATAGAGAAAGAGAGAGAGAGAGAGAGAGAGAGATTTGATAAATATAATATTTATATTTATATTTTTTAACATAGATTTATATTTTTTAAGTAAGAATTGATGTTCTTTTTAAATTGTACTTAATGAATTAATTTGTAGTTAACGGAGAACGGAATGACAAATCAATATAATGCAATAATTTACCGATTATTTTGTACATATTTTTTTCTGTATAAACAATGTTTGAGAGATACAAGCTTTATACATATATGTATGTATATTCTATAGTAAGAAATCCTCTCTTCTCCTTATTTATTTTATTTTATTAAAGTATTAAATATAATCATGATAAAATATTCATACAGCACACTCAATTATTCATACAACATATTTAATATACTATGATAAACTTTTTAATTAAAATAATTATATATACTTATAATAAATATATTTACAATCAAAATCTTTATTTTTTTATAATTAATTTACTTTTATATTTACATTAGATAAACATGTCTGTCTCTTCTTTCTTTTTTTTCTATACTAAACTTATATTCTCTGCATACGTAAATTATATACGTTGATTGTATTTGCTTTATATCTCTCGCCGGACAATCGCATAGAATGATAGATAGATAGTTTAAGGAGGGAGAAATGACTACATATAACCGTGTGTATTCATAATGTGTATTCATTATTGATTCCGATTCGATAGGGCAGGTATATAGAGTAAAACGATTTTTGCAACTTTATTTAGCACATCACAAAACACGCGTAGAGGTCGGGCGCACTATAACGTTCTCTTGCAGACAAGCGGAACGAGAGTAATAACAATATTAGGTACGCATGATATTCGTGATAACATTCAATGCACTGAGATACGTATACGATTTTTTAACTCCCTAAACCATATTACGATTTAATTGTAACGATTCTATTTCTTTATTAGTTTTCATTATATAACAAGTAGATTATAGTTATATACAACATCGCTAATGGTCCAATAATAATATAAATAGTATTAAAATGCTGATTATTTAATATATGATATTCTTATCATGTCTTCTTATTGATTTTTTATCGACAACCTTTCAGTTCTTTTTGCAAAAGAAAAAAAGGGTTTAATAATTCTTATGAATTTTATAGTATTCATTGAAATTTTACTTTACCGTTTCGAACGAGTCAAATATTATAAGAATATTGAATACTTTTTCTAGTTTTTGACATTAATTGGAATTTAATTTTTGTAAATTTAATTTAAAGACCAATACCTATTTTTGTTATATCTTTCACTCAACTCTTTATAATCGAAATATTCGACTTATAAAAATGTCAAAGTTTTACTCTTTTTATTGAAAAATTTCTTTTTGAAACTAGTTTAATTGCCTTAAATGTTTTTCGTATGTGTCGACATTATTGAACTCTTAAAGTTTTTCACATTTTATAACACAATCTCTATTTTATGAACTTAGAACAGTTTTAATGACAGAATTAAGCTTTCAAATCAAATCGTGAATTTATGATGAAGCATTTCTCTCTTATTATCTATTATTATCCATTCTTTAATGAATATATTTAACAATTATTTAACAATTTCATTCATATTCTAATGCTTAATTTTTATTGATATCTTTCTATAAATCAATAATTTTATTAATCAATACACAAAAATATTTTATAACTTTTAATTCAATTCAAAATTATTTACTATTTATAATTTATAAACTGATTTGTATATTTTTACTATAACGTTTTCTATACTTCCGCAGATATAGAAATTGTAATTTGATTATTAAAAAAATTATGATTATCTGTTAAACTTGTTTAAATATAAATCTAATCATGATATTATGTTTTTGTTGCAGATCTCGCAGATGCAGGATTCCTGAGCCAGTATCGGTGAGTAGAAGGATTAGGGTAAAGGTGATGCGGTTCTTTTCTGGAGATGATATCGCTGCAGTCTTTGAAATCAGTGCGATTTATTTTGCCTGTAGATTTGCATGCAGATTTTTGTAAATGTTGATCAGAAAAGGGACCATTGAAATAGAACCATTTATTATAACACTTGTTTCTCTCTCTTTCGTTCTTTCTCTATTTTTCTTATCTTATTTCAATGATATTATATTATATGACATGCCTTTATCAATACGATTATTAAAGTATGCATTGATAAAGTTAGAAGCTTTTATAGTATTTAGAAGTATAAATATTAAAACAATTTTTTAAACGAATTAAATAAATTCATACGATGCCATCAAATTCACACAATGTGAAAAGAATATCGTGATATTTTATAATTTTAATACATTTTATTAAATCTACCTATATAATTCTTTTTATATTTTAATACATATTTTAATATTGAATTACATATTATATATAAAAATTATATTTTGGTTATTATCCAGAAGCATTGGAAAAAAACTAAAGTTTTTATATCTTGAAAATACGTTAAGAATTAATTTCTCATATAATAAAAAAAACATATATTTCATGTGTTATAAATATACAAATATGATTTTTATTATATTACTGACTTATATCACTTATCTGTTCGATGTTTGCATTTTTGCATTTTTAGCATGGATTTTTTAAAGAGGAAATTTAACGCAGACGTCTGAACTTTGTAAATCATGATAATAAAAAACTACGATTATTTTACGCTTGTTAATACATTTTGCGATTGTGTTTACTTGTCCGGTTTTTAATTTTCTATGTAATAATAATATATAATATAGGGTAAACGCTCGGGTAAGATGGCCATACAGGAAAGATGGCCAACCCATGTTTATTCGATGTTTCATGGCGAGCTAGATTGAAAAAACATAGGTTGGCCATCTTTCCTGTATGGCCATCTCACCCGAGTTTACCCTAATATAATATCGACGAGAAAAAAAAAAATGAATTTCGCAGAGTTAGAATCGCGGAAATTGAAGTTTCACTGAGATTATTTCGAACAAATTGATATTATGATTTAGTTTTTTTTTTAATTTTGTACTTTTTGTCTATTTACAATATCTTATTCTTATTACAATATGGAAACAGAAATTCTGTTAAGTTCGCATAAGTATCGCAATCGTCGCTTAATTATTTTACTTATAGGTGAATAATAATATTCATGTGAATCGATTTTGCCGACTTATACAATTTTTAGTTTTCGATTTATTATTTATATATATATTCGCGATTAATTTCATGAAATAGATAACACGAATTTGATATTGAATTCATGAATGGTAAAGACTTTCGCGGGAATATATTTTCCGTCTGTTTTATTTGCAAGCTACGTTGCAACTTTTAGGTACCGCTTTTTAAAAATTTTGATTTTTTAAATATAATTTTGATACTACGATTGATCAAATAATATTAGCAAAGAAATTGCGAAATTGAATTTCGCAAGGATATTGCGAAATAAAGCGATTTTTCCAGAAATATAACAGTTTTGGCAGATATATTGCGATATTGCGATATGATTGTCGCAAAAATGTTGCGTAAATATAAATTGAACGTAAATATAAATTTAAATGTAAATTGAATTTATATTGTATAGAAAATACTAAAAGTATTTTCGTTTTGCGGTATAAATATGTTTTTTAGAGTTTAATTTATAAACATTTTGCGATAGATTATTACTAAATAAATTCGCATTTTATATATCTCTCAATGTGCATATTTTTTAACTGAATTCGAAAAATATTCGTGGATTTTTTTGTCGCGGGTGCGTGAAATGCGTAAAATAATATTGCAAAGCATAAAAAGGGGAGAGATGAGGGGCAAAGTGGGGTATGTGGGGGGCAAAGTGAGCACTTGCAGTAAATTTTTATGTATTTATTATAAAGTTGTAATGATTGCATTTAAAACTATTAGATATATATATAATATATAAGATAATAAAAATTAAAATTACTTGTTTTATAATAAATACATAAAAATTTATTGCAAGTGCTTACTTTGCCCCACTCTCCCCTATATATTCTTATTAAAAGACACATTGCAATTTTTATCTTTTAATAATACTTGTAAATTATTAAATTAATTCAAATTGCTATTGCATTATTAAATTGATTAAAATTGCAAGTTTTGCATTGTGAGTATAGTATTTGAAGTGAAGTGCAATTTTGATGTATAGACCGACGAAAGAAGATTCTTGTGTCACTTCCGGAAAATATTACAGATATCGCAGTAGAAGATGCATCGATGGACATCGAGGGACGTCGCGAAATGGTGAGTTCTAAATTAATCTGTTTTGTTTAATTTTATTTTCCTTCCACTTGGCTACAATTTATCATTAATTGTATTATTTTTTACTTTTAATCAAATATTATCAAATTATTAATGTCAATTGCTGGGGCTGATGAATCAAAATAATTTAATTATTTTTATACTTTATTATATTATATTCAATTTTACACAAATATTAAAATATGTAATTTGTAGCAATATACTTATGTGTATATAAATTTATATATAAAATAGATGAAATAAATGTAGCCAAACAGAAGAGATTATATTGCATGCGTAATAACTGCAATGTTAACAATAATCGCACTGATTTCAAATGCCAAAAATAAAAATAATTATGTATTGTCAAATTGATAATTCTATATGTTATCATACGCGTCGCGAAAATTTCTAGTATAAAATAAGTTTTTACATGCTTACATTTGCATCACTTGTTATATATAACAAATAATGACTATCTATACGCATACATTTTTGTACATAGATATATCTTTATAAGTTTAATATCTTTAATAATTTTACATATTTATACATTCACCAGTTTGTTTTTCTATATTTACCTTTTATATATCGTTTTATTTTTGCAAATTATGTTTAAAAACAATATCCATTATATCTATACAAACATTACATATATATATATGCATAAACAATCAAAATTATCTAACTGCACATTTCGTTGCGTCAAGACATAGTCGTAATAGTAAAAAATGTGAGTTAGAGGGAAAGGAAACCGCCAGGTGCTTGCGCGCCTGTGTATACGTTGTTGTATACACATCAGTTCCCCATGTCCCGTCTGACCATTTAAATTAGTCGAGAGCAACCTCCTTTCAAAAATTAATTGACGTATCGATTGGGCTGCCGTGCAGACACATTATATCGATGTCGGTGGTGCCAGGGCTTCAGTTTACATTACCTACCGCATGAATAAAAGTCGAATAATGACGTCGCGCTTCTGATTTAAACATGATAAGGTGCAAAGTACACTTGAAAAAGCAAAAATCACTCTCTATTCACAATTATCATATCAACAACAAAAGATAAGAGTTATTGCCTACTATAGTAAGTATTGAATCTCTGCTGCGATATAATTATATTTCTACCGACATTATATTAGTAAACGATCGCAAACATTTTTGCAAAATAAACGACAGGTTGTAACTATTATTCTATATTTAGCTTTAAAATGCAAGTTTGTAAATACAAATAATATCTGGAATTAACTATCACAAAAGATTTTACGCGTGGGAAAGGCAACCAACGGACGGAAAACGGGAAAAGCATTCGAAAAGAGTTTTTAGCGAGTAACACTCTCATCTGCGACGTCTTCTCGCGACAAGCGCACGGCTCTCCAGTTGTTCTCGTTGCATTCTTCATATTCGTTGGGGCGGGGGACGCAAAAATGTCGGTCGCGCGACGCGCGATTGGGACGGACGCGCCGGATAATATAATAACGAACAAGGGAGACACGCGGATATAAAAATAAATGACCGTGGAGAGGAGAGAGCGCGGCAACCCGACGCGCCACACGCAGAGACGTGTTTATAGTAATGAGCCTTGTCGTTATTTGTCCAGCGAAGGGGATTTATCGAGATACCTTGTGAGATCTTGTTGCTCGATCTTCCTCCCTCGATGTCCGCTTATTTTCTCCGCCGTTCTTCGCTCGTCCTCCTTGTCCCCGCTAGGTTGTTAACCCTCTCCTGTCTCTATGGAAAGAAAGCGAAAGGATTGATTTTATTGATGACGAAAAAGAAATATTATATGATTTGCTTGTACATCCTCACCGGAACTCTAATGACAGATTTTTCGGCCACTTTGACGCCAATCTTTAGCCCATGTATATCAAAGAACTAATAATCTTCTAATAATTAAGAAAGATTAAGACATCATGGCGTACATGTTAAGTCGTTAACAAAAACGTGCAATCTGAAATACAGAAATTAATGCAAAAATAAAGACAGAAATTAATTTTTTATTTATATTAACAATTGTATTTTAATCATCCGTGATTACTGGAAATAAAAGCAAAATATAATCTTATCGAAATAACAGTAATTATGCGTGAGATTTAATTTCATGATGTTTTTGCAATAAATGCGAAAGCTTAAACTGGAACATATAAATTATTTATCGCGCGGCGCTTCGCGCAAATTACACTGTATTTGTAAACCTGGTCGTTTATGACACTCTCCGCCATTTATTGACTTTCCTCTTATTTGATGCGGCAAAAATAAATTAATATAATTTTATAAAACGATCACTTTTAATGATTATTTATGCAAAATAGAATATCACGAATGTTATTCGCCGATTTGCGAGCGAGTATCGATTGAAAGTGTAAAATCACCGCAACTCTGCAAATTTAAACACAAAATCACACGGCCGCGTGCATCAAAGTACGAGATGCGCTCGCCCGATACGAGATCGCCGTTGCAATGAATTTCGCACACGATACACTTGTGTCTACCTCCAGGAAACCCTCGGGTAAAAAAAAACCGGCCCAGCACGACGTAAGAAATTATCGGCAGTTTAAGAGATGATTTTGCGAGCGTCCCTTCGACCTCGGCATGCCTGCATTTTTAGGATCCTGGCTATTACAGCTATCTCTCGCGCGAATCACTGTAATATGCCCGTAATGTGTGACATATCGGTGAATCGAGTTTCCCCAGGTATGAAGTCATTAATCTGTCTAATATACGTCGGCACGAAAATTAATTCGAAAAGAACAGAAAGCAGACTTGCGAAAAACTCTTTTTACCTATCTAACTACTAGAATTAAATTAAATCTGGTTGGTATATGAAAAAATTGATAGATATTAATAATTTTATAATAAAATTAATTTGAGTTGTGCATCTCTCCTATTTCTATTGATTAAATATCTCTGGAAGACTAATGTCTTTTTGGGAAAAACTTTATACATTCCTAAAAATAAAGGTTTAGATTACTTGTTTAGATTACTTAAGATATAAGTCTCAAGATCTTCACAAAATGATTATAGGTTACTGTTATCTTTACTTTATCTACTTTATAGGTAAACTATTAGCAAAAATAAATGATGTGTCCATCAAGCCGTACACATAACTAATATAGATTTACCATACAAAATTGCATTTTGATTTATTTACTACTTACTACTTTGATTGTTCGAAAACTATTTAATGGATTAATTCATTTTTGTATTACACATTTAAATTGAAAATAATGAGAGACCGATGCCGAATGTACTATCTATCGGGCGCGCTAACGATCCTTGACAGTTTTCCGTCTGGCAACCGCCATCGTGGCTGGCAACCGCAAGGTTTCAATAAGGAGGCGAACCGACCGTCGGCCGATCGGTGCAGGTCGCCGTGCATGCACGGGATATCGCGCCTTATTCGCGAACAAGGTGCACGTCAACGTGACTAAAGAGGCCTCGTTACCATAATCGTCCAAGCGCGAGGTGTATTCTTAAATCTGGCAAGCCAACACCTAAACACGGTCATCATCGCTTCGCGGTATAATAAGATCACATCGCGTCGGACCCAAACGAGCCTTCCCTCGTGACCCTTGCGGCTTGCGATACGCGTCAGGTCGATTCAGAATGACTTTTTTGCGAACAAAAGGTTCTTGTCTCGTAAAGTTTAATATTAATGAATTTTTTTTATATAAATATGCAATTTTCTTGAAAATCATTCAATATTAGTAGTTTTACTTACACTAATCTTTTTTACTTTGTTTTTCCGACAAAGATATATGTATAAATTTCATTGTTAACGATACTAATATTAAATTTGCGCATTCGAAAAATTGTGAATTAAATTTTAATTAGAATTGAATGAACCAATATAAAAACTTATTACAATGTGTACGAGAGACATTATATAGATATATAAATACTATCACAAATATCGAATGTAAAGTTACACCAAAAAGAATTAATATGTTCATATATAAAGAGATTGTTTTTTAAGTAGTCACATCAGAAAATATTATACGAACACGAAAATCTCAAGCTTATGCGAATATTCTCGCGGTTTTAAAATTTGACGTCTCGACGGTAGAGGAGATGCAGTTTCAACTGAATCAGCCTGACGCTATTTAAGAGCAACGAGATGGACGAGCAAGATGATTACCGGCAGTTTAAAGATGATCCGCCGATCGAGAGACGCCTACTTGGATACCTGCATTTTGCTGCGCGCTTATTAAGGTTATCCTCTCGTGGGATCACTGTAATACGCTCGTAATGTGTGACAATTCGGATGATTTGCATCCCTGGATGCGGAAGACATAAAGCCATCAAGCGGCCTGTGCAATCTTGGCGCATCGAAGGTGCATTGTTCTATTAAGCGTCTTTGCGAGGAAAGTGCGAGGCACACGTGTGCTGCTTGGATCGAGTTACTTGCGGGTATTCCCCTTCTTTTTCCCCCGACTCGCGCGCGTACGAGTTTCTTTTTTAATTTCATACGTCCACTCGTGGAGGGAAAAAATTGATTCGCGAACGGGTAGACGGAAGACCCCGAGGGGCACACTATTGGCTTCGCGAAAACGATGGGGCTCGGTACAATAATGATCAGACACGAAACGCCCGGAGTTACGTGAGTAATTGTAAATTACCTATTCTCTCCATTCTCCCTCGGAGTAAATAATTTGTTCCGTGCGCCAAAGTAGTGTTCCGCAGAAGTAATAATGCATTTCACGCACAACGGGTAAAGAAAAAGAAAAAAGAAATCAAAATTTTTAGTCTATAAGATGTATATAGTCTATTTAGCGATCTATTTTTCTGCAGTATATAAAATTCAAAATATAAATCTAAACATATCCCACGTAAATTAATGATTAAAAATCAAAAACTTAATAAACATAGCACATTAGCAGTTATTTGTTAATTAAAAGAGAGAGAGAGTTAATAAATCATTTCGAATAGAGATAAGCCAAAATATAGTCAGTAATTGACCAAGAATCTTACCAGCTATACTGGTTCTATTCTAGTTCATTTTCAAATCGGAGTGCTCCTATTATATTCTAATGTTAAAGTTATCGATCGGAATGCAATGTTCTAAGAAGCATTTCCATCGGTAAGATATTTTTAATTGTTTCATTGAATATCTTGTAAAAATATCATTGGCCAAGCAGAAAAGTTGGCATCGTGGGATTTCTCACGAATTGTCGAGGCATAACTGGTCATCGCGTTGGTCGGGGGGGGGAGGCGTTCGAAGTTGCAGGTACGCGCAGACGCGTTAATGGCAGCGGGAAGGAAAGAGAGAGAGAAACCTCGATGTCATTTCTTGTTTGCGATGTGTTGTTGTCGGCGTGAGATATATCGGGCCTAATGACAGGCCGCTTCGCACCGCCATGCGGTATCCCCACGCCCCACAAGAGCGTCCGCTTTTTTTTTATTTCCTAGCCGCGAAATTTTCCTTTTCGTTGCATGCCACAAGTTCCAAATTATTACTTTGTCCGTGAAGGAAACATTGTTTTAACAGCATATAATTGTTTTAATATTATCTTATTTTAATTTATATTTCTTTCTCTCTCTCTCTCTCTCTCTTTCTAATTTTCATCTCATTGCGAACTGTAATTTTTTCAACAACTTTAAAGAAACCTTGGCGTCAATTAATTTGTCTTTGCATATCGTAGAATCTTAGTAATAAATTTGAAAAATTGAATATAGAGCGGGAAAGAATATAAATGTAGAAAAGAGAGTCGTTTATAACAAAGTAACGCACATGATGGCGGCAGCGGACATAAATTAAGGATAGGTACTTTCTGTTCATGTCGACGCACCTCCGGCGTGCTAAACAGCGCTCGTTTATATTCGCTGTCGCTGCTTCGAAGAGTCAACTTTAAATGGATGTTCTTGTAATGAACGAGGATCGATTGGATTGTGTTCAGGGGCGGACCGATTTGTTTGGCGCCTCAGATAGAATATTAAACATAGAAAACATAAGAATATCTAAATAAATTATTTTTATCTATCAAATAAAGTCAGATTTAATACAACATTAAAAAATATTGATAGACACGTTTGTGTTTAAAAAAAAGTGTACAATCTTATTGTGCATTAAGAGAAACACATATATACGTATATACACGTTACACATTAATAAATATTTAATCGAGCACCATGCTATATATATAATAACGTATATGATCGGCAGCGAGGAAAAAAATATATACGACATTTAATGGAAGGGGAAGCTGGTATAAATGTTAAGTAAAGTATCACGTTGGAGGAGGTAAGTGGCAAGAGAGACAGCCGAGGAGAACGAGCGAGGGGTGCGTCTCGGGCCTTCGGGGCCCGTCATAAACAATAGCGGAGGAGTAATTGATTCTCTAATAACTTAACGCGCGCCAGCACGAGTCGGCCACTAACAGCCTTAGGTAGGCATAATGTATTACGGCCGGCAACAACTCGACTGCCACGCCGCGCCGGCCGGGGAGAGTGGAGAAGGCTTCGACGAGAAGCACCACGGGATCTGCTGCGAGTGTGGGGTCCTGGACTCCAGAGATTTAAGGCCGCGAGCCGATAATAAAGCAGCCACCCTCGGAAAATGCCGTCGTCCTCGCGCACGAGGAAACCCACCGCCTCGTCGAGATATAGGTACGGTCGCCCGATCTCGTTTCCTCGATCGATCAGGAGATCGCGCGCGCGCGCGACGCTGATCTCCCATTTTCACGCGTCTCATCTCGGATCGTGCCAAGAGGGCCAAAAAAGAAAAACATATTAAAAGACTTTAATATAAAATATACACAGATTATTATTAATTAAATTAGTATATAATTCATTGATAAACTATAGCATAAAATAGCTAACGATAATTTTAATATGTAAAAGTTGATTCCTCGTTTTCCGACGTGGATATTTTTCCTCGTCGTTCACGCAGATTCAGTCCCTAACGTTATATCTGACGTGTCTAAGCGAGTGCGATCCTCAAGCGATTTCGTGCCGCGACACGATCGCCGTGCTGTTGCAATTCCGTCCAAACGCGAAGACCACGGCTGCGATGGGTGGTCGATCGCGCATGAATGTTTCATGGCTCCTAACTATCCACGAAACATGATCGATGGCCGGTTAGCACTCCGCTCTCGCCGACCCTCGTGAGCGCATCCGCTGTACGAACGGCGACTCACACATATGCACGTTCACGAGCGCAAACGCGTGCGGGTGTGCGTTGCGCCCGCACCAACCAGCGTAGTTCATAAATACGCGGCCATTTGCCAGTAAATCTTGGTAGCCACCGGAGAGAGAGCCGGTGGTCTCTTTCTCTCTCTTTTTCTCTCTCTCGTTCTCGTCGGTTCTTCACAACGTTCCTCGTTGTTAATTACCGTGTTTTAACACCTAGGCCCCACACCACCCGCTCGCCCCAAGCTCGTCGTCTCTCCTTTCCCTCTGCTCCCGGTTACTCTCGCGACCCCCCTCGTCAGGGCCGTCTACAGATTCGGGCCGCATTCACTAAATTCCTACTGTATACACGGGAGCTTCCAATTTGGGATTTTATATAGAATTTCTCAATATGTTTAATTCGCTGTTCGATGCATGCAGAATGCAATTAACGTTCTTGGGTTCTGGAAAAATTCGATTTAAATGTCGTATAAATACGAGTAGCTTATTTGTTGAATATCTTAATATCATATGCGAAATATACATATATATATTTTAATGTGTGAAAAATTTCATTAATTTAATTAAAGATATTATACACTGTTAAATTCGTAGTGTCAAGTTATACTTAATTTGCGTCATTTTTAACCATTCCTATAGATCGCCACTGCTCTTACTCAATATGTCGTTAATTTAACTAAATTAACGAGACTATGTTAATTTAACTAGACCAGGAGTTAAAATAATACTGTTTTGTATTAAAATAATAAATTTTTACTTACATTTTTTTGTATTATTTGCTACTAAAAATCTAGATTAGAGAAGAATTTGAACTAAAGTATTTCGAATAATTATAACGACACAGAGAGGCTCAAACATCTTTTACATTATTGTTTTTCTATATCTCTAATATAAAAATTAATATATGACTTTAACAAAATTACACGTATGGTAGTTAAAAATAACAAAATATTATTTAACACAAAGTATTGATTTAAATTTCATCCTTTAATATTTAACAGTAATTCTGTATAGTATTTATTAAAGAATGCAAGAGAACTTGTAACTAAAAACTCTTCTTTTTCACTTGAGATATTGCAGGTAAAAAGTTGGACGAAAATAAAAGATAGAAACAGATCGAATTGAAAGGGAGAGGGAGTCAGAAATTCTTTTAATTATTCTGAGAATAGTGATTAAACTTAGTCGTAATTTGTCTGACGTTCTCGGTAATCGATATTCCCTTGTTAGAAGTAATCGACCTTTGCTGTTGGTATTAACGATCATTGTACTTATTCATTGCATGCGATATATCTGAGAGTTTATGCATGACTATCTGATTGTCTCTTTTTACCTCTTTTCTTTATGTCAGCTATCCAACTGCAGATTGTCGATATTTTGTCTTCTTATTGTAAAAATTATCTATTGAAATTTATAAATAATATATCTTTATATATCATTAAAATCTCTTTATTCAGTCTTAATTTATTTTAGTTATATTTAAACATGCAGCTATCTAGTTACAGTGACATGTTAGCTCGTTTTAATAGTATATCTATATTTATTTATTTGTGTGTATTAACAAAATTATATATAAAATTTGTATATAATATTGTTTCAACATAAAACAAAAGTTTTCTTCTTTTTTTTATTATCTGCTATAACTATCGCAGAAATGATTAATAAAAATAGAAAAAAGATAAAAAGAACTATGGAATTATTGTATATCATTTAAATGAAATAAAAGGCAAGAGACGACATATTAGGCGCTTAAACAAATTCCCACAACTACAGTTGTCGTACATACCTATATGTATATGTATTGGCGCGAGACACTACCGTGTCTCTGATACAATATATAGCTTTTTGAAATGTGCCATTTGTACATATACTGATAGCATAGCAATATCGTGTCGCATATTATACATTTAATTGTTTCGCGTATTCATTAACGGCTCTTTGTCACTAAATATTCCGTCTACGTATTGGCTATGAGCGTCACATTGATCTCTGTGCGATCGCGCAAGAAGAGCGCACAACGGCCCTGCGCGGATGAAATCTCTCATCGCAGAAGCGACCGCGCCCAATGGCAGCTCGAGTTTCAATAATTTTTTTTCTTTTTATTCCCCCGAAGCTGACTTACTGGACCACTGTTAACTATATACATTTGTCGGACATTATTACAATCAGTTTGACATAAATTCCCGTATACTTTTACGACAATTGTGTCTCGAAATGTTCTGAGATTTTGTCAGTTGCACAAACCACTGATCGATTGTCTGCAAGCGATTGCTCCTCATATAGCCAATAATGATATATTTTATTTTCAATTAAGAATGAAAAATAAAATAACGTACAATATTTACAGATCTGTATATACCTGTAAATAAATTCACAAATAATTTGCTTGGTCTCTTTGTTTCTGAAACATATCGAAACATTGAAAAAAAGACAATGTAGTAATGATTAAAAAGATTTATTTATTGCAATATTTACGTCTTTTATGTTACCCAGGAATGACCGTCTAATTTTCTTCGATGCTTCTACATTTACTAATATATTTTTTAATAGTAAAAATATATAAAAATTCAAATTCCAGCAATATCTACGTTCAACGTTGTGAAATACGAAACTGGTTGGCCCGGAAAAAATAACCATGAAATATTGTTGGCCAACTGTACCCGCAATGTTCTCCAACTATTCACAATCAAAACTGTTTGCAAACGATGTTTATAAAAAAAGAAAGAAAGAGTTAAAGTTACATATTTATTTTTATATTAGAGATACAGAAACGAAAATGCAAAGATCACGTTCTCTCCTCTCTGTGTCGTTATAATTATTCGAAATATTTTAGTTCGAATTCTTTTCTAATCTAAATTTTTAATAGCCAATAATACGAAAGAAAAATTTAAGTCGATACATATATAGTATAATAGTACGCAAAAGAAAAATAATAGTTTTACGAATTATATAGGCAAAAATTGTACGATAAGAACCATTAATATGTATTACTAGATTATTTAATAAACGTTACGAAATAAAAATCATGCGATACGCGAAACTAAAAATATTTACTATTAATATAGCAAACGTTGTAGTAGACGTTGCAATAGACATTCAATTCCCTGTATACCTCGATAATGGAAACTCTCCGGATCGCGGCGACTCGCGGATTTTTGCGAATACTCGCGAAATTTATGACGCGGAATATTTCAGTCCGCGCAACACAATCCTCGGCAGGGTTTCGAATATATTAGGAGTCTCGCACGTTGGGTGCATGCGCCACGTTCGCCATGCCGCGCCGCCGCGGCCGCCACACTCGACAGATAATAACCGAGTGTCTCGTATCTCTCTAATTGCAAACGAAGGGCGTAGTGCTGTAGGGAAACCTCCCTCTTTGCGGTTCCGCCTCGCGCCGGATAAGCGATAAGCATCGAATGTAGGTGCAAGATGTTAAGTCCGGCGGCCACCGCAGTCATTCCTTCTCCGATCTACATTTGTAATCTGTAGTATTCATTTAACTTACACCCTACCAATGAAATCAGAATATTCGTCAAAATGTCGACACACATTGATAATTTTTTATGAAAGTATAACATATTAAATCTTTATACAGCAATGCGTTGGAGCAAAAAAATAAAAATAGATAAACAGAAAATCTTATTTTTTAATAGCATAAATAATAAAAAAAATTATATAATTAATGTAGAATTTTTATAGATATTAGATATTTTAAAAATCTAAATAAAGTGAATAAATATATTTAACTTATATAAAAGATAAAAAGCTATGTTAATTAAGATAGCATTAAATTAGATGAAAATAAACGACAGTATTATTTTGTAAATTATGATGCTATTACTGTACATTAAACGATATATCAGCGAGGTATCATTCTTCAATACGATTTTATATTCAATAAGATTTAATAAAAGTCGCGTGAAAAAGCGGATCTCACACGATTTACCGATCGTCGTCAACTCCGTATATTTCGAAAAGCCCCGTGAATTTCCGGTCGTATCTCGATGTAATATCTTTCCCTCTGTCTCTTTCTCTTTGTCTTCGCCTCCCATTTCCTCTGTAGTTCGCGAAGGAGCACGAGAGTGTCGAGAGAAACAGAAAAGAAACACGCTACACCCTATAAATACGAGCGGGTAATTGATTCAGTAATAACTAACTCAAGCGAGTCCTTCCTCCTCCATCGTCGACCTTTCTCACCCTCCTCCACCTCCGCGCATAAATATGTATGCAGGCAATAATATAAGCAGGCTCGTTGTTGGTGTTTCAGAAGAGACGCCTTCCAGAACCTCGAGGTGTATAGTGTACGTCGCATTTTTTTTCCCCGACGCCGGCGCCGTACGTTCTCATGAGATCTGATGTATACATATTTACTTAATCCGTTACTCATTAATCCATTACTTTCTTTATATGAAATCATTGATAAGCCTTTGTAACGACTCTTCTCTCTAGCTTCACATCTTTGGCATCAAATACTTCTCCTTATTGAAGCGCGCAATAACGACAGTTCACAATTTATGGCATTTTATCTAAAAAAATTGATCCATTGTTATACTTATTAAAAATCATATTCAATTATTTTTTTCTTCCAAGCTAAGCTTCGACTATCTGATCATGGAACCTAAATTAGTTTCGCGAAATCCTTCAATGAGGAACTTCTCCTTCCTCTGACTGATCTTCAGAATAATGTTCGACTGGTTTCGCGATATTTGAGGTAAAATTTTTGAAATTGTATAAGTTTTGTGATAGGTAGTCAAATAATGCTAAAGTAAATTAAGTCAGAACACTGTGAAAACGGTGATGAGGGTTAAGCGCGCGACCGACCCAGATCCATCGCGAACCTGTCGCGTATCCGTTCACGCCGCGACCGTCGTACGTGAGGACGTGCGACGTTGTTAATGCGTGCACGGAAGTTTTCCGTAACTGATACCTGGACACTGTTATCCAGTTACCAGCGCGGAGCGCGCTGGTACCGCGACGCAGGGTACCATGAACGTCTCGGTCGTCCCGCTCGAATGTGCAATTTCGAGAGACAACGCTTCCACTTCCGCCGTCTCTGTCCCCGATAACGACCGTCTGGGATCAATGATTTCTCTGCGCTCCGCTCTCTGGGAATTTCTCTCTCGATCTCGTCCTTCGATCGTGAATCGCGTAAAATGTCGAGTTGTTATTTCAGAACGTTTCATCTGTCCGAGCAGACAGCGATAACAATTATATATGGATGTATTACTCAAAGTTCAAAAGATCAAATTTTATTATATGACTTCACGCACTTATTAAAATATTTAAGAAGAAAAGGCAACAACTTTTCTTCAGAAAAATAAAACATATAGTTAATGCCTTTTATTTAAAGATTTATTGCAATTAAAAAATACGTGTCCTAATTACAAAGAGGACAAAATGATAAGAGATGTTAATATTTATATTCTACAAAAAAACTTTCAATTATTTCACAAACTTTGTAATATCTATTAAGTATAATCTGATACGTCTTTAAATAGAAATTTTTATGTAAATTTTTATTTCGATTTCCTTTTTGTGTCTAATGAGAACATTTAATAGTTGCTTATTACCTAACAACAAAAATAATGAATGTAGACATTGTAAAGAGCTATTATTTTATATTGCCTCAAAAAAGAGAAAAACAAATTATAAACGATTCAATTGCATTGGATTAATGGCTCTCAACGGGATGACCAGCAATAACATGCAGCACAACTGCGGACCAACAAGGGCTAAAGAAGGGCCACACCTTCTTCTCGCGCCCCGAGTAAGTAGGTAGCCAGCTATTTACGACTTGCCTCCTGCCCACCTCGTTTCATTACCGATGCATTGCCGGATGCCAGCGGACGTGCTGGTCCCCAAAGTCACGCGACCAATAATGCGCCTCGACTCGTAAACGTACACTGCGACGCCACGCGGGAAATTGGATTTTAGATTACAAATTGTTCCGCGGGAAGATTTTGCGACCCTATCTCGTGAATTCCTCGCAACTAACGTGGCTCAATTATTCAGTTTTACTGAAATACATTGAGAGATATTTAAATATCCAAAATATTCGTGGTAATCGGCACTTAACACTAAATTAAACACTAAATTAATAAAACAAAATTATTTCCTGTTTGCATGCATATATTATATTATGAACGTTTATTAAGAATTCTATTAAATATCGAAAAACATATATTTATATAGGTATAATATGGATTCAGTATAATATTGTAATCGCTTCTATAAGAAACCTATAAGAAAAGAAAACACATTATAAGTTTTTTATATCTAAAAATCTATGTTGAAAACCAAACACTTTCATTTCCTTCAATATTATAGGTGCAGTAACCAATCTTTCTGCATATTGAATCTTTACGCCCAGCCCAAACCCCTAAACCTAGAAACATGAAATTTGGGGAGTATATTCCTTCCATGACATAAGCACACACTAAGAAGGGATTTTTACAAATTCGATTTTTTTAACAGGATGAAAAAAGATGAAATGTATTTTCACGGATTCCTCAATATCTCTTAGGCCCGATGAGATATCGACTTGGTTTTTGCTTACAAAGGTTACCCATATAAATGCTTAAAAACATAATTAAAGATTTTGCCCTAATCAAACCCTAAAGGGGCAAATCTAAATTCAGAGGTGAATTATAGAATCCTTTGCATACCGTAGCGAAGCATGCGGGTGTATCAAGCTAGTTTCCTATATTACAACATAGCAATAATCAGAATTAATAATTTTTTTTTAAGTGTGAAAATTTTTATTTTTTTGTGTATAGTTAACATAGTTAAAACAATTACTGAAAAAAATAATTTTATTATTCTCAAAGCAAATCTTTATAATGGAGGTTTACGGCAGTTTATATTGTTACGCTTAATGCAACATATATTGAATGTTCTCTCGTTTAATTTTGTAACTAGAACCCAAAGTTTCTTTACTCTGATTGCTATGTTTCGACGCGAGACGTATACAAGATAGATGGAGGGTATCCTCCCATATTTGTATCATGGAAGAAGGTTTAACGGGGAAGTTGGACGCCGTAAAAGGAAATTCGCGGCACGTGATCGACGCGAGAAGCACGTGTCGGCGGCCCATCATGGGCGATTTTGGTTTTAGATACCACCGATACGTCTCCCGGCTGAATAAAAGGGTACCGGCGAAGGAGGAAGCCATGCGGTAGGGGCACCGACACGCGTTCAATCCGCTCGTCTTAATGACCCCCTCATTATTGTGTCTCGACAAATTAGTCTTGTTATTCCGGCACCGAGTGCATGATTTTCTCGCAGAAGTACCTTTCAATCTCACCCGTCATTTTCGCGTTAGCATTAATATTATCTCCAGCCGAAAGTGATAATCGAAAACAAGGACTTTAAAAACTCTATAAACTTGTCCAGTTTTATGTGAAATTTTTTATTGCAATCTAGAAGTGTCAATAATGAATCTAACAAGTTTTATAATCGTTTGTTAAAAGATTTATCGTCTTTACGTTTATTTTATTATTTTAAAATAATTTATTTTATTATTGCTCTACCATCTATATTTTATTATATTTATTTATATATATATAGTTATATTTATTTTATTACCATCTTTATCTCTTTCTATTAGTCTGATTTTTTATCTTTACTCACATCGCAAAAAGAAATCATATTATTTGCTACAACGAGACAATCGAGGAGGATTATAGACGGTGAGAAAGTGTTACCTCTCTCGTACGAGATATTTTCTCGGTGCCATGATCTCGTTACGCGACACCCTCGCCTATTTACCACCCTTCTACAACCTCCAGCACGGCGTGATCTATGGAAATACGGTGCACGCGTATCGTTCGTACATGCACGTGGATCAACACGTGGCCAGAGGCGACGGGCCGATAATAGGTTTGGAGAAAGCTTGTCGATCAGGATAGCCTCTGCTCACCGATGCGCGACAGTCTGATAAATAGCAACTGCTGGTTAATCCATGCGATCTCATATCAAAATTTTTATGTGAGAGAGAGAGAGAGAGAGAGAGAGACGCTTTTTTATTTAAAAAGATAAATAACATAATATTTACGTATAAATAAGTGTATATATATATATATATATATATATATATATTCATATATTATATATATTCATATATTATATATATATTATATATATTTCACAAAAGTATTTTAAAACGGTTTTATTCAATTTCTAAGTATATCACCACTCAAATACGTCTATATATGAGTAACTGCACACGCCACTTTGTTATATCATTACAGCGCGTTTATTGCGTAAAAATTTTTCCTGAAATAATAATCATCACGTAAAGTCACGTAAAACTACATGCATCCGTTCTAACAATTAAAAGACTGAATTTAACTATCGGAACCTAAGAGGTAATGCATCTTCCAAGGCGCAAAGAGTTTAATGGAAACGAAGACCCGTAATTCGCGAGAAGTGCACTGCGTCGAGTCTGCACAGCGCGCGTGACAGACGCGCGAAAAGCGCTCGAAACGCAACGCAACGCGACGCGACACGACGCGGCTCATCTCGCGGACATAATTGAGTCCTCCTCCGTCTCGTGGCTCACACCAGCTACGCGCTCCTCACAGCTACGTCGCCGAGAGAGGTGCGACGGAGAAAAAGGAGATTTGTCTCTGCGAGCACTCCGGTGGATTCGCGGATGAGTCCACGGGAGGGCGAGCCGGTTAACGGAGGAGATGGTAGAAAGAGTGACGGGGGGACGGGTAAAGGGGCTCTCACGTTACCGACGCTGCGGCTGGGTGTCGGGTTACCTCCGACCTCATCTTCCTCGGTGCCTCCGCGAGTTTGCCACCATCGACATCGTCCGTCCGTCCGCCCGTCCGTCCGTACGTCCGTACGTCCATCCGCCCGTTCGTGTGTCCCCGCGTCTACCCTTCTCGATGCTCTCGACACCGATTTCTGACATCTTCCGCTTTTTGCCCGGTGAGTGCGGATCTGTGTGAAAACTGATGAAACTTAAGTTTCAGACCTCCGTTAACTCAACGCAGGGTGATCTGCGGAATAATCTTATTCGGAAATATCGCTAGAAAGACCGAAACATTTTCCTCAATTGTTTGAGTCAGCACGCACTGAAGATTTCTAAAAACGATTATCTTCAGGCTCTGGAAAATCACTAATAGTCGCTATTTTCAATTATGCATTATAGCAAAAAGAGATTTTGAAAGATGGAGACAATAAAAAGCATGAGTCTAGAATACCTTAGAAACTCTAATAATTCTAAGATTTGCTTCGTACGATGCATAAAACATTAATAAAAAAATATATGATTAAAGGTGTAATATTGAATATATGCGCGTAAATAAATACTGTATCTTGCTGGTCAAGAAAACAATTGCATGACGTATATGGTCAAATTTAATTTACAATCAAGTTCAACAACAATTATCGTGTAATTAATCGTCAAGCACGCGTTTATATATTCGTGTACCTTTGTTCCGATGAGAATCATCGCGACGTACATCTAGGTTACCCCTAGTGGTTGTTTACGGAAGGAAGATGTATGTATATTTAGGGGACGCGATACGCGGCGTATTGTGTCGGAAAGGGTGGGTGTTTCCCGTTATGGACACCCCTCGATGTCGGTATCGATTATACACCCTCCGACGTGCGAAGGGGCACGAAGCGCGCGTGGTGAAGCGCCGAGAGACCGTTTTAATTATCTCCTGAAGTAATTATAAAAGGGCCGTGGGGGAATCGATAAGTCAAGGGCAGGAACACCGTAAAGTTGAAACTATTCGACGAAGATACTAGTTAGGTTGTGTTAGACCACTCGAAATAGGCGAATTCTATCTTATCCGATATCTAGAGCAACTGCATGCCACACGTTGCTAAAATATCGAGTACAAGTAGTATTCGGTATTTGGTATCTAGATGTAGAGATGCAGACTTCAACATTGGAACAAAGACATTCTTAGATTATATCATGATTAAGCAAACAGTATCTATCGAATACCTTCAGTCTTAAGATATTTGATACTCTTTTCAAAATTTCGCTGTCTCCAATTTTACCCTTCGACTTTTATGAATTTACTCTTGATATACTCACGTTATAGATATACAATATAATATGTATTATAGAGACGTCGTCTTGATAGATATAAATCACTTGAGCTTGCGGTATCGGGTATATCATCACAAAAGTTGAAAATTACTAGAGTACAAAAATAAGAGATAAGATTATCATAATTTATAAAATCTATAAGGTAAAGGAGACGCTATTTGAGTCAGTTGAAGAAAAAATCGGATAAACAATTTTCAAGACAGGGAGTTTTTCAATTTTTGGAGAGGAACTTTTTTAGTCATAGGGTTTTTTGGCTTTTTGTGTTGAAAATTTTTTATCCAATTTTTTCTTTAACTGACTCAAATAGCCTCTTCTTATCCTATTAGATACGATCATATCTAAAATAGATCTTACAAATCATGCACTTATAACTCATTCTTGAACTAAAATTATATCTCTTGTACTGTTTAAACATTTAAAGAATTCTTTTTACGTTGAAAAGATTCAACCACGTGGTGAAGACAAAGATTTTTCAATTTGTCGGTGCGCAATTTTCAGAAATTGTGCACTTTTCGGAGATAATGGTAAGCTTATTGGTAGAGCAGAGAGAGCATTGTAAAAGTGTAAGAAGGATGTAACGAGGGGCAGGATGGAAAAAATGAGTGAGAGGGAGACAAAGGAGAAGAGGGGGAGAGAGAGAGGGGCACGGGGTAATCTAACACCGGAAGCGTCTTGAGCGTGACGCCACCCTGAAGGTGCAGGATACGCGGCGTGGATAGGTAGGCAGGAGGTGGGGCGAAGAAGGTGGAGACGATGGCGATGGTGCAGCCAGCCGGTGGGAGTCGGTCGGTACTCGAGGCCGCCATGCAAGGCGAGCTTCCTTCGTATTTCTCTTCTATCTCTCTCCCCTCCTCCCCCTTTCCCCCATCGTCTTTTTGCACCCAGGCTTTCCTTTTCCCTCCTCTACCTTCCCGTGTCTTTGGCTTGATCTTCTTTTTTCTCTTGTAATTAGAACAAGGTGATTTCTTGGTCTATTCAGTGTTCCTTCACCTAGTCCAAATATTATATTTTACGTTCTAAAAACGTTTATTTTGATTAAACAGGGCAATTCTATGTCTTTTTTATCATAGCGGAGTAGAAAGAAGATATATGACAAAAGGAGACAATTTCGGTATTTAATATTTTTCGTTATTTCTATTATTCGGTACGGCTCAATGGTTTATTTATTTATTATAGTTTAATAGACGTCTTAATCTAAATCTTCGATACTAATCTCAGATATTTATTAGAGGCGGGAATATATAAAACTGACAAAATCTTTTAACATTGAAGCATCAAACTTTACTTTATTCCATTTAATTTATCACATGGAAAGGCGAGAGTTGTAATCATCGCGTAATTTGATTTAAAGCACAAACGAACAAATTATTCGATAATATTGTTAATTAAATCAAGAGACCCAGTAACGTCTCGCGGCAAGTCCACGTGCAGCGAAGTCGCACAGGATAGTAGATTACTCGACCGCATATAGTTATTGCCGCAACTACCAGCACTATTTGCATCAGGTGGCTACCGGATCGACAATCTCCACAAATCCCTTCTCCCCTTCTCGTCCCTTCGTCCGAATAGCTCCGTCTCCATCTCCGGCATTCATCCTCCTTTATTTTAGATCACCGCACGATGTATAGAGACTTCCCTCTATCCTCTGGCTGTCCTCGTCCTTTTGCACCGGTGTGTGGCCGGTCTTACGTGCCGCACTTACACGCCCGCACGTAAGACCGGCGCGCACGTATACGCACCTACCTACGTCCAAGGGGATTAAATTACCACCGCGAGAGCCCCTATGTGGCAACTCTCTTACTTAACCTACCGAACTGTATCGGTACATTTTTCCTCCACGGGGTGTCCCGCAAACGGGACAGCCTTCTTTAAACCGGGTCCGTGGCTTATTGCGCGCGCGAATACACGATCGTAATGAGAAAAAAATATCAGATGTGTAGGCATTAGAGTTAATCGCAGCAGCGTATAAAATCAAACGTCTAATTTTCTGTTGCTTTTATAAGTATATACACTTTTTTGCCTTGCTTATTAATACGAACGTTTATTTATTTATTTTATTTTTTTTTAACAAGAGAAGGAAACCTAAATGAGATTAAGAAGATAAATCATTGTCGAGGCCTTGTTCCTTAATTAATTTCGAAACGATTTCACCTTAACGATCACGTGTTCCTGTTCGAAATTACATGCCTAACGAGAAAATCGTTCAATCATCGAGTTTCGCGACGCATTCACGCGAGAAGACTTCTGGTGCATTGCGTGCAGGCGACGCACGAGGTGCAATGGGTTAAGTGTCCCGTCGGGACGAAGCAAGAGGTGTACTTTTTTATAGCCGTGGGGGTCCTCGCAGAGAGGGGGGGCCCGCCCACATCGCAGCACAAGGGGGGCCCTCTCTTCCCTCGGCCGCCGAAATCTCCGATCTGTCGGACTCGATAAGACCGCCGACCGGATATTTATTATTTGTAATTTACATGGCGAGGTACGCCTCGTTAAGTCGCTAAGTCAGGGGCTAGAGCGTGTAGCGAATTTCACGCGCGTGTGCACACGTATGACGGGATCGGTGCGAAATTTACATAATTTTCGCTTTGACCAATATTGGTCGAATGATTTTAGAACGCGCATTTTATAATTTTTTATTATTTTTATTAATCTGCCAATTTCCATGTTAGGCGCAAAGTATACCGTAACTTATCTGCTACTCGACTATTTGTTTTTTCTGATGTTGTAGATTTTTATATCAGTTTCATAAAATAATTCGTATGCATCGTGACATGGTTTATCTGCACGCACACACTATTTATTATGATATTGACTCATATTTTCTATTAAATAAATATAATACTGTATATTACTTGTAAGGTATATATATAACGATGTATTAATTAAATTTACAATAATATATTTTAAATATATTTCTCTAAATAAACTTGTACTTACACACATAATGATGAACAAAATTCAGATCTCATAAGAAAGTATATCATATATGTGGTAGCATGCAACGCAACTATATAATATATGCGCTATAACATATATAGCGAAATAAGATGAGAATATGACTTCAATTTACACCAAAGAAATAAGTTGCATCTGCAACTGTCGGGATTGCAGCATCATCCGTTGAGGCTAATAGATTTCCGCTTTCCCAAAGATGTGAGAGAATCCGGTGGACCGAGTAGACTCTATAGGCACAGAAGAGGAAGGACGAAAGGGGTCCAGGTGAAGCGGGATAGGAGCAAAACGAGAGAGAAAGAAAGAAAGAGAGGGAAAGAGAAAGAGAGACGCGCTGTCTGGCCACTCTATAATTTGTCGGGGTGAGTTACCGCCCTTGTCTTTGCTTAGCGCTGGCCGTTCGTTCGTTCATTCTCTCGCTCGTTCGGTTTTCTCTCCGGTGATGCTATCGGCGCATACCTCGCTAGACAGGTGGCCACCCCATGACACCCACACACGCTCGATACATCGTTGCATCGCCAGAATTCGGCGCTCTTTATTCCGCGCACCCGCGCGCGCGCGCGACGAACGACGGATGATGGGTAAAGGCAGATAAAGCTGACTCGTCCTATTTGTCGTGCTGTCATGTATATATTACGTAATGTGCGGATTGGATCTTTCGCGCGTGGCGTACCGATTAGAACACGCTTGGCTTTAAAAATAGTTCTGTACATGACCTGTACCCAACTTACAATCTGTAATATCTGAATGATTTTCAGTCATATGTACATATAACAAAAATTTACATCTTCCTTATTCAATTAAGATGATAAACATTGCGAATGAAACAACCTTTATATACAATTTCTTAATTCATAATTGTAAGAAAATAATTAATTACGATATCATATAAAGTCATGACATTTATTAGTATTTATAAGAAACACATTTGACACAGCATTCAGTGATTTTAAGATGTCTTCGTTCTTTCTCTCTGACGAGACAGCAACGACGTGCCATTGCTTCCTTTGAGGAGTTTTTTTTATTAAGTTACGAAGGGGAATGTATGTGCTTCGCCGGAGAGTTTCCATTTCAAGTTAGCGCGATGGCTGTCACGTCTGCGTTCGATCGCCAAGTGATAGAGTTTAAGATCGAGGGATCCAGAACGGTAGTTCGCACCGGTGGAAACCGTCTGTGTGGTCTGCCATGGGTTCCTACCATCCGTTTTCGAGCCCTCGCCGCCCTCCTCCGCCTCCCCCCCCCTCTCTCTCTCTCTCTCTCCTGAGCGCTTCGCCAACGATGACGTTAGTAACACGATATCTGCCCCATCCGCGGCCTGCAGACGGCTTCCATACAGATGTTCCAAAGGGAATAGGACCGAGGTGGTGTACCATTATCCGTTTATGGAACCGCGGTGACGCCCAGTCGTCGATAACGGTAATCAATTTTGCTGTACGCGCGACGAATCGGCGACGATTCGATGCATCTCGCTCGCGCGGTTGCGTACGAGTCGGTTACTGTACATATATAAGTTGATATCAATCCAGTTCCGGTTGAATCTAAACTCAGAAAATTTTAATTTTCATGTCATAATGCGAGTCGTAAAGCAAGTTTTAATGTCACGATGGAATATACTGTTATATATAGAACTTTCCAGGAAAGTATACTGTTTGCAAATCAGAAAATAATAAATTTTTCTACTTTGCACTTGAAAACTCAAATTTATGAATATTTTACTTCTAATTTACGAAACATTTTGTCGATATTTATACATAGGGTAAGCCATATAAAGTGTTATAAGTTATTTCTTTAGAAATTATTAAAAAACAAAATCTTTCTAGTATTTCAAGATAGAGGTCCTTTATAGAACGAATGGATCCTATTAGCAGACTCTCCAGGAGTACAAAAGGATAAACCCCTCATTTTTTTAACTGGAACCACATATTTTTTCTTACATAATCTCGTCTTGATACTTTTACACGCAGGACAATCAGAAGAATCGACTTATGTAAGAAAAGAAAAACATACGGTTCCTTTTTTAAAAAAAAATGAGATGGGTTGTCCCACTGTCCCTCTGAAGGGCCCAGCAGTGGTACCTTATTTGTCCGAACGAAGGGCCGCAACGGACTTTAAAGGAAGAATCTTATCGTATTCCTAATAACTTCCAAGATAAACAGCTTGTAAAATTTCACGCGCGGACCACCCTGTGTACCTTCAGCAATGTATTGTACACAGTGCGACGCGGGAAAATTGCACTTGCTCGTCATTGATTGTCTCGGCGATAACGCAGAGCGCGGTCGTTTTGAGAGGACATTAGATATTCGAGCGCGGTCTGGTTGGGAATTTACCAAGAATGCTCGCGTTTCTTGGTAGCGTCGAGCAGAAACTACACGAGAGAGCGGCACGAGAAGGTAAAGGGGTGAGTGGAAGAAAACTGGGGAGGGCGGACGGCAGATAAATGAGTTGGGCCGCGAGACCCTGCGACTCGTTTAATCAAAGTTTGGGATGCGTGCCGCTCGGTCCCGAACTAACTACGTCCGATCATGCTACGAAGCCAGCCAGCCAGCCAGCCAACCAGCCTTACCATACTGACTCGTGCCAGACACTCGCAGACGTTACCGTACAAGTCTACCGTACGACTCCACCTTTCCTTCGCGGAACTTCGATTCTGACCCTCCACGATGTTGTTGACTCTGCGTTTAATCCCTTGCAGGAGCTATAAAGCGTTCAGTCTTACATTTCTTCAAAGTTGTTGCTGTGACCGTTGTTTGTATTACTTGTAAAAACTTCTTCGTATTCTCCATATGCGATTTTAGAATATACAAATTCTGTACGCGTATGAATAATGGTTTATATATTCGGTTATTCCGAATTAAAAAGAACAACTACCTTATTGTTAGTGTCATGTTCAGCACTAAACTCAGTCGGGTTAAATTAGATTCTACTTTTTGCTACGATGGAAGATATCAATTTCTACTGCGAGAGAAGGCGCCACCGAAACTCGCCAACGAGTGAAAAAGAGGCACGTATAGAGCCAACGTGTATACGACATGCCTACCGACAATAAACGTAGTCGGGTGATATGGGCGAACACGTGAGGATGCACCACGCGCGTGTTTCGTAGGGCAAGACATAAAATAGGTGGATATCGCTGTCCCGGTGCGTGCAGGCACCTCGTAGATAAGCAATTACGATGGAATCCGCAGATAAGACGACAAATTCGAATTCCGAGATTCGGGCCCCCCGATACCATCGACACGAAGCGTGCGTCCTTCACTCCTCTCTTTCTCCCCCTTTCATCGGATTCTCCGGGGACTCTCGACTGGTTGCGTTTCGCAAACGCGCAATTTACTAAACGATAAATCGAACAATAAACGGCTGATATATCCCTTGAATCAAGGAAGATCTGAATGTGCATGATTGTCAAAAATTTCAACTATGAAATATACGGAATTCGAAGACTAGAAATACAGAAATCTTGAGACCCAAAGAATCGAACAGATTTACAATATGCACTGAGAAAAAAAGCTGTTGCTTCAATTAAAGTGCTATCACGCATTGTACTTCCTATAGTTTTTATTATTGAATATATATTTTTTCTCAATATATAACAGTTTCTTTCTATTTCTTCGTCGAGAGTAAAAAATAACAATAAAATGTAAATAAAAATTCGGCTTTTTACCGAATTTATACAAAAAAAAAACGAAAGGACCGTAAAAGCGCAACAATTTGTCCTAAAAGCTGATGGCTTTTTACGCTTTTTACCGAATTTATACCAAAAAAGAAAGGACCGTGAAACCGCAGCAATTTGCTCCGAAAAGTGACGGCTGCGCGGAAAATCGGTCTGCGTGATTTTCTGATCACACCGGGCACACGCGACGTTTATTTTCTAGCTCGTAAATCGAGTTGTTTCCGGTGATGCGATTTTCGTAAACTACGCAATGCGGCGCAGCGCGATGCGACGCGACATCCGGATGTCAATCACGTACACGCGGCGCGCGGGCGTTTGTCGTATTGCGCTGGTGCGTGTCAGTCGATTTCGCGTGCACGCTCTCTGCCATCCGAAACTGATAATGGGCGTTGCTCCGCGAGTAATGCGATACGTTTGTGCGTCGCGAGTACAATACGCAAATGCGTGTGCACACGTACACGCGCGCGCGTTGCACGTCAGTGCACGGCCTGCCGCGCATATTTAGCCGTAAGATCAAACTCAAACGACTTTGCCATTATTTTAACTCCAAACGATGCAAGCATCGTTTGTCCCGCGCGCGGACCACGAAAAACACGATGTTTTATCGCGTGCGACACGTACGTATACAATATATGTGCGGTACGTAACGAGGATAATGATTGAGATGACAATAATTTATATGCCAAAATTATAATTGCACGCTAAAGCGCAAGGGCATAGCGTGCATTATGTAATATTGCGATTTTACATAAAACACTACATTAAAAGTTACAATCTTAATCTACGTTTCTACAAACTCTATTCTACTATAATGATACTTTATTTGTTGCACAAAAATAAGTTTCTGTTTAATTCTTTATATTACATTTATTGTTTCATTTATTATATGTAAAATTACATAAAATTACCGCGTGCTAAAAATGTACACATTTATGTAAATTTTATGCAAACGTCAATGCGTTTGAAATCAGACAAGCTCGCTGAAATAGAATCGCGTTTTCAATTGGGCAAGGGTTAACTGTCGTTTCTTCCATCGATAAGCTCTCGAGGACAGGAAAGCCGGAAGTCATATCGAAAGATTTATACGCTTCCGAGTGTGGCTCTGGCTCTGGCTCTTGCTCCGATACTCACGCCCACGAGCGGCAGTAGATTACGTGGCATTTTTGCTCTGCAATCCGTGCCTATGCTCCATCTGGATTTATGAGTTATGCAAACAACAAGGAAGTCTCGTCGGGGCTAAGGGTGCGAGAAGTGGCTCCGCCCTCTTCCCTTTTTTCTACGCGTAAACTGGTTTAATATGGTCTGGTTTATCTCTCTTTTCAATTCTATTACGACGTAACATAATTTAACTTACGTGATGCAGTTTATATTTTATTAATTAATGTTGTTTATTAATTAATGTGTGGAAATTAATGTTATTAACTATATAGATTGACAATAATAATTTTGCATGTTTTATATATATAAAATATATATGTATATATGTATATGCATTACATATTATATATATTTATAAGGTAGATATATATGTAAATATATAAATATATTTATTTATTGTTCTTTTAAATTTATCGCTTAACTGATATTTGACGAGACTAATATTTGAGAGATTATGTTTAATGAAATTCTGTTATTCAAATGCACTTTATAATATAAAACAACAATTAAATCAGAATAAAACAATAAAATAATAAAATGAAAGATATGTGATATTATGCAAAAGGTATAATCAAATTAAAGTAAAACATATTTGGCACATTGGAAAAGTTACAGATAAATGAATAAATAAATAAATTATGATATCATGGTCAGATCCGCGTGGGTGGAAAAGGCAGATGCGCCTGTCCAAAAAGGAGAATAGCCTCTTCGCATTGGTCCAACCGTGGTTTCCATGGACGCGAATAATCGATCTGTTCGCCGCTGACGTTTGTCTCTTCTACAGAGCATGCTCCAATGAAACCCGGCTCTTCTCGGCCGAGGCATTGCGTAATAATACATTATTATATGCATTATACAAGATATAAGACAAAGTATAATTTAAGCAACTTAAATTTTAAGTTACTTTAAAATTACCACTGAAGCCAGTAAAATTATAAATTAAGATTCCAATCATTAAATATGAGGAGAAATATGTGTCGCGATTGATCGACAATATAATTCTTCATAACAACTAATAATATTTCTCCGTAATCCAGAATACGCTGGCGCAATTAATGCTATTTATAAAATTTTGTTAATTATAATTTCTCTTAATATATATGTAACAAAATATTAATTTACTGTCATATTATTTACGTTAATTAGTAATTTCGTTATTGATATACTCGTCCCAATAGTTTAATTGTGCGGGTGCGGGTGCTCTCTTGTGCATACCAGATTACAATATTATTCTTCAACCATATTTGTGTAACGCTTCGGCTCGGTGTGTTATGTGAAATTTATTCGTAATTTAATGTTGCCTCGTAAAACCCAGCTGTGCCGGACGATCGGATGCGCCGACCGATTTTATTCCGAGCTGTCAGATCGCTCAGGTAGTCTGACTCCGTATTACGTTACCCGGCTGCACTCGCTCGATTGCGCTCGCTCGCGCTGCCGGCTGGACGTCACCTGACTTTAACTTTGTTCCGAATTAATCGAACTCGAGGCGTCCGTGGAGAAATGCACTCGTTTCACGCGGGCGAGTGTTCATTAAGTAAAGTTGATTGCCGTCGTATCGCGAGCGCTGAATCAGTCGGACGTCGAAATACACTCAAATCGAGTAAATTCCGTTGGATGTTCCTGATAGGGCGATGTAATGTGTGTAAAGAGCATAATTTCGGTGATAAATTCTTCAATTAATTCGCCAGAGACCAATTCATCCAATTTGGACAAATTAATGCCGATTATTATCAATATTACGAATCCTGTTAGTATAATGAATTCTGTTGTCTATTTCAATTTTACCGATTAATTTTGAAACGTCAATTTGAAAGGAATTTGCTTTTAACGATCATATAATGACAACATTAACCCTTAAATGCCATCCGGGGTCCAGCGGACCTTAGACTCTTTACAATGATATATTTTCAAATGTTCCCCCCAAAAATGGAGCTCATGCTCCCATTGATGATAGTTGAGAGATTGACCTACCCGGTTGTACACTTATAGCAGTACTCAGTTTACTTAATTTTTTATACTATGTTGAAATTGAAATTTTAACAATATAAGCATTTTATTCTCTTTTCTAAGCCTTGAACAACATTGAAAATAATTTTCATAACTAAATATCAAAAAAATCAATGAGTAAGGAGACATTTTTCATGCTGGGGTCTTTTAGACCTCATGTGTCATTTACGAGATTCTTGAGAGGTGTGGCATTTAAGGGTTAATGAGGTATTGCAGAATACGTGTGAGCACGGCTAATTTTTTTTTTAATTCCTCGCTGCTGCTTTTGATATGTACATAACTTGTCCGTGCAACTTCGTGCTTTCGTTCTAATGCTTTGGCGAACTGCTTCGCCGATTCTACTCATTAACTATGTTGCACCGCCTGCAACGAAGTGCGCGATTAAATTACTCCCTCGCGAGTATCAGCCGTCAACAACGGGAACTTGGCTCGTTAATGCGGTCGGAAACGACGTAGACCAAGTTCCAAGTTCTGCAACACTCTTATACGGATTAAGTAACGCTTCGTAGATCCACTCGACTTTGGACGGACGGTATTGTGCAACGCGATGATTATGACGCTCTTCATAAACGGCAGAAACATACACGCGATGAATGATAAACGCGATATTTAATTAGGACGAATAGAAAACGCGGATAATTACAAGGAAATGATGTATTAAATCTTTCTGTCTTCTTTGCGTTTGAGGAATTGCGACTACGCTTTTATGGCACTTTCACGAATGCAAATATGCCTGCATATTCATGTTGTATTTTGCATTGGAAAGCGAATATAAATAATGACTTACGTCCCGGAATACCGATCGTAATCTGTTTCGTAATGTGAAACGTGATGACAAAATATCTTTTTGGTTACGAAAAACAGAAATTTCTCCGAGGAAAGAATTCTTATGCAAATCATATATATTTAAAGTTGGCATGAACAAAAATGAACAGAATCTGCACTTCACAAAGATTACTTTCTGCTTTTAAGAGCTCAATAAGATCGCTTTCTACGTTCAAGAACGCTATTGCGGTAAGAACAATACTAATTCTACACTGCGCGTTAATAAATTTATTTAAATCGTGTTAAAAGTACAAAGAATCGAATAACTTTTATATATGCATCTCGAAGGTGCATGTCTGCGATAATAACGAAACAAAGTTGTGGGACCCGTTTCGCTCGATTCTCAATCAATGGAGAACGGCAAGGAGCGAATTTTGTTGGATAGAAGTTCGCGTACCGCGCGACCATCAAAACAGGATCCGAATCAATCAACTTCCACCTCTCAATGCCATCAGGTAAACATGAATACGCAAAGAGTAACCTTTTCTTATCGAGGTAAAAGAAAAGTTCTCCTACGATAATATATTATAGTAAATTTGTGAATACAAATTATAAATTGCAATTGTAATTTTTTAATTACAAGTTGTAATTAAAATTAAATGTTACTAATAAAAGTCATAATTCATTACAAATAAATTATAACCGCGTGTATCACACAGAGTGAATTTTGGAGTTCGTTGCAACAGACCGCGTCCGACGATAGCGCGAGAGACGGCGATGAGCTTTCAAAAGAGGAACCTAGTGAACATCTCGAGGCTTTGAAATTCGCGTTTCCGAAGAAGGTCAAGGCTCGTGGAAGAAGAAAAGCGAACGGCAGCGAGCGTAGAGTCACGTTCGCTGATCATTAAACTCGTTCGCGCGACGAGCGTTGCGTTACATTACATTAAAAACTGCAGCAAATGCAAATATTGTATTACATTCATTCTACCGACGTCCGATCAGATTTTTCTGCGTAATAAGATTTTTCGATTTCAAAGGCGCGAGTATACGGATGATGCGGTTTTATCGTCAAAAAATTCTGTAACCGATATTTGTTAACGATACTCTGACTGCAGTAGATCATTAAAGAAACGATACGAAATCGTCACGCGCACACATCGTTCTTATTTATCATAATAATAATGTTTTTCTTTCTATTATTTATATTGGGTGTGTCCCAATGATGTCGTTAGAAAATACAATTTTACTTTCGATTTGCGATATTTTATCAGATGTTTTAATATTCACATATAGAGACTATCGATCGTCGATTTTAATGCTGAAACTTCAGACCATTCTTGACATCTGTAACTAAATTTTCTAATATATTCCGAACCCTCAAAATTCTAAGTAGATCAAATTTTATACTATTTTAATTAAATATACGAATAAGAACAAGCATGAATGTATTCAGGATATTGGCGTTGCAAGATTTATCGCATATTCTGCCTGCTAAATCTGTGCAGGTACTGCCACAAAACCAACCCAAGTAGATCAAATTTTAAATACTATTTTAATTAAATATTATATGAATATGAACAAGCATGAATGGATTCAGGATATGCGCGTTGCAAGATTTATCATATATTCTGCTTGCTAAATCTTTGCAGGTACTTCTCCACAAAATCAACTTCTTCCCAATTAGTAAAAAGAAATCAATATTTGTTGGTTACAAATACTATGATAGAATGTTAAGTCTTGCAATAATAACATCCCCAAAAAGAGAGAATTTCGATAATTTGTATTTATTCTTAAAATTATATTTTTTTATAAATCATATGTATTGAAAACAATACATAAAAATGATACATATGTCAAATTTAATATCAAAAGACTAACCTGTAGATAGGAATGTACGCAAAGATAACAATTATATATAATATATGTAAATACACAAGAACTCTAAAAATATTTTAAATTAGATAAAAGTATTCAGTATATGTTTATAGATTGGATAATATTTTTCTTTATTACGATGAATCACAGCATGAAACGCACGTGCCCATGATCGTATTTAAGCGTTGCCTTTCGAACTTCCTCAATTCCTCACGCAAACAAAAGAATGCCCACGAGAGTATAAGAAGAATTAATTTATCAACAGTCTCTAATAATTTGGAACCTATCTTCACCACATGGATGGCCTCACCTGAAATCACAACGACAACCTTCAATTCTCGATTTTCCGCATATTTTTTGTCTTTCAAAACAAATACGGAAAAAATGCATTTAGAGACATTAAAACCTCTCATTAAGTACGATGAGTTATTGGATGGAAATCCAGTATCTAGAAGCAAGTGCTGCAAAACGCTTCCAAATATCCAGGCTGGTGATTTCGGTTTTGTATATAATGAGTATAATGACAGCACTGTAATAAAGTCTGATAAAGTCTACTACGATGACTGCGCTTCAAAAATAATTTTCGCACTTCAAGAAGATCAGCAACCCAGAATTGATCACACAATCGAACAAGTATCAACTGATGATTTATCGACTTGCACCACTGTAAAAAATGTGGATTCTCCGTTTCTGGTGAAACCGGAATTAAAAACACCAGAACTCCAACATCAGCAATCAGGAGATTTATTCGAAACATTGCAACAATTGAATACGATGACGAAACCGCGAGGAACGACAGATACAGCGAAACAACCCGCGTTTTCGAAAATAGGTAGAGAAATTCCACAAATTTGTACATAAATTGAAACACACTCGAACTTTACAAAACACTACGTCAGATTTACGTCTTGTAGAAATCCTGCGCAATATTCCGTTAAAATGGTCCTCTATGGAGCGGTCATATCCTCGTAGAGAGCATCACACATGGAAGTCTTCTAAGATCGAGAACGATGCAATAAGATGTGATGACCATCGTTTCTTCGCGTCTGACATTCGGACAATGCGACAAAAACAAAGTGCAGGCTACGAATCGTCTCGATTTCATCATTTAGCTTACTCCGGAAGTTTAGAGAATCAAGGCTTTCGAAAGTCTTCGTTGTGTCTACCTTCTGTACCACGTCGCGTCTTCTCCTCAAGAAGTTGCACCGTGATGCAGCAATCTATCCGAGAAATTAAAACCTTGAGAAAGGATCTGAGCGCGAATACATCAATCGTTCGTTTGAGAAGCACGCGATCACACCCAGGTGTTTTGAAATCCTAGATAATCATTTTTTTTAAACTTATAGTTTAAATAAGCCTCAATTTGAAATTATATGTATGTGCGTACAGTAATTTAATAAAAATAAGCGTCTTATATCTATAGTCCGCAACTAATATTAGTACATTAAACGACCGACATTTAATGAGATTGTCAATCGCAGATCACGTTTTTCTGGCGAAACAGCAGTCATTTTCCTGTGACGCTTCGAGGTCGAAGAAATCCGCCGATTGCGAGGATGATAAGTCGCAACGATCGAAACGCGAAGACGAGATCAAAGACACGTGTTCTCAGGAGGTTGCGAAGAGTCGCTGCCGGATCGAGAGTAAAAAGATTTGCAGAAAAACGCGACGGAAAGACACTCGCGCCTCGTCCCAAGATGATACGTGTGAAAAACGACAGCAGAAAAAATCCAAGTCGTGCAAAAATTACATGTGTCCCGAATTGAAACGACAAAAGCCATGCAGTTGGGACGCGGACCGATGTCCTGAGGCTCGTCGAAAATGCGATGCGAAAGGACGAGTCTCGTCGAGGGATCGCGCGCGACAATCGAGAGATTCTGATTGTTCGCAGGAACGGGGTATTGATACAAGATGTATAATAAGAGTAATGTGGAGCGGCATAATCATTATTACAATAACATATAAAAATATAATTCTTATTAAGAAACATTCATATTTAATTTAATATTCATGCGATATCTTATGAAACATCTGAAACTGATTATCTCGAATATTCAGAATTTTATACAGATTAATAAGGACATAAATTATTGCTGCTTTATTATCTTATAATAATTTAAAATTAGCTGTCATCATTATAATAATTTAGTATTTATTATTGTATATCTTGCTGGAATTCTATGTGTATCAATTTGTCCATTCTTCACGTTTCTAATTCATATTTTACCTATTGTGTGTTTTTATATCTTTTCTCCATTATTCTTTTAATTTGTTTACTTGTTACACTTGTTTTCTTTCATTTTTTATTATATACTTTTCTTTAACATCTTCATATGTTAGGACGGCAATCAAAGTCATATAAACGACGCGAAGATTGCGAGAAATCCGATGAGCCCCGTGCAGTTTGTAAAGATACAATAAAAGAAAGGAATGATTGTAAACCAAAATGCGAGAAACGACGCAAGGAACGTGACATCAGCGAGAAAGAGCGGCGAAAGTGCACTGGAAGCAGTCGAAAGCGATCCAACAGCTGTCGTAGAATAAATTCTTCCCGAGCCGGTGATAAAAGCTGCAACAAAGTAGACGGAAAACGACGTTACTCGCAACAATCAATTTTCTCCGTCCCGCAAGATCGTAAATTTTTCTCCACTTTGATTCCCGATATCGCTCTCGGCACGAATATAAGCAAGACAACGCAGAGATTTTATGCTAGCTGCAGCAAAGATGAGAAAGATCGAAAACAGAGTCCGTCTTGCGAGAAACGAAGGAGAAAATGCGAGACCAAGGAAAAAGATGAAATCAAGAAAAGGTGCGTGAAAGGTCCAGCTAAATGTATATTGAGAAAGAAAACTATTCACAAGCTGCGAACCTGTCAGTCTACACAAAAAGATAAACACAAGAAATCATGCAAATCCACGAAAAAATCCAATCGTGAAGAATTTTGTACTAGTAGAAAGAAAGAATTTATGAAAAGTAAGTTATATTTAATATTACTATATATACATGTGTATATATAAAATAATATTAATAATAATGATAATAATAATAAATATATAGGTAAAGATCAACAAGGTGTCTTTAATCTTTTCTTTGCATCTTGTCATTTTCTTTACGCAGAAATTCCTGTTTTATTATCATCTTTACTGAACTTTTAATTAATTTTTATTTTCTCGTTGCAGACGAGAAACTCAAAACAGACTCAGTGAAACCATGTACATCATCTATCATGAAAGGTGAGTTTTACGAATTCTTGAGCCCTTAATCTTTTTTTATGTTATGATTTATACGGAAGAGGAACATTATTATATTAAATTTTTAATTAATTATATTTCTTTAATTGTTTGTTGAAGATAAAAAGCCTAAGGAACAATCAATGAAGGGACAAATAGGTCGCGAATACAAAGAGATAGATGAATGCAAGAAGGGCTTCAAGAAAGAGAAAGGGGGCAATAAAGCCAAAATGGTTTCCGTAGAACACAAGCCGTCGGGCTTGGGCCGCATAATCAGTTCATATAAAGAACAGAAGAAGGATAGCGAAAAGTTTGCAAGTACGCCTAACGAATCAATCACTTCTACGGATACCATATTCAAGTGGTTCATCATTCAATCTCGGGTTATTAATGACAAGCTTCCAATTGTCGCCAAGTTAGTACTCTCCCTTGGATTTTACTTATGTCGTGTTAACTGCGTTCTCAAATCTTAAAAACTAAGTAGCTCAGAGAAAGAATAATATTCTTTAAAAATTCAATGTTTCTCAATATTTTTTATCTTGATCAGTGATTTATCTGGTTTTTCATAATTTATATTATTATTTGAATCATTCATGGATTATTCACAATAATCGTTTCCATTTTATCGTAACTACATATCACGTACTTGTGATCAATAATCATTTATTTGCTGCAACAACGAGTTATTTGATGCGATATAATTACAGGGATGTTAGACTGTTCAATATAATGTTTGATCGATCATTTTCTACCGCGAAACTGGATTATCAGGATGATTTTGCTATCGAACGAACTATGAGCAATGGTGAAATGGCTCAGAATTATTCTGCCAATAGCGACGATTTTATTCACGATGATGAATTGCCGAATTATGTCGAAATAGAGTATGAGGACGAAGAGGATGACGTTTACGACATTGAGCCACTAGTCGATCGGTCTCCGGAATCGATTGAATCTTATACGCAAAACTCGCAAAAGCCACAGTAAATAATAATTTATTATGCAAATAGTAAAAAAAAACAACTTTATTATAATTGTTTTACCACTTGGTCGTAATATGACGTGTATTTTTGAAGAATGCAATGGTGATCCAATAAAAAATGAACATATAACTTGTAACGTAACTGCATTTGTGCTTTGCTTCTTTTCAAAGAATTCACTTAAAAATTAGCATTTGTTTCGTTCAAATATAGCGACGCCCGTATATAAGTATGCAATTCTCTTATGATGATATATAAACTTTCCCCGCATATATGAACATACAACGTTATAGTAAATATACGAACGTATTTCCTTTTCGTCCAAGAATATTACGATCCTTCTAGTTGTACGGTAATCAATTACTTCACGACATTGCTTCGCCATGGATGGATAGTCGATCATTCCCCGATATTACTTAACTAGGTTCTGTAGACTGTAAGATAAAATTACTCTCCGACATGACTTGGACGATCGTCGATTACTCCCCGAGGGACCGGATGCGACTCGTCCTACGAGTGAAACGCGAATGCGCGGGGCCTTACGGGGATTCCGCTCTCCTTCACGAGACGTCTTTGTAGCGCGACGGAGGCGTGAATGGCGGTGGGCCAGGAGGCCCAATTACGAGTTATTCAGTCCTCGCCACGGGGCACCGCGGTGCCGCTGCTCTACCGTCGGTGTATTCACCTACCTGGCGCCTTCCCCCTTCATCTCGCGTAAGAGCGAGAAGGAGCGCGCGCGAGCTGGGGACGCGAGGCGGAACGAGGGAGTTGAAACGCGCGGGACGTGGGGTAGAGGAACGTGAGGACGTCTCTGCGGGATTCCCCGCCGCCACTTATGGGAATGCGATACGAGCTTTTCGTCAGATGCTCTCTTGCGTTTTCGCATTGTTACGCAACCGTCCTTCTCGCGTCCGCGTCACCCTCGTGCACCCCGACAAAGGGAATCAATGTCAATGCGCACTGCCGTGCCGTGCCGTGCCGTGTACACGACCAGGAGAGAACGCGGAGAGCGAGAACACTGGAATAATGATTGAGAGTACATAAACGCGAATGCGGATCAAAATCGTTATATTATGCTCCTCTGTAACTGATTGCACAAAATATCTGAACCGAGCGGTCCTTTAAATTTGTCACTGGCAAAATTCCTTCGAATTTTTATTGTTTTGTTGTTTTATTACGCTAGGTTTTTGCGATTACTATATATTTGTTATTATCCTTCTAATAATTTAAAATTATTAGCTTTATTTTATCCTAATTATTTATTAATGAAGACTGTACCACTAATCTACTGCTTATTTTATCGTAAGATATACTTAAAATAAGTGAAGAAAAATGTGCATACAAATCAGAGTTACATGATGCTTTTATGTTTTAATAAATATTATCATGTTGTGTTAGCCTTCTTCCGATCTCCTAAGTTACCAGCACTAATAATACCATTAAACTCATTTAAAAAATCTAAAGTTACCTTTACTCTTCAATCTTCATTTCAATCTCAATTTCATTCATTTTAGCGAAACTGTTTACATCGTACTCGATCAGAGACACGCGAAGTAAAGTGATGGTAAGGGCATCGCGACGAATGCGGATCGGCGCGACTTGTCCCATCAGCAAGATCGAGCGGTCGATTTCGCGGCTCTTTAGGATGAACCTGGGAGGGTTTCTTGAACGTCATATTATGGTGTCAACGACTTCATCGTGGACCACAAACCGCTGGCATCCGCGTACACCGAGGATGAATGGCGACGCCACGGGTGGCAGGGAGGCGCATACAACTCGAATAAAATGTGTCAATTCCGTCTTCGTAACGCCGGGGTTCCTTTCCCCGAGGATCGATTGTGCGCACCGCGAAAGGAAGGAAGTTCCGCACAACGGACAACTATTATTACGCGATATTATTGAATTATACAAGTCACTCGACGGAACAGAGAGTTAACAAATACTGTGTATTGCATAACGCGCGAGTTTTGTTAAACGCTGCACGGAGAGAATTTTCTCTCAAAATTTTACCCTGAAATCATGGTAGTTGTGGGACAACACGTACCACCAAGAATTTTATGCGAGCTATTCTGATTAATATCTACCATAATAAAAAATATTAATATCTATTACATTAAAATATAAAATATGTCTGATTAATTTTACTAAAATATATCTAGGAAATTTCAATAATTTGGGTTGGTGGCAGTCAATGCTTGGTAATTTTCATCACGTTGCTTGTAAAATGTCCTTTGTATATTTTAAAAATTCCTTGGTTGCCAAGTTGTCCCAAGTTTGTAGTGAATTTAAGGGTAAAATATAACAAAAAAATCTCTCCGTATGTCTAAATAATATATATTTTTTACTAATTCTCTAAGTAATAGATTTAATTAAAATCTTTTATATACTTATTAATAGTATTAATATACACAGATGTAATACATACGCAGAAGGACGTAATTATGAAGATTATACTCGCCCATTTGATATTGCATCCGTCGGCGCCGCATATTGCCGTCGGTACATCCATGCAGACGGATGCGAAATTCTGAACATCATACGGTTCATTCGACCCTGCAGGTCTCCTTCAATAACTCCAAGTTTTACTATTAGCTGCGCATCATCCAATGCGTCGTCGCACATAAGGTAACTCGATAGAGACGCATGAGAGAGATAGATCAATGCGTCTTCGAAACGCAACGCATGATTCATCCGCAACGGGAAATGTCAGAATTGGTGGACACAATTCAAAAAACGTAGAATCCTTCGTCCTTTTCTCAAGTTCTCCAATATCGTGCGGTAGAGCAGGAGCCGTGTAAAGGGCAGAAGGGTTCCATACGCAGTTGCCGAACAGTTGAAGAACGTCAGTCCCACGTCAGTCAGATGCCCTCGCAGGCAGATCAATGCAAGCCACACGGAATCTTTCTCTCACGTACTCTGTTGGGATATAAGACGCATTATTTTAGGCAATATTTGTTCAAAACCCGTATTGAGAGAAACATTTGAAAAAACAACGTGTTGCAACGTTTTCCTGCTTGTGCACGCATGCATGCTTGCGCATTATGTTAATTGTAATTTACACACGGGAAAAAAGGATTAGCTACTATAGCAAATCTAGTCGTAGAATATAGATAACTAACATTTTTTGCAGCGAGAGCTATAATTTAACAATAGTAGCAAAACTTTAACAAAAGGATTTGCTATTATTGCTAAATTATAACTCTTGCTGCAAAAATGTTAGTTACCCATATTTTACGATTTGCTATAGTAGCTAATCTAGTCTTCTAATCTTTTTTTCCGTGCACAGGTTCACAGTTTCAATAGATAAAGAACGATGGATAAAGTAACCTGATTTTGATCAAACCGATGGAATCTTTCTTTTATGCATGTTTTCTTATATTTTTTATGTGAATTATTATCAAACATTTATTTCAAGCTGATCTGATGGGAAAATAGCGAAAATCGGATTCAAAGTAGCAGATTTGTAGAAATCTGAATAGAGAGAGGGAAAGAGAAAGGATGGAAAGGGGAGGGGAAAGGGGAAAGGAAGTAAGAGAGGAAGGAGAGCAGATTAGTTTGGGGCAGTTTTGGGTTTTGGGTAGGTTTGGTGTGAGTTGTGTTGAGTTAGGTTATGTTGGGTTGTTTTTTTTTTTTTATATATAGAATGGATAATCTTAGATTGAGTGTGTGATTCACTTGGCGCTCCAAACGCTCTTGGAAACATTTCATCCTTGTTGTTTATCAAATGTTAAACAAGGACAAAATGATGCTTTGAAGCGTCTGGTGGATCCCACCCTAAGTGTAAGAGTAGAGGGGGTGAGGTGAAAGGTAGGAGGAAGAGAAAGAAAGGTTAAGAAAATATATATTCTTAATAAGTTTTTGTTCAGATACAACAAGATTATTTCTACTACTTTGAATGCGATTTTTGCTATTTTCCCATTAGATCAGCTTGAAATAAATATTTGACAATGAATGATTGACAGCACATCAAAAAATATATAAGAAAACATTCATGAGAAAGATTTCATCGCCTCGGCCAAAATCCAGGTTATTTCACTTATTGTCCTGTGCAGTTTTAGATATACTTATTTCACGATTACTAGAGCCAAGATTCGCAAGCAAATCTATGTGAATAACGGCATCTTTCTATCATATGCTCCATTGGGATGCATATGTATACACCGGCAGAAATGGTGTCCCTTGGCGGCAAGGTTGTGTATGTAAGCACAAACATACCTAGCCGTCGCGGGATACCATTTATGCCGGTGCATGTACATGTATTATTTTAGACACATTTTTACAAAGCGTCCATATTAAAAAGAATATTTACGGAAACAACTTATTGCGATGTTTTCCTACTTGCGCATATGAGCTTGTGCTTCGTGTCATATAATTTGCCCAGAAATTTTCTATTTTCAATAGAAAAGCTGCAAGCTTTGCAGTTTTATATACCTTGTACTTCATGATTACTATAGACCAATATAATCCGAGTATACCTTGATCTTTCAGAAAATTTCGTTATAATCCCACTCCATACAGAAAATATTTATCTTAACATTTCTCTAGGAATTATTTTTATTTATTTCTATTTTCTTATTTTTAAGCCATATATCACACAATCTCTTCCTCTCTCTTACAAAGGAAATAATAAAGATAGTGTCAAGGGAATATAAAACACGTATTTTGAAGTTAGAAAAATAATGCAGAAAATGAAGAATACCTCAATCGAGAGAAACTCTCGTAGTTCATTTCGGCAAATCAGTTTATTTTTTAGAAAATTCGGGAATTATCATATATAGTGGTCTATCTCGCGTTCCGCATTTTCTTTGGCTCCTTCTCAAAAGACTCCGGCGATATCGCGAACTCTTAACATATAGCAACTCACCGCGCCGCCGACTTCGCCATCGCTGCTTTCTTTCGCTGTTAAATCGGACGGTCTGTCGGGGATTTCGCTATATAGCGGCAGATCGTGCGCGACGTGTGTTATTTTATATAGCCCGAGCGCGCGACGCGCGACGACGAAAGCGCGCGGTGCCTAACGCAAAAAACGCGGGCGAACGCTCTATCCGTGAAACTTTATCCAACTTCTGTTGTAAGTAGCTTCTGAGCGACGTTACCTTTCTTCCGCGGGGGCGTTCATAAAACCCCGCGAGTACTATAAATCGATTTTTCCCCGGGGAAGAACAAGCCGTCGTTCCGCGCGCACGTCCCTCCCTCCCACTCTTTTCGCCCACCTTTGCCGACCCCGCGAGCACCGCTAATAAGTCGACGCTAATAACGAGATCTTTAGTGCTTCCTTCATTTATTTTCCTACGCGTCGCTTTTCCTCGTAACTCACCCTCGCATAATGAACAATAATGCCACAGTGGCTCGTGGCTCGTTCGATTCTAGCGCTTCATGGTAGCGCGATAGCGTTGCGACGCTATAATCTCACAAGCGACTGCTTTATCGCGCCCCGACGCTGTTAACCTCACGAGCGGATATCGCGTAATTTCGCCAAACGGCGAATCTGAATTTTGAACGTGATGGACTCTCGCTCTGCCTTCCTCTAAGAATAAATCGCTGGTCTACGAAATGTTACCATTCTACATCTACGATGCTTCGCGTTTAATCTCAACTCTATGACAAATCTGTAATAATAATCTTCAACCCCGACGCGAAGAACCGTCAACCTGCAGCGATAACAGCAATATGTGTCTTCTCATCCTTCTTTCGTCCTTCAATCGGGTACATTTTTAGCGTCCTTTTTATAGTCCGTCCGAGAACCGTCTGACAAAAAAGCAAATAATTGACGAAGGACTGTTCTATAAATGCGTGATTTCGAGATTTATATGTATACAGATAAACGTTCCACATGCATCGACGTAAAAACCGCGTCGCCCCGCTGTGCGTGCGTCATTAAGAGAACAGACATCCAGAAAAGGCCGGAATTTAACGAGCTCCTCGGAAGGATCCGTGGTCTGGATGCAATTCGCTCGCGTGTCTCATCTCTATCTCTCTTTTCTCTCTCTCTCTCTCTCTCTCTTCTCTCTCTCTCTCTCTCTCTCTCTCTCTCTCTCTCTCTCTCTCTCTCTCTCTCTCTCTCTCTCTCTCTCTCTCTCTCTCTCTCTCCTCTCTCTCTCTCTCTCTCTCTCTCTCTCTCTCTCTCTCTCTCTCTCTCTCTCTCTCTCTCTCTCTCTCTCTCTCTCTCTCTCGCTCTTTTCTCTCTTTTCTCTCTCTCTCTCTCTCTCGCTCTCTCGCTCTCTTCTCTCTTTCTGTTTCTCTCCGCTCGTGCCGAACGTTCGTAACGAGGCTCATTTGGTGGCGCGCATGCGACCAATGGCGCGGCGGTATGGTGGCTGCGGCCATGCCCAGCGGCCAATAGCGCCGCGCGTCACGCAGCTGTCAGCTTGGCCACGCCTCTCGCCAATCCGCACCGCGTCGCGCATGACGCACCCGGCTCGCCTCGCCAACACGCCGCGTCGCCAGTCTTTTCTGGTGCGCGCGTGAGGAGAGTGTATCTCTCTCGCGCGGCAGCGAGAGAGACAGAACGGCCCATTGATCCGTCGCCTCGCGAGGCCCGCTCTCGTCCAGCCGTGGATCTAGATCACGATCGCCGAATCGGAATCACTCTGGGAGACTCCGGATCCGGAACGCGTGCGGGTGCGATCGCGCGTTCGTTCCCGAGTTCTCGCCGCGCCGGAGAGTCACGGTGCCCCTGGCTCTCCCGAGCGCAGTCGGTGTTGTTTTTTCGGTGATGAGTATCGGGGACGTATGCCTCTCGGAACGACGACGCGTTAACACAGTGAATTGACCAAAAAGATCAGCCGAGTGGAATTTTCCGAGCACACCCGTTCTACGCGAAGACGTGACACCGAAAGACTACGATCGTCGAACGTTCCTCGAGGATCAGATTCTTAGCTTGCATCGCACCAGCGATCATTTAAGTGAATCAGTGCCGATTGTCATCTCTCTTGGACGCACAGTGTTTGGAATGAGAATGTGAAAATGCAACGACCAAGGAGGATTATCTCTATTGCCCTATTACTTCGTTAAGAAGAGCGAAGAGAGACGTCGCGTTTATTATCCGTACAGATAGGCGTCGTTAAAATTGTCAAGTGGCGTTCGAGACGGTGGGGAATTCGAAGGTGGAAGCGGTTTGGTGGCATTTTCGTGAAGAGAGAGCATCCGCGACGAGAGGAGGCATCGATGGGGTTCAAGGAGAGCGAGAGAGACGCTCGTTAAGGCGCCTCTAATAATAGCGGCGCGCTCGCGAGTGTACCAAGCGGTCTATAAATACGATCGCTGGCCCCGTGGAAATACGAGCCCGTGGATTTCACGGTGCAACCTGTGTGTGCCGGCGCGGCAGTGAGAACGAGACGGGAAGAAAGAGCGGCGAGTCGGAAGAAACGGCGCGGGGAACGACTACTCGGCGCGGATGGATGGACGGATCTCTCTTGATCGCGGATCAATTTGGCAGAAGTGTTCTCAACGGGAATGATGATCTAACGACTGTGCGAGTTCCACAAGTATTTCCAGGAATGGACGCGAGCCAAGACGGTAGGCGAGACTCGACGGAAGCGAATTGAGGATTATCGCCCGGTGTTGATTTGACTCTTTCCGTTTGAAATTATATTTTTACTTGCCAAGCAACGTCCTAGTGAAAACCCCCGAGAAAGACATCCAGCAACGTTGGAATCGCATTTTTTTTGCCGATTTTTGAATACACCAAATTGCAGAGATCAGCGAGCATGATCCAAAAAGAAGTAAGAATCCGTGAATCCGCTAACCGTCGGCTCGAAGCTGCTCACAAGACTGATTCTGGAGAGGATCTCATTATTTCGTAGAATCGACTGCGACATTTGCCGGTCAGCTGGCAATCCAAAAATATCGCTCGCTGATCGTCCGAATTTTCGCACAATCCTCGATCGAACGAGATCGATCTGTCGCGCGAACATTTCGAGCGCAACCGGTTAGTGGACCGATGAATACCGATGCCTTGGAGAGACGTACAATCATCCCGGCACGATCATCGACGGTTCGTCAAACGGAATGTAAAAGAACTTCACAGTGCTTGCTTCGAGCTTTATAGCATAGTGCAACATCTATGAATTCACACGTTCAATTGTTCAAATTAGTTGATTATGGTTTAACCAATGATTATGACAAGTAACGTTACGCAAGTGTTTGAGGAACGTCGAGTGTGCATAAAAGAGAAAAGATACATTTGAGGCGGTAACGGTAATTAAAAGCCAGCTCGTTAAACTGCAGGTGATCAGTTTTGACAAGCAGCGCAAGTGTGCCATCGGAGCACTATCAATTGTTAGATCAATTAGCGGCTCTAATTATTTGTCAGATTTCGTTGCTCGCCATCTTTCAACACGGTATACAAAAATCGCTATTTATAATAGGACTAACCTGAACTGGTCCAGTCTGAGTTGTGACGACTCGCCGCATCTTTTTAGACAGTAGCTGTAGACCGTTTTTTTAAATAACAAAAGGATTTAGTCAATTTAAGTTTGTGATAATCCACATCGAGTCAAGACGTTTCCCGTCAAAAATCTTGGATCGTCGATCGGCTCGTCGCGCGATGCCCTCGTTCGGACGTCCCAAGGACCCGCAGTGATCCCCGCGAAGGGTTCACCCCGCGGAAGATGAGCGGCGAGTGAAGGGGAGGGGGGCTCCCTTTCGCGCGTAGCGTCGGATCGGGGCATCGGGGAACCCGTGAGCGGCGAACCCGACGCGGTCCGTCGCGGTCGCGGACGCGGTCGCGAACGCGAAGCGGGGAGGACGATCGCGTCACAACGGTGGAGGGCGGCGGTGCCGTGCGAGGGGTCGTCGTGGACCCCGGAGATGACGCAGCCATGATGGCCTACGGGGGCACCGCTGGTAACGGGGGCGCGATGGGCCCGTCAGCTGGCGGCGGCGGTGGCAGCGGTGGTGGCAGCGGCGCGGATGTCCTGGGTACCGCCGCCGGCGACTACAGCCCTCAGAGCACGCCCACTCCCTTGACCGGGCACTCGACGACGGGCAGCACGGTGGAGAACGCTTACACGCCCGGCGCGACCGGGGCGGCCAGCTACAGCCCGCAGGACAGCCCGGCGAGTTCCGCCGGGGGCAGCGGTAACGGCCAGCTGCCGAGTTTCGGCTTCACGCAGGAGCAAGTCGCGTGTGTCTGCGAGGTAAGTCGTGTGATTGCCCGTTTCGTGGCGCTCCTCCGACAAGAGACACGAAAATGTACCGAGTAACACCGAGCAAGTCCGGAAAGTCCGGGTCTGCTAGAAGATTGCCACGAAAAAGGTAATTAAGTAAATGAGTAGACAGAAGAGAGGACAGTTGAAAGGAGAAAAAGTGGAGAGGAGGAAGCGAAGGGCCGATTCCTTCGACATTGATAACCCTTTAGGTTCTGGGATTTGTGAGTGAGCGCCTATCTTTTATGTTCGTAATTTTGCTCAAATACTCAGGTAGTTCATTCCCAAATTGTCAACAGTACAGCCAATAGTCTATAACAATCTAAAATATAAATACATTGTAAATATAGTGCATTTATAGTTGAGGCTGAGCAAAAAAATTTCGGTGATAGAAGTGCTTTAATGATTGAATTGTAATTTAATTATTTGTTCCTATGTAACAATTAGATCACATTAAGATTCAAATTAATTTACATGGCGAAGGAATCGGTCTTAAAAAAAAAAAAAACCATTCAAAGAATCAAAGAATATCTGATAAATCAAGATGATTTCTAAGCATCATTCAAATGTCATTCGTCTTGTTTGATACTTACAATCTAAATTTGACGTTGTTTCGTGACTCTTATTAGAGGATCTTTAGCTGCATAACCCGCGCCTGCTGCTGCTCAATGCTGTGCGTCGCGTTTATAGAAAGCAGTCTATTCACATTCCAATTAAAAGTATAGATATAAACGTCCTTCACAATAACGTTGCGAGGTGAACGCTGATGTTACATCTAGATAATTATGTGGTACAATTGATCCTTAAGCCGGTTCTACAATACGTCGCAAACGATGGCAACTGCTTGAAAAGTGTTGAAAAGTGTTATTTCCATGTTGTGTTTGTCAAAAGAGAGTTGGCGAACTTTTAACTTTTTTGGCGACAGTAACCGGCAATTGGCAATGAGAAATAACACTTTTCAACTAGCAGTTGCCATCGTTTGCGAAGTATTGTAGAACCGGCTTTGTGCGACTAGACAATTTATAATTGTTTTGCACCGAACTCTTTCGCGTTCCAAGAAAGAGAAAACAACTATTGCTCTCTTAACGTTATTGTGTGTGCGAACAAAAACAACGTACAAGGACTGCCAGAAATCTGCGCGCGATATATACTCGCGACGCACAGCTGACAATGAGCCGCTGATGGCGAGTTTGGCTAGCATTCGCGCTGCACTTTCCTCGGCGAATAATACCGGTCGATTTGCCGGCCTTTCGCTTTATTGAAACGCGACATCATTAAATTCCATCATTAATCGCGATAAACGTCATGAAAATCTCCATTTCGCGTATGCAAGTTGCTTTTTTAATGTTGCAAATTGGAATGAATTGCTTCTCCTCGATATGTTAAGTGCACACGCAAATCCCGCCGTCGTGTTGATTGCCGCTTTGAAGTGTGGAAACGGCGTGGATCTACGTCCCGATGATGAAATTGCCGCCGCGATGGTGCGGTCGTTACGTCGCCGACAATGTGCAGCGTTATGCGCCAAGATTCGCTTGCATGTCACACGCTTAATGGAATCTGCACGATTTTACTGTAACCGTAAATTGTTTTGCGCGCGACGTTTACGTCTCTCATATCGAACGTCCCACATGTTAACTCGTCCTGTTCGAGAGAAATATAGAGGGGAAAGAGAGAGAGAAAGGCGATTTCTTTCACGCTTGGCAAAATTTTCACCGATTCTTTACTGCACACTCGTCAAGCTACATCGGGATGCAAACAACGAACGATTTATTTGATTTATCATCAGGTTTATCAATAAAATTAAACATTTAAATACACACAAATCTTTACTAAAATAAATCTAGTAAATTAACTCTTAAATATATTTGAATTTTTCAAATCAAGAAATATAAGTTTGGATTGTAGATGAAAAAAAATTGATAAAATAATTATGAAAATGTGACATTGCAACAAAAGATTTATTGCGATATGCTTTTGAATCCAAGCGATATAAACGCCCACATGTGTTTCAAATGTATCTTAATCTTTCGAATATCCCTTGGATATGCCTTTTAGATTTTTGTGTTGTTGCGTCGTCTATTTAATTTTCGATTTTTTTACTTACACCGCGTAGGCGTACTACTCGCCACGTGAATTAAGAGTTAATTTCTATTCTTCGTACACTATAGAAGATGAAAATATTCACGAACGATTGAAACGTGCGGCGATCATAGCACACACGTGAGATAACGAGCGTGCGAAGAGATGGGTTTTGCCAAACGCGGAAGTGATCGGCCGCAGATTGCATCGCTGCACGACGCGTTCTTGCACGTGCATATCCCTGTACTAGCGCTATAATTATGCGGCTAGACTTTAACTCCTTGCCCACGTCGCACAGATAATTATGGCGCTCAAATTCTGCGATTGGAACTTTTGAGAAATGCGAGGGCCCTTCGAGAAGGCCCGTGCATGAATCCTGACCCGCGATATTGTGGTCGCTATCGCGTATCGATTATTCGTTCAAAAATATTGCGATTGTTGCCATACGCTGTGACACGTGGGCGCTAGTTGTCTTGTATCATTCGAGGTGCCCATTCGATAGTTCCCTTTTCAAAGCATAAATGAAATCGAAACGTTTCACCGGGTGTCGGCCGATCCAATTCTTGTCGAATATCAATGGAATCGATTTTGCACACGAGAAAAAGAGAAATGATAGGACTGAATGATTCCCTCCTGAATCTGGAGGATAAATTATTCTAAGAACATCGACTTTCAATCCCAGTTTAGCAGCTTAGTCCGATATATTGAATTATTATATCTAATTCAGGTTCAATCTTTTTTCATCCCAATAATTTTAATGTCTATATGCAGCAAGTATTATCGAATAAAAATTACATAGTGTAATTATTTGTATATATTGCGTACAATCATATCCAAAATTCAGCGAGAAGCTTTAAATATTTGTCCATCTATTAAATGAAAATAAAGCGGAAAGATTCTTTATTTCGGATTATCTCTTTTTTATACATTCAATTTTTAATGTATTATTTCCGCTTGTAAAAAAGCCGTGTAAGAAATTTTATTGTTGACATTTTTCCACGATGCTGATTGGTTCTCTCGTTGCGCTGACTTCATGAGCATCTGTCATCGCAATATTTTGACAGTTTTATGTATCAAGGGTTAATAGTGTAACAGTAATAGTATAATGTTAATCCTTCGTAGACACTTCTCTAGAATTCCGCGGTAGTCATGCACACTGGGTCGTATTGACCCAGTCGATTTTTAATGGTTGCTATTTTAATGGTATCGGTCCGATCGGGTTCAAATAATTTTGGAACATACCTTGAACATTCTAGAATATAAAACAATTGCGGTTTTGTGAGAAATCAAGTGGCAAAAAAAATCGTGAACGAGTACCTACATGAGATTAACGGTCTCTACCTATAGAGGATACTTCAAACTCTTGTAGATGGTGGACCAAGTCCCATTTTAAGCTAGGCATTTAACTGATATTTAGATCCAAATGAGTGTGGGTCATATTGACCCAAGAGTGACTACGAAGGGTTAAAGCTAAATAGCGCGCGCGTCTGTGATGTCTAGTACATAAAAAATTGTTATGCGTTACACAATTGTTTGCGTTGTCCAGTTCTAAAAGAGAGGGGGGGGGGATAAACTCGCGTAACAGCGGTCCCCCTAATCAGCATCAGCATCGTTGACAGTTAATCCAATCTTAAGATCTATGTCGTACATTTCTCTTCGTTCGGGTGACGTGATACTCATTCCTCATTATGCGCCACGCGGTGAGATTAATCGGCCGTATCGTGGAAAATTCGGCGACATCCGGCGACGACAGCGAGCAGACAAAGATGACAGGTGTACATAGAGCTCATATTGCTAATTGAGCGATCATAAGACACTCGTCTGCATAGGATCGATAACGTCTTAATTTCGTGACGGATTCTCGGCAATTAATTTCGTGCGCTGGAAGGAAATCTCGAGATTCTCGCGATATCAATTTTCTTCTCAAGCGTGAGATATTTATTAATTTGATTTAATATATGAAATTAAACTTGATGTTAATATATGATTGTTCAAAAATGTAGGGGAAAAAATATAAATGGATACAACGTGAAATTTTTGTGTTCGTGTCACTGAAAGAACCAATTATAGAGTCGAATGACTATTTACACGTGCATAGATTTTGTATTGCAATAAAGTTCACACGTACCAGTAACATATCGATTTTATGATAATATCGCGCTTTTAACAAAGTTGTATAAATTAAAGATACGTAATACGGTGATATCTAGACTGGTATATAATATATAGTGCGCGCGTGATATCGAATAAACGTCATTGACGCAAAGCAGACATATATGCGGATACTGGCAAATAGATAGCTCATTTCTCAAACGGAATCCTCGGTGGTTAATTATGTCAACGGGAGAACGCGCGAAAGGGATAACATGATTCGTACCGATAAAACGAACTGAAGTATACGACGAAATAAAATTGATGTATAGTTCCACTTAGGATCGTGTTACGCGATCGTTTAAGTTCATTAATAGTCGTTTCGAGAAATTATACTGATGTTAAACGTCAAAGATATGTCGGGTGTAATTTTACACATGCATAATTAGATTTTCTCTCCGTCAAATTATATTATTTTATTCAAACTATAGTTGTATGGCTTTCCGTGCTTCATAATTTTATTATTAAAGTTCCCGTCATTCCATAACTTCGCATTATTGTATTGCGTGATATATTTATATTTCTAATGGAAATATACGAACTAAATATACAGAATTTTCGCTTATGATTATATGAATTCTAACATCTTGACATAAGGAACCACCGACTATCCGAAAATATTTCATATATTCCGAAAATATCTAAGACTATTTTAATCGCTCCGAAACACGAGGACTCATTTCTGCTTGCTCGCAAAAATTTTATTAATTGAAAATCAACCGTTAATATATCGGCATAGAAGGTAGACATCCTGATTCAATTCTCCTCGAACTTCTGAAACCTTATCCCGATATTATATTGAAATTCATTCAATTTTTTACAAAATTTATTTTATAATCCCAAAATTCTTCTAAATTGATCTTTTTGAGGAAGATTTAATAACTACTTTAAGAAAGTGTTTTTTCAAGTCCAGACCAATTTTTCAGCCTCTTTATTGATACGATGATTTTAAACAGACACTAGTTTTGTTGAGAGAAAAAAAAATAATCGGGCATGTAACAAATCTATTCCAGATCCAGATCTAACTAGTTTTTTTTGTCAAAAGTGCTATATCAATACATAAAGTTATACCTAAGATAATTTAAATAGTCGTTATAATATCTTTGTTTCAAAGAAAAGATTATAAAAATTCCAAATGTACAAATCAGCTCCATCTGAAGCTACGTCAGCTTTTTCTTTTTAAAGAAAGAGGAGTTTTAATAAAATAATTAATTAAGATATTCTTGTACCCGTTCAAACTGGTTTTTGTTAAAGTTGACGTTTACTTCAATTTACAAATTGTATTTAATCAGGATTAATTCGAATTATTATTTAAATTTATAAAGGCTTTAGAGTCTTTGTGTAATTTTACATTATTTTGTTATAGTATTCCGATTTATGCCTCAGTTTTTATAATTTTTTAACTTGTAATTGTGTAATTACGGTGAATAATTAAATTAAATATAACAATGACTTGTATACACTACTTTGTTAAAAACTAAAGAAATTAAATTTAAGTTAATTTTTTCGGCTTGAAAATTCTATGATATAAGAGGATTGATCTGAGTTTAATTCTTTCGTTTAAAAGTTAATTTTTCCTGGGATTAAAAATATATATAGATGTATAAACGTTTCAATTGCCAATTGCTGTAATCTTCCATTCTCATCCTAGTTCTCACCGTTCCCCTTTACACGAAATTGTCCCGACTGACCTGTTAGTCACCGGTAGTTGTCCGACTCATCTTCCTTGAACGATCAGTTGAAAGAGGTGAATATGAGACATATACAAGATACACTAGAATAAGAGGAGACCCGGGATGAGTTTTGCCGACTAACAGTGTGCCCCCCCTGTCTATCGTCTTCAAGGCGATGGTGTCGAATGTCCAGGTTCTTCAGCAGGCGGGCTCCGTGGAGAGGCTCAGCCGATTCCTATGGTCTCTGCCGGCGTGCACCAGGTTGCACCGGCACGAGAGCGTACTCAAGGCCAAGGCGATCGTCGCCTTCCATCGGGGCCAATTCAAGGAGCTCTACAGGATCCTGGAGAGCCACACCTTCAGCCCGAACAATCATCCGAAGCTGCAGGCTCTCTGGCTCAAGGCCCACTACATCGAAGCCGAGAGGCTGCGCGGAAGGCCCCTCGGCGCAGTTGGTTAGTAAGAATTTTTCAACGATTTTTTTCTTGCGTATATAGGTATAGTAAGATCGGTAAAAATTATTCCGAGCAAATTCGACAATGTAACATTTTTCCTAATAATTGTTAATTGCTAATTTCTCATCTTGATCGTTTTATTAAATAAGTATTTCCCGTTTTTATCAACGATGATTTGGGTTTAGCGAAATATCTTTGTAGATCTTGAAAAAATATAACTTCAGTGACCACCCAATCTTCACTTGAAATGTTAGTAACGCCGATTAATGATTAAGTTTTTATGTTAAAGATTAGAAAATACCTATATGTACGTCACATTTCTCATTAAATTAATGATTTTTAATTATTCTTATTATTTCTCGAAATATGTTACTATGTTACTATTAATGTAAATATGTTACTATTGATGTATAAATACTGCTAACATTTTATTATTGGTATATCCCATAAAGAAATGTCTGTAATTTTTAATAATACGCTGTGTGTGATAATTTATAAGCAGTTTATCCAACCTCTCGACATAAAATATTCCGCCGATAATATGATGCGTGCGCGTCGCATTAATTTTCGCGCCTATAGGACATTGCGTGCCGGAATGCACGCCGCACGATTTCATCATCATTAACAGCCAAACGGACGAACAAAACGAACAAAGTTATTATCGTATACGCACTAAGTACGAGCTCTAATGAGCGGTATAGACTTGGCCCTATTTTACCCGCTCGATCCTATTCGCAAACGTCGCGCGTCTCGCGCGCGTGAAGCTGACGACGTCGTTGCACTCGGCCCAGAAACCAAATCCGTCCCCCAAAAAAGAGAAGCTAGAAACAAAGCGTGCCTCTGTGAGCACGCTGAGAGAATCGGAGTGCATAACGCACTCCGCCGCTTCCTCTTCCGTTTTTCCCGGCGCGGCGTCGCGAATCCGCGTTCGCGATGAGAATTTCACTCGCCAGGCTTCACCCAAGAATATTTATCTTGGAGGCCTCAAAATGTGTATATTTAAAGATACAGGTAGACTCGCGCGACGATATTCTGACGGCACTGCAATCTTAAGACTAGCGTACCAGTGACGCTTTTAAAATTGCACTTCTATTCAATGTTTTCTCTGAAAGAGAGAATATAGTAGTCCTGACTTACAGAAGGATTCATCTTTCACTTTGCAGGAAAGTACCGGGTGCGCCGTAAGTTTCCCTTACCGCGCACGATCTGGGACGGCGAGGAGACGTCTTATTGCTTCAAGGAAAAGTCCAGGAGCGTTCTGAGGGATTGGTACGCCACCAATCCGTATCCGTCGCCGCGCGAGAAGCGAGAATTGGCGGAGAGCACCGGCCTTACCACCACGCAAGTCAGTAATTGGTTCAAAAACAGGAGACAGAGAGACCGTGCCGCCGAGCATAGGTGAGTTTTTGACGCCGGAGGCGACTCTTTCCGCTTAGTTAATTACGTAAATTGAATTGTCATTGGGATATCAGACACGCGCCTCGCTAGAACCGAAAGATGGAAAGGAATGCATTTTATTCTAAAAAAAAAAGTTCTCTGGAATAGACACAAGTATGCAACAATCTAATTATCTAGAAATATAAATAAAGAAAAGTAAGGATTGTAATGCGCTAGAAAACGAATACTCTAAGAGGAAATATTGCGGCTGTCTGCAAATTGGGTCAATGGGAACCCAGAGTTCTCTTTTTATTTAAACTAAAAAAATATTAAACTGTTACTGTTGAAGTATCTTATTAAACAGATTAAATAGAAATATGTTAAGCCCCATATGTAATAGGAGATATTAACAGGAATGACTCAAGGTAGCGACACGAAGATAACGCAATTATTAAAATATTAATAAATACGACGGATTGGAAGATCGCTTAACAAATCATCGTTTTATTAAATACTTTGTCAAGTAAATGATATCCGGCAATATATATTTTTACGCGTCCGACGGTACGCAGATGTACAATTGACGGACGCGTTAGCGTGGAATTTTCGTCTCTCGCGGATAGAAGCGTGCGGCCCGTAGGAGTCCCGTGTTGTTTGGAAGGTCGTTGCTCTACATCCGATTTTAGAAACGAGCGGAGGCCCCATAACTATGTACGTAACGCGATGCCTTCCACCGCGAGAGCATCGTGTCGCATGCATGCATGCATGCTCGTGCGCGCGGCCGTCCTTTTCTTCGCCGAGCGAGCGAGCGAGCGAATAATAAATAAATAAGTACCAGCTGGGCCATCTGGGCCACTGACAGAGCCAATCTCCTGCGAATTCTTCCGCGAAATTTAGCACTTTGACGGCTAGTCATCGATAATCGAAAGTATATGCCATGCTTGTCAATCGGTTCATTAGCGGTTTTGGATCGAATATAAGTTTATTGCAAGAGAAACTCTTGAATATTGTATGTCGAACTACACAGAGACACTTTTCTCTTAGAATTTACTTTGAAAATCATGGTAGTTGTGGGACAACATGTATATATTTACGAAGAATTTTATGCGAGCTATTCTGATTAATATTTACCATAATAAAGTGTATCTATTACAATAAAATAAAAAATGTTTGATTAATTTTACTAAAATATATAGTAAAATTTTAATAATTTTTTAAAAATTACCAATCTCCTTGGTAATTTTTATTACGTTGTTTGTAAAATGTCTTTTGTATATTTTAAAAAATTCCTTGGTTGCCAAGTTGTCCCAAGTTTGTAGTGAATTTAAACGGTAAAATATAACGAAAAATTATCTCTGTGTATACATTCAATCTTGTCTCAAAATGTAAAATTTTTTTGTTTATTAGCGTTCGCTTTCCGTTCTAATTAAAATTAAATTGTAAACTAAACAAATTATAATTATTGTAATGAATTAAGTTGAAGTATGATATTAAAACAATTATTAGTTGCCAAAAATTCTTTTGAGCTAAAGATGGATTTTTAAAGTACATGGATTTTTAAAGTAATTCTGACGAGTAAATGTTCGCGAAATCACGCGGATGGGAATAATTAAACGGATATTTATGCGATATTAAAGTGATTCAGGAGCATAGGTGCTCTGCGGGATTTCCTGTAATTAATATGCGGCAAATATGATGCCATACGCGCGTATCCGGAAAGCCATCAGATAGGTCTATATAAGACCTAACGTCATGAGTATGCCTAGGGTGACCATAAATTCTTGGATACGAATTTTACTCTGGAAATAATCAGTCTCGAACGATCAATTCAATCTGCGCAAACTTTTCGCGAGTCACACATACACACGTTTCTCTTATAGATTATATTTCCGCGAATCATTCGCGTTCAACAAAAATGATTTAATAAAATACGTCTCTTGTGTGAACTCGAGTTTGAAACTAATAGAATCTTTATTTAATTCAAGTTTTGGTGATATACATAGATGCGAAGATGAATTTTACATTTTCTTGTAACGTTAAAAATTAAAATTGAATTCGACGAACGTTATGTACCGATGGTTCATCATTCTGCCATGATCCTTGAACGCTTTGGGACGGGTGCGTTAATTCGCGAACACTTCGTAGAACGTGCACGCATCTCTGACCCCCTGCCGCTGTCCATGGGAATACACAGAAGCCATAAGAAATTCGATACGTTCCCCGTGGCATGACGTGTGTACTGGTCCTGCCACGGTGGTGCTTCCCACTTCCTCCCTCGCGAGAAAACACCGTAACCACGATTCGCATGGATCGGCCGGATCCATATATCCTTCGATGAAGGCACTCCTCGCTGACACTTCTATTATACTAATGTGCAGTCAGCAGAAAATATATTTTGTTTAAGGATGGATTTTATTTCCACATTAGCCGGGAACAGTGATAACGACAGTTTTTGAAACATTAAGGAGATGTGAGACCTGTAAGCACGAAAAAATTATGGTGCGGTAAATTGCTTGCAAATTATACAATAAATATAATCGAAATTATTTTTATAATAGCTTTTTTATACATTTAGGAAGAAAATATGATGTCGATTATTGCAAGAGCGTTTATTTATTTAAAAATACATCTGATAAAAAGAGACTTTTCTTGTTTTATCACAGTTTGACAAAATATTGAAACGTGACAAGCAGAATTTTTTTCTCGGTAAAATTTTTATCGATTAAACAAAAAATTTTTTACTCTGCTTTACAATTGTTTAAGGAAATTAACAATTATTTCTAACAATATTTGGGTTTAATTTGTAGAGAATTCAATTTACAAAATTTAAAAAAGAAACATCCCCTAATATTTATCTTATTCTTCTAATAGAGAAATAATGGTAAAACTACAGAAAAATATCGTTTCAAGAAAAACGCGTTTAACAATAGATTTTCAACGTAATAAAATGTTTTTACTCGGTTAAAAATTATTCTAGATGATAGAATATAAGTTGGAGAAGCTCTTTAATAACGGACAGACCTTTTTATCTGAAAACATAGAAGAGTAAATTTTGTTCCGGATTAACGCGCGCGCACGCTGTTCTTCGCGCACCGTATCTCATTTAATGTCTTGCACATATGGCTCTTTCACCGGAATCAATATTTAAATTGTTTACTATGTTAAATATCAAAGCGATTAAAAATGTATTTATAAATAGATTTAGTAGAAGACAGATTTTACCAATTAATTTATTTTTTCAATTAATATAATTAGGTAAATAAGATTATATAACAGGGAATAAAAAGCCAGTTTCTTGAAATTATTAACATTTCAAATCTTTATACTTTAATCCGACGTTACTATATAATATAACAATAAGATGAAGTACGATAAACTTCAGGTACTATGTATGTTATTTTTTCACAACTACACTGTCTGTCATAATAAACAATTTTGTAATAATTTTGAATTACCTATACCAATTTTATTGGTATAATTTAAGTCCAAGGACCAAGTAATAATTTAAAATATTTTTAAAAACTTATCTTAATGCGACTTAACTTTTAGATTAGCTTAAGTCTCACCTTAGTAATCGTGCTACATATTTTCTGAGTAACACTGGATTGAATGCATATGGACTTGATTCTAGTAAATAGATTATAAAAAGAACTTAATTCTATTTACAATAATGTTTATAATAACGAAAAAATAATAAACGAGGATTAAGACCATAATTGTTTAAGTGCTTAACGTATACATAGTCGGAAATTAAATGAATATCTCGCGTATGCAGGGGCGGCGTCCTGACGAGCCCCTCGGGACAGGGGCGTCTCGTGGGCGTCTGCAACAGACAAAAAACGTCAAATACGGGGACCATAGTCCTCTCCCGGGAGCTGTTATCGAGCGATTTAACTACCTCATTTCGATACGATATAACGCGCACGCTCAATAAAACGCAGACCGCTCCAAAAAAGGGCTAAGTGAATTTTAAAAGATTATTTACGTAGTGTTTAACTTATTTACTATCGGATGATAGCTGATAGAAAATGATTAACGTTAGATGAGAATTCTACCACGTAATAAGAATTGAAAGGACAAATAATTTGTGTATAACAGTAATGATATACGATGTCTGATGATAATTACAATAATAACAATTATGAATTATACTATTAGATCATAATCCAGTTTTCTCTGACTTATCGGTTTTTTTTTTTCACAAGCGCGATCACAACGATGGCTGCGTAGCAATTTATGTAGAAAGATAACGATTGCGTGCGCTCTTGAATAATTGATATCGGTCGACCATAATTATCGACACAGAGCGCGTATCCGAGCGGAAGTATATAAGCTCCAAATCGCACGAAAGATAAGGCTGATCTAAACACGATGGATTCTCGAAACACCCATAATACCCGTACACGCTCAACCCGCAAGAGCAGGACCGCTCTCTCTCTCTTTCTCTTCCTGCCGTAACAAACTTTAAACAATGAGACGTCGATCGAGATAAAACCCCGCGCGGTATGCCACAACTGTTTTGCATACCGAAAAAATCGGGGCCGACCCCGATAAGAGGGATGGTGGCAAAGGGAGAAGGAAGACTTCTCCGGCTGTAATCAGCGCTAGATTATTTGTGCCGGCCGATGCGCGGCGAGCGCACGGAGAATACAAAGTCGTCAGCATCCAACCGCGCCGAAGTGCATCCGCTGCACTTTGAGAAACGCACGAGACACGACGACGACAACGACGATGACGCGGTGCGTCAACGGCGACCCGTCGTTGCAGTTGCATCGTTGCCGACGATAACGGAACCGCTGTTCTCGGTACCCGGTGTCCGGTGACGACGGAGCGTGCGTGTATCGCCCAAACGCGAGATAACGCACGGTGATGCTGATTAAGATGATCGGCGACGGCGCCGCGCCGGATAATCCGCTCCTTGCTCCACGCGCGCGCGTCCCCGCCGCGCCGCGCAGGCGGCTTCTCGAAATTTTCCGACGGTGCGTGCGGACCGTGCGGTGTCGCGTTGCAGCGTGAGGGAGAGAAGAGTCCGCGGCGCTACTTTAGTCCGCTGGATGGGATCGCTTCGGCCGTTAAAGCTAAAAATAATATAAATAATATTTGACAATGGAGAGCGATATGGTAGCGAGTAAGAGCGTTGTGTGGCGCGCGAATAGGAAAAGTCGCGGGTTGTGATCTGTAATTTAAGAAACGGTATGGACAAGACCCGTACAATAGAGCACATATTAGGAATAAAAATAAATTATAAATATTAGAAATTAGAAATAATAATTAAACGTAACGCAACGTAATGGAAAAGAATAAAATATAATATATAATATAGGAACATTTCTATATTTACATATCCTATAATATTTAATATTTATTACAGAAATGTTTTTATATTTATAGATCCTAATATTTAATATTTATTCTTATTCCTAATATGTGCTCTATTGTGCACTCTAACGTGTAAATAGTCGACAGGTTTATAAATATTAACACGATATCACGCTTCCTTTAATAAAAATTACTCCACGAGTCTCTCGAGCGACGAGAGATTGACCAGCGGCGGTAACGACAAGCATAAAAAAAAAAAACGCGCCGTAGTTGCAACGTTTTCGGCAGCGCGCCGTGTTGCTCTCGAAGATTTGAAAAACATCGGTCAGTCGGCCCTTTTTTTCGAGTATCGATTCTATCGTTCGGCTTGAAAAATAAATGCTGCATGTTTCGCGCTGCGATCCTTTTTCGTCTTATACGTACCGTTGTACATGTATGACACTTAAAACGCGTCGATTTTGATCATAGTCAGAATGACAAACAACAAACAATACAGTTAGAGAGAGCAGGAGGAAAAGAAACGGGGATATGGACGCCGGTGCATCCGCGAGTGCATTGTGCCTTCATTCTTCGCAGTCAAAAATAAACTCCCGACCGCACGCGCTGGTCGCGCTGTATATTTTTTTGTTTTGCTCTCACTTTCTCTGTCGAGAGCGGCCGCGCGCTTGTACATGGCGCTTAAAAACGTCTTTATTATCGTCGCGCTAGGCCCGCAGTAGAAAGAGTCAGTCATCCCCGAAGGGACTCCGCTCCGCGAGCAATAAACCAAGAGAGCAACATCGTGGCGCCGGAAATAAATACAAGACCGAAGTATGGGCATCCCCATAATCGCTCTCCAACCGACTTATCGTACTCCGAATTTATTATTCTTCGGCCGAATGATTTTTAAGCCGAGGATCTTATCGGTATTGAAACGATCGAGGGAGAAATCAGGATTTCTGAGAGTAACTTTATTTCCGTTTATTTTGATTTTTATGAAATGAGAATTATAAATTGTTGGAGCCATTATATATTATCGTAATCTGTGCAGTGCCGCAGTTTTTCATGGGTTTTGAAATATGTGACATACAGATCTCTCTCTAAATGTGAAAATTAAGAATGCAGAGATAACAATGTCAAGCGACGTCTTTATAATAGAAAGAGACCAACGCAGAGTCGCTTCTACAGCGCGAGTTTGCCGTTCCGCCGGCTTTCACGATGGATCGAAGGGCCATATCACGCTGTGGCAGAAGCCAGTAATGGCTTCGTCGTTGTTCTCCAGTGTCAACAAAACATTGCTAATGTACCAACCCTCGAACCCTCGCCCTCGCCTTCGTCCTTGCTCGCCCCTTTCATCCGACAGCGCGGAGAGAAAAATGGTGGGAGGAGGACATGGAAGAGAGGGACGTTATTTCCAGCCGGCCGACAATCTTATCCCGTGCGATCGATTTGTTGTTAAAATTTAAGAAGTCTCTCCCAGACCGATCTAATCGATGGCTCTCGTCGGCGTTGACCTCGATTCGATCAGTCGATCGCGTTATAAAATATAGAAATTTCGTGAATATTTAGATATACGTTCCTACGTGCGTTGCTCGGAGGAATTAACATTGTCGCAATTAATTTCGTACAATTGTTCGTACAAATTAATGTAACTTCTCAGCTACAGAGGTATTCTCATTCCGGCATTGCTCGATAACTTGTATTTTTTATTACGCGTATTATAAGATATCTATTTATTAAATTTTAAAGCTATTCCTCGAGCATTTTATTTTACACAACGATATGTCTGACCAGGAGATTCTTAGGAGATGGTTTACATGAAAAAATATACGGACTTTACATTTATTCCGCATTAATGACTAAATTGTAAACGCGCTCCGTGCTCCATGATCGTCGCTCGGAAACTACTGGCAGCGGGATTAACGTCTCTCTCATTTGTCGGCCGTCAGAGATTGTCCACTTTAGATTAGATTAGATTAGGGACGGACGTTTTATTCGCGCCGCATAAGCGAAACACACGCGCGCACGGCTGCTCACCGCGTTTGTTTGTGGCGACGTTTTTATCGGGCGACGTGTGCGGTTCTTCTGACGTTTTCTACGAACCGGACTCGATGATCCGCCGGTATCACCGTCGTAAAATTCTACGCGTGAACAAAGAAGAGCGGCACATTGAATCAAGCTGCGTATATTTCAGAAATGACAATTATTGCGAAGCCGTGTACAAAAGCTGTGTGCAAAGGACCAATCGGGATAATTGCGAATACTAAATGTGGCGCTGACAATGAAATAGGTTTGAATAAATCTAATTACTCGAAATAAATTTAATTACACGAAATTTATTACCTTTTTTCGGATGTTTTTATGAAAATTGACTCTCCCCCATATAAATGCATATAAAATGTCAGGTTTTGCAATTGTTTCTTTTTCCTAAATGAAATTGTATGAGTGTGGGTGTACGAAGATATAATAATAGTCATTATTTTTTAACCACTTCTTTGCAGAAGCACTTCTGATGCAGAAATCTTCGATCATATTTCTATCGAAATATAAAAATTCTGGTATATTATAAAACAAATATGTATATAAAAATACAAATATATTTTTTCTCAATATCGAATATATTTGGATATAAAACTGGGAGAAGGGCTAATAAGTAATGACTAACGATTATAGCTCCGAAAAATATTGAAATTTCACATTTATGATTACAATTATCTTGATAAATTCTATATAATAGACCGACTTTATCACGGTAAAAAGTTAGACGAATAGTAAATTAAAAATTTCTGTGCGTAAAAGATAATTTTAGCATAAAACTTTTAAAAACATTTTATGTTACTATAATGATAATAATCATAAAATTGGGGGGAAAAAGATTAAGTTTCAATAACTCCGATGCATTTACTGCGTAATGGTGTAAAAATACATATCTATAACGTCGAACTTTTTGCGAAGCTACGCAGTAATATGGAATAAAAACGGAACGTGATATGCAATTACGATTTTATGTTTAATATTGCTAACATATTTTTCACCTGATTGAACAATACGTGTACCTTTTATTAAACCTTTTATGAATATTAAATATTAAATTTTTAATCATTATTTTATTACTCGTGCAACATTGTGCAGAATTAATAAAAAAAAATTTTGTATATTAATCTCGATTGATCCATCTTACTCGCACTTTGATAATATCTAGTAATACTTTAAAATGAGACTTTCGAGCATTACTCGTGGTCGCATATAGGTATTCTGGCTAAATATGCGATATTTATAACATATATGTATCTGCGTTCTCGATCTTTAAGACGAAAAGTAAGTTTGCGCTTAAATTTTCATATTTTATATTTTAGCGGGACAATTTTGCTTAATTGATTATTTGGCAGTTGATTAACCGCGAGTATCGATTCGCGGACACGGGGGGGGGGTTAAAAATAATCGAAGTGGTGGGTTTTCTGGAAGGGACAGTGTACTTTCGCCGGATGTGGAATGAGACAGATGGGGGAGTCAGCGTTGAGAGGGCGGTAACGGCCGCGCGGGGGTGGTCGGGTAAGGGTTAGAAACAGGGGTGGCTGCGCCAATATTGACTCCTTCTAAAAAGCAGAGACTCGTCAGTGACACAAGGAGGGTGGCGCTACTTTACCTCGCCCTTCGTACACCCGGTACGCCCTACGTAGGTACTTTCGACATGGCGTCCGACTGGCTAACTTCGACGATTGTCTGCCGCCGTTAATCACTCGAGATACTTTCAAAAGATTTCTCGTTTTAGATCGGCTAAATCAATGTATACATATATAACTGCAGACAAGCAAACGGTACATATATTTCTTCAAGAAAAGTAAAACAAACTCGGATTATGTTAAGTAACTGCAGCTTTCCGCCGCATTAATAGATAATGCGTAATTAAATTAAAGCTTTTGTTCTTATTCTGAAATTCATGAGTTATATAATTTAGACAATCGATCCTTCATTAGATTTTATAAGGCGCACGTAATATTGAATAGGGTATACATGATTTATTATATTAATGTGAATACCCTTTCTATTTCGCGCTAATTGTGCTACGTTAAGGCAATGTAGGATTTCAAACATTTAACCTGCGTTAAATATATTTTAATAAATCCATTTGCATTAAAATTTGTTCGTTTTTCTTTTTAATTTATTTACATTCGATAACATTTTCGTTCGCGTATCGTTGGCAAACACGTACCGATTTCGATGAAAGTAATTTTTATTATTAAATCTCGAAGTTATGAATTATTCGCGAAAATCCCGATGGCAGATTGATGGCACGATACACCTATGCGTGTGTCCGAAGATGCGTTCTCCGCATATTTAACTTTCTCGCGAACGGCGCGAGCCGTCGCGCGAATTTCCGCGTGCGAATAAAGATGCTTTCGGGTCAAGCGGAAGGAGGAGACACTCGTTCAAATCGTAAGCGCCGACGTGGCCCCGAAATAGCCGCGAATACTGGTACCATTCCCTGGTTTACGGTTACAGCGGGCACGGTGTCTGGGCAGCGCGCTGCCCGTGTCTGTAACCAGAGAACTCGCTTCAACGCCGCGTACGTGTTGTACCCGCTACCGCCACGTATCCGCTTCCATGTTCTGGACTCTAAATGTCAAATTTTTCACATTAATTAATCCAATGTACGCACACTAAACACCGCGTCGTGTCGCAATTAGACGGATGAATTAGGCGATGGACTACCGTAAATCGCACCTGGGTTTCTGCAGCGCAGAGAAAAAAAGAGACTTTCGATTTTTATTTTTTAAATTTTGCTTAAAATTGCTAGATTTTCTAGAGTAGAAAAAATTATTTTATTAATTATATTAGCGTCGTTAAAGACAATATTCGATGATGTTCTCGAAATCTCTGCATATACTTTCGTTGAGATTTTCTAGTCGCATGCAATTATTGTCGATGCTACTCGGCCTAAATTCGCCACTACTATGTGCAATCCTGCATTCGTTTATATTTCTGCATCTAGTGCGCGTTCGGCCTCGTTGTGCAACCAGACAACATCTCGAAAAGCTACGCGAGAGAGAGAGAGAGAGAGAGAGAGGGGGTGGGACAGACACGCTCAAGGAAATCGCTCAGACGTTCGACGAGCGATTTTCCGCGACGCGGCGACGGTGCGTCACTTCCGTGTCACACTCGCACGCAGGAATTGGGCGCGGCTCAACCTCGTCAAGGCCGAAGCGACTCTTATGCAATTTTCACGAAAGCATATTAATTTTTCTGAAGGTGTGTCAACATTATTCTAAAGAAAAATATATATACATTTGCTACATTTTTAAATTGAGTCTTCAACTGATTGACGTGTTTTTATTTCTTATTTTTATACATAATTTCCGTCTTTTTTTACTTTCTTCGAATTGTAATAAGAACTTTCTTGTACTTTATTATTACTTATATAGCTCATATATTACCTACTATTTTCAACTTATACAGCTATAAATGTTTTATTTATTTATTTTTAAAAACACATTCTATAGTTTCTTGCAACATTTTTTTTTCCAAAAATTCCTTCAGTTTCAGAATAAAAAACAAAGAAGTTTGTTATAAGAACAAATCTTATGATAATATAACTGGTATTTTTTACAAATTTCCTGCTACATCTGTAATATATTTTTAATATATTGTTACACTCCGCGTATTTTTTAATTTGACATTTTTCTGGTCTCGAAGATATTCACGTGATGGTACTCGCTTTATCTCGCCATGTCCCTTCGCGCGGGTCCCCTCCAGGGGCCCCGTGCGTGTACTGGACACACTCGCACGCGCGTTGCATTCTGGGAATGCGTGCATGAATGAATGCCCCTCTGTCCCCCACGATTCCGAACAAGAAGAGGAAAAAGACGAGGGATCACGGGGGGTGGTACGGAGAGGGGAGTCGAGCAGCTCGTTCTTTTTCAACGGCAGCGGGGAACGAGGCGGGCCCTTTCGGCCCTTGCGTGCCCATATGTGGACCCTTCCCGCGAGCTGTCAGATTTGACGTGGTCTTCTTCAAAGCGGTTTTCACGAAGCGGGCCCCTCTATCCCGCCTTTTTTTCGTCCCCAAAAATGGCTGAGAAGATCCAACATGGCCGTGTCCGCCTTTCTTCCGTCTCTTTCTTTCCCACTCTCGCGTGTTTTCCCCCTTCTTTTTTTTTTTCATCGCGGCGAAAGAGCATTGCGCATTCAGTGGCGCCTTTCAATCTCAGACGAGTCCTTTGTGGCGGCTTGCGGTTGGGCGTTGATCCTCTTCGATCGACGCGCGAGCGTCTTTCCGTCTGTAAAAAGAACATACCGACCATATAATCGGCTAATTTGAGATACATATTCAATTTGAAGTACATGTATAAAAATCAAGGATTTAGATAATTCTAAGCTTTGTTCTTCCTTCTTCTTTGGTCTAAGAATTTCTCTAAAATGTTCACATCATGTGAATCACGAACTGAAAGATACCTATAATGGTTATGGATTGATGTTTCAGTTTTAATTTGACAGGACGTTTTAATAATTGACTATTCCAAACTGCTATTTATCATGCAATTAATCCTGCGCGAAAGAAAAATTTATTTATCTTATTTCTACGTCTCTTACATTTTATAGTAGCACATTACGAAAATCTTCAGCATTGCTGATTGTATCCCGAAACAGACATCCCGGCAAGAAACCCTTTCCTTCCGCGCGCATTACAAACCTCACGGGGATACTTTGAAGATCAAGGACTCACGCTGGGTGTCCCTCTGGCACTCCGTCCGGGATTAAATCCGTTTCACGCCTTTCGTCCCGGTAATGGGACGCGCGCGGCGCGCGACATACTGACGAAACGCTGACAGACGGGATCCGTTCGGTCGTGTGACACGGCCGCGGTATGCCGAAAACTACCGGCAGGCTCGGCGTAATCCGGATTAAAGAATCCCCAAAACATCGAAAGCGTTTTAACGCCGCGGCGCGCGACCGCCGAGCGCGAGGACGCCTCTCCTACCTGCGGGGATCTCGCCGATCCGCCGTAAATAACGACGCGCCTCTGATAGATCTATGGAAAACAGCGAGCTCGACCGGCCACCGAGACGACCACCACGATCGCTTCTCGGTGGCGTATCCAAATAGGGAAAAAGAAACAGGTTGCACGGAGCTTTTATTTTTTATCGAGGTCTTCACACCGTGCGAAGATTGTTCTTTCTAACACGAACGCGAACACGTGAATTTGTATGGTAATTTGTGAGTTATGTGTGAATTTATAATATACATATATTCTAATGCAATATAGGAAAGTTGAAGGCTCTAAAATATGAGCAATAAAGGATGTTATCGTTAAATTAATTTAGATATAGTTTATTGTTCTACACAATGTAGATTAATTTAACAGTACACTGCAAGTCTAAGTGTGTTATTTTTACACTTTATTCACAGAAACGTCTAAAAGTGACATCTTTGGCTGAAGCTTTTTTTACATGTTTCTTCATATACATATGTAAAATTACGTCATTTAACACGTCTAATCGTGTTAAATTATAAGTTAATATGTTCAATCGTGTTAAATAACGTGATTTGAAACGAAGAAATGTGTAAGAAGAGCATCAAGAGTTTCAGCTAAAATAACACTCTTGGATGCAGTGTAATATCTGTTATTTACTCGTATTTTAACTTTTAACTTTCTTATATTTTACATGTAACGAGCGTGACTATGTTATTTTTACACATATTTAATATTATAATTGAAGAAATGTATGCAATATAAATACAGCATACAAATACATACAGAATATGTGAATTTTGTTTATATACTGTTAATGTTAGATTAAATTGATGATGGAACTTCATTCCTTATGTAAGACCCTCGCAGACTTTCCAACTTAAAGATTTAGTTGGAGAAATGTTTGATGTAAAAAATTAAGAACACTTGTGAAAAAATTATTGATTCTCTTGATATTTTCGTTAAGGAAAAATCGATTTCAGGCGTTAATGAATTACACAGACCGACATCAATTTCGATCCTCAGATTTCAATCGTTTCCGAAGTATTTTGGCGTGCAGATACCGAATCCGTTGCTCGAATTGCTCTATCACGTCAGGTTTCGGAGATATCTATACCTAAAAGTACTAAAAAGACCATTTTAGGTTGAAGTAATAAAACAATACGTGTCAGGCCCATTTTTTCGACGAATTCGAATTCTGCAGGGAAAAATATCTATAGAAACCATACATTATAGATTGATTAAAAAATACTATATCTACCTCTAGGTTAAAAATACTATATATATCTATACTATATCTACCCTTTACGCTTTAACCCGCGCGCGAGTTACTGTCCCGCTACAGGTATAAGAAGCGTCATAGAGGTAGACAGTATTTTTTTATCAATCTTCAAGGTATAACGTATGGTTTCTATTTTTTTCTTGCAGAATTCGAATTCGACGAGAAAATGGGCCTAACACGTATCGTTTTATAATTATTTCAACCTAAAAAAGCCGAAAAATGGCCTTTTTGGCACTTTAGGTACAAATATTTCCGAAACCTGACGTGATAGAGCAATTTGGGCAGCGGATTTGGTTTCAGCACGCCAAAATCCTTCGGAAACGACTATTGAGATTTGAGGATAAAAAAAAGTCGAAATTCGTTGGCCTGTGCTATTATTGTTTTGTTACTTAATATACATTCAATTTAAACGAATGCGCTCTTTCTCTGTCACATAGAGATATAAATGACTATACAATATAAAAGAAACGTCTCTCTATTTCGATCAAAACAGTAAGTAAATAAATTATGGACATCGTTAAGCGTTATTATTCCTCGCTCCACCAAGCCAGGTGTCGATGCCAGAATCAAGCGCTTATTGCCGTCATTTACCAGAATTTATGAGTTATCTATTACCAGAAGATAAATATGTCGTGTTGCTGCTCTCATGTAAAACTGGCACAGTTTCTCGATACGCGTGTTTCTTGAATCGGATTTAGGATTACTCCGCGTACGACAATTGGCATGAAATCGCAGATTCTCTGGCACGTCGTTGATATGCATTCTACCGAATGCATTTGTCGAATTGTGTCAAATCGCGACAAATAAAATGGCGTGACGCGCCATTTATTATCGAAATTATTACCGGCGCGTCAGTGAGTACTATCTTAATTCCGTGTTATACTCTATTTACTTTTCACTTGAGAATCTCCACTTTGAGGATAATCATTTTGATACTCTTTATGATTACAAACTACAAAAGGCACGAGTCAAGAATCTTTACTTGTTTATATTGCAGTTATAAGTAATTATTAATTGTTATGAATATGGTGATACTCTCTGTAGGTCTTACGTAATTCAGTAATCTTCCGACGTAACAATTTGTCGCGAAAAGAACGTTGAGTTTTTTTTACTGTCAGCGTAACTAAATTTTAGACCGACACATCTTGATTATTTTTTATCAAATCTAAAGTCAATTTTTGCTTAGAAAGGATCTTGAGTTTTGTATACACAATCGCAATAGAGACTCATTTAATATAGTTTAAAACACGTTTACGCGTTTATAGTACCGAAAACCGAGCAACAGCCAAAAAATGTATCGGCTGTATAATTGACGGATTCTCTCGCGCTAGTGAATTTTCCGCGGATAATCCCGTATCCGTTGCACGGGCGCGCGAGAAATTCGCCCGGGCGTTTCACAGGGCCCCGAGAATATCCTGCAGGTAAAGAAGGCGAGAGCCGTAGTTTACAAACAGAGACTCGTACGATGTGTACACGGTACGCTCCCCCCCATTATTTTAGGCGGTGGAAACTCTTCTTTCCTATCTGTTTATGGAATCAGCTGCCAGTAACTTCCTCGACGGGCTCACCTGCCGGGAGCAGTGGACAGGCCTCGGAGATTCAGGAAAATCCGCCGTTTTTTTTCCCTCTCGGGGCCCCCGGGGCCGACAAACGAGTCGGCCGATTTTCAATTTGCTCTGCGGGCCCCGAGTTTGCCTTTCTGCCTTCTTCAGTGAGTTAAGTAATCCCGGAGGCAAAAGTGGCGGTCTTTTCGAGAGCGAGACGGTTGCGTGGGATTTTTGGAATGCGAAAAATAAATTCAACAGTTACATAGAGGAATGCTATTTAAACTCGAGCGATTTCCTATAGGAGGAGCTCTGTGCTTCTAGCCTTCAAAAATTTCTCTACTCGCGATATTCGCCATATATCGCGAGTTTCCCACTTACATGTTATAGCTCTTAAAATGTTTCTATTCGCCAGAATGCTTTTTTTAACGGCGCGGAAAAGCGCAGGGAGGGAAGAAAACGCAAGAAAAAGGAGAATTCGTTAAGAGTCTTCGCACTCTGACCCCGCAAACTCGTTTCCCGAAGACGATATCGCACGCAGACCGGAATAAAGTGTGCGACATCGCAGGGGCGACAGAGCCGATATAATCCGATTTTACGAGGCGGCCCCGGCACGGAGAAAGAAAGAGTGAGACAGGGAGACAAGAGGGAGGGAGAGATGCTATCGGGCCCCGCGCGCCGAGGTCCCAGGCGATATAAACTTAGACACGAATTAGTGGTGCCGCGATAGCATCTCATTTCGAGGCGAGCGTGCGATCGGGAATTTATCGAGAAATTAAATTAGGAATTATGCTAATACCGCCCATCGCCCTATATAGACGGGACACCTCACCGAAGTCCGACCGCCATGAATGAGCCGCGGCGGCGGCGGCGGCGGCGGCGGCGGGCGTCACGTTTCCCCGGTTATTTATGCGTTATTTGCGCCATCCAATTAAAAGGCACCTTTCGTAAGACTGCTCTCGTACGGCGTGCAACGTAATTCGCCGGATCGACGTTGCGTGATCCTTGAATTCCGCTCTTAGAATTTATACGGAACATAGATTTAAAACGATTTCTTTTTTTTTTTTAACTTGAACTCAACATTAAAATAACTTGGTTGTAATAAATCATATGATGGTTTGCGTCTACGAAAAATTTAAATAACAAAATAATAGTGATAAATGTCATCTAATTTAGATAATTCAAATTTGCTTAAAAAAAAAAACGATTGCTTGTATTTTCAATGAAGTAACTGAAGTCGTTGATCTCAATTTTATGGCACCGGTCGGCGCGAGGAAGATAACGGCGAAGGCGCGGCTAGTTTTATTAATCGACCGGTCCGTAAATAAGATTTACTTCGAAATTCCGTGGCGCGGTTGCCGAGATCGATTCGTCTCCATTTTTCGTGAGACAACAGCGACTCACGTAGGACCATTCGCAGATAGAATCTCCTCGCATTCCTGGCATTTTTTATAATCCTTGACGTTGATCTCGACACGGACGACACGAGCACGAACAGAATGGCCAAAATAAAAAAATCCGGTCTATTGTTTTTATGGTTGTTATGTATGTTTTAAAGAGCGAGAGAATTGCGGCTGTGAAATTTTTATAAAATATATTTATTATACATATTTCATATACATATACAATACCGTACATATAATATAATAATAAAATTTATATGTAGCATAAACATTAGAGTTATAACATTATTTCCATTAATTATTTTATTAGGTAATATAAATGCAATGTTTTCAACGGAGCATCATTGAAACTGGTCAATGCTCATTCTTTATCTGATATTTCACCCATGCTTTTGCAATCTGTTACTTTTTACGGTGCCTGAAAAGATGCCTGATTGAATTTAGCATATTATCATTTACCGTCATAAAAAACTGAAAAAAATAACAGAAGTGAGAAGTGACTTAAGAGATTATCGCGAAGATAGTAAGATGACAAATTGTTCGGAGATAATTATTAATTATTCCCATCGGGGGGTTAAACCGTTGAAGCTTCCAACATTTAAGAAATCTCTCTCTCTCTCTCTTCCTCTTCCTCCTCCTCGATTCCACGTGATCGTCGGAGAAAGAAAAGAAAAGAAGAGAGAAGCGTCGATCCCGGAGACGCGGAGTAAGTGTCATGGCGACGGGGCTTCGAAATAAATGTCTCCTACCCGCGATGAGTCACAAATCCTAATGAAAATAATAATACCCGAAAGATTCCGTTCTTTCGTGGCCGCGCGGTGCAACGAGGATAAATTTACTGCGCGATCCACGGACGGATAAGGCATACCTGGGGACACCTCCGTCCCCGGTTATAGGTTCCACCATGTAACGGGTGGTACGAAAAAGATCTTTACGATAGACTCGGCCCTCACATTGTCTCGATACGTCCAGATCTCGTCTTTACGAGACCTCTTAACCCTCTCTTTTCCGCGACGATACAGAAATGACGTACCCGTCTAACTATAAATCATATCTCTCGTAAAGAGACTAAGAAATTGATGTAGTTACGATTATACTAATTGATAATATGAAAAAAATAGATATAATGAACGCCATTCTATATGTTATATATTGCCTCAATTTATGTAAAATCTTGCTCTTATATCGTATATATGACTAAAAAACTTCATTTTAGTTAGGAATTATGTCTTTATGTAGAGATTGATTCTAATATAATCTTCCTGTGTGTTTTCCACGCTGCATGAACTTTACACCAAATTATCTCGTCTTCAGTGCAGACAGAGATGATTCTTTTATATCCACATACCGAAATATTTGGACTTCTCAGATTAAAGCTTTCCGCTTTTATATCTTGACAAACGCGTTTCTAGCATTAAATTAGAATAAATATTGTATTTAAGAACAAAATACGTATATTGAAAGGTATTATATAATATCTGAATTTTTTTACTTTATCTTAATTTTACTCAATTAAAGTACACTAGAAATTTTACGGCGATATATTATACCGCAAACTAAACGGATCTTTTATCAGCTCTTCGAGGCTACACGATGTCTAGAGCTCAGGTATCCTTCCGTGCTCCCTTATCACTTCGGTAGTTTCTCTCTCGTACCAAAGACCGGTTCTCGGAAACACCCCGTAGACAAGTGTCGCAGCACTTGCCTTGAACGGCGCGGTATCACCAGTCTCACGTCTAAACGACTTGTAAAACAAGCGCTTAACATTGCTGGTACCTGGTGGAGATAGACAAAGAGAAAGAGAGAGAGAAAGAAAAGAGAGGGGAGGCAGAAGGAAAGGTAGGCGAAAGGGGGTTCGCTCGGGCCCGTAGGTCCCACGTGCTTCAAGGAGGTCCAAACCGCTAAATTGAGTTTACGAGACGCCGAGAGCGTCTCTCTCGCCTTCTCTTCTCTCATAACCTTTTTTCCCCTTCGATCTCTCCTCCCTTTCCGCCGTGTACCTCTTTAAGACCGTATCCTGCCTCCCTACGCGCTTAGTGCCCGCCCTTAATTCACAAGTACGAAAGACTCGAAAGAGGCAGGATATACCCTCTTCTCGGTACTTTACGCACCGGCACCGGTGTTATCTTAAGCGATATTATTTCGATTCCCCAGCCTCGCCGAATCGGCATCGCCGGTTTATCCGCGAGGAATTGCATTAAGCGCGGCAATCGCGCCTGCGAATGCAATTAAATCGGACCCCTGGGATGTCTTTATAATATAATGGAATGATGAAGAACGTGTTTCTAATGGGGTTCGGTGACAAACGTGTATTAATACTATGCAATCTACATCATTTTTAATGACGCGACTTACAATTAGTATTGATATACATAAACTTATTTCTTTTAAAGTAATTACAAATTTCTGGACAGAGTTAATAATATCACTCTTAATTATTGGCATTTTAGTTCCTATAATAAAGGATTAATAATTTTTTAAATGTAGACGGATGTGAATAAAAGAAAAAGGAAATGAATGATGAGAGAGAGATGCATATTATTAAAGATTACATTTGATAATAGTGTAATTAGTGTAACAACTCTTAAACATGGGGTATAATAACGATATAATTAACATAACAATTTGTTTGAACCGAGTTGATTCGCCGTCTTTTACTTGCAATTTTTTATGCATTACGCGAAACGTATATCTTCGCGAAGAAAGACCCGGCTGTCTCTTTTTGAAAGGCAAACGCCACTTTGCGGTTTCAGTGGCCAGAGGGAGGATAAGACCCACGGCGGGGGTCTCGGGGACTCCAGCAGCGAGAGTGGCGACGAGACGAAGCGGCAGTCCGGCCAGCAGCAACAGCAGCAACAGCCGTCCTCCTGCGCGGTTCAGCAGCAACAGCAGCAGCAGCAACAAATGGTGGACCATCAGCAAACCTCCGGCATGTACCAGCTTCCACCGCCAGCTTCCGTCTCGGTTTCCAGCCCGCACTCGTATCACCAAGGCCACGGCACGTCCTTGAGCCACCCGCACATGCAGCACCACGACACGAGCAGCGAGAGCGGCGACGACAAGAGGAACCTCCATCATCAGTTGCAGCATCATCTCCAGGTCGGCACTCACGGCACCCATGGTTTGGTCCATCCCACCGCCACCTTGCCACCGCCACCGCCTAGCTGCGCTCAACAGAAGAGTCAGCTGGATTATATGCAATACTATCCGCAGGTAGGAGACTACGAAATAATCTTGAATGTTTATTTTTATATTTCGCATGCATTACTTCAACCTTTTGTAAAGCAAAACCACGAGGGATGGAAAATGTACTCTTTTTATTTCTTTAATATCTTTTGCGTCTTTCTTGAGAACGAGGAAAATATTATGTGACATTGTTTCACATGCAACAACAGAAATGGAAAATTGTTATTCTAATAATATATAAAAAGTTAAAGATTTAAATAATTCCAGACTCTTCTTCAAAACTCATGAAAATGAGAGTATCTATGTATACAACATATGTAACATATATAAATATATGTTTTACATCAGAGCGTTAGTAATAATGTGGAAATGGATCGGAAAAATATGAGAATTGTCGTTGTCTGTGGCAGGACTATTTAATCGGCACGCCGACCTCCGCGGATCTGCAGAAGTCCTTGCCGCACACGGCGACGTCGATGCAGATGGGGGCGATCGCCCCTTCCATGGGCGGGCTGAGCCCGATGGGCCCGTCGACGATGCTGTCCAACACCATGCAGAGCGTCAACACCATGAACACCATGTCGATGAACGGCATGGGCATGGGCGCTTATCAAGGCATGGGCTCCATGGGGATGTCCACGTCGCACGCGAGTTACCACAGCGGCCTCGTGTTGGGCGAGTACCATTCGTTGTGACCTTGGGCCCCAAGCACTCAGAGCAAGAGGAGCCAAGAGAAGACTTAATGCACATCGGCGGGGCGTGAGACTCCCGATCGATCAAGGTACTCGAGTGGCTTGCCGAAATTTGGATCGCCAATGAATTATTACCGCTGAAATTTATTTAACTGTACGTCGTTGATTAATAAAAGTTATCGTTAACTCAGAGATATATAAATTTATCGGTAACTTTTAGTTAATGAATAACGTGAATTTTATTCGCGTCGGAAATATTTTTTTCAATGCGACGATAATTTCTTGACGATCCAAAAATGTCCAGATAAGTAAGGAGAGAAAAGCCTTCTGCGGATATATCGTTGCATCCTCCTTGAGCTTTTCTCAGTGTATGTTTAGAGCGTATGAAGAGCGTCAAATAGTCTGTCAAATCGTCCTGTCCGCTCCGGCACTCAGAACAGTTTTTTAATTCTTTAATGAAACTTTGCCAGGATAAGAATATATATCATCGTACAATTAATTAGTATGCAAGAAAGCAACTTGAAGTATACGGATTGCATAAATAACTTTATGTTCTTCAATATTAATTTGTTATTTTTCCAATTGAATAATGCTAATCTAAACTTTAAAAAGAGATAAATACGTTTACAAGTAAAGTTATTCAATTAATTTCTAGCCAAAAGTGCTTGTTTGTCTAACCCGTGAAAATTCTTCAAATATTTTCTCAGAAAAATAGTCTTACTCCAGGAATATCCGTGAAAAATCAAAGGATGCCGAAGCGACGATGACGTTTCCGAACGAAATAGCAAAAGACATATTAGCATTTTACTTTCCCAGTATAGTCTCGCGGCAAGCCGGCTAGACCGGCTTGTGTTTACCACTATTTCCATAAGTAAACAACGGACGAAAAATCTCGTCAGCTTTTCTGTCCCATCATCGTACTTGGCGCCATACTTTTCTGGTTTTTGCCCGAACGGAATAAATTGCACGATGAAGCAACGTTTCTTTTTTTTTGTTTGTTCGTTTTACGCGAGGTGCACGCGAAATACGAACGAATGCAACTTACCCCCTTACCCCCCCCTCCCTCACTTCGTATAGATTCGATCAGCTAATTAATTTACTGTAATCAACAATACGCTCCTTTCACACCATACGCTTTTGTGTTTGTCCTGTATGTACATATGTATAATACACACGGCATTCGGCATATTATTAAGTTAATCTCGTTCTTGTTCGCTGCCTACCGGGTGTTCCCGTATCACCGATTTGGGTCCCATGATCAGCCAATGATTTGAAATTTTAAGCTTTGATGTCTTAGCGATTAAAGTATAATTAAACATATTTTTCACGTTTTAGTTTTTCTTAGCTTTATTATATCCTTAAAGGATGTAATAAAATTCCTGGAAGAGACAGGACATAATAGATCATATAAGAGACAGGACATATCCGAAACAGGCCAAATTTTATAAGATACTTTATTATTAATTCACATTCCACAAATGATTTATGCGTGTCAAAAAGCAGTTATCATTAAAGAAAAACCGTTATCACAAAAATGTCACATCAATTATTATTTAAGAAATGTGATACCGTGTGATGATTTAATTGATTAAAAGCAGCTGGATGGAAGCGAGGCTTTATAGGGGTACCCCCAGTAGACAGTGAATGTTATCGCAGGATAAGATAGTGAGTAAATTATCATTTATTCGCAGTTCGCAGTCTGTACATAAGTATATCTAAAGACAGTGAGAAAGAGAACGGGAAAACAAAGTAGGGGAGACCGGGGGCAAACTTGACACGATTTTTTCAAATGCAATTTTCAACAATTAATTAAAATTTTCAAGCAAATTTAATGCGTGCCGACTAGATTTGTCAGAATTGAAACACAGCTCCGGTTGGAGTAGTAAAATCCTCCCCTAATTACATCGATTCGATTTAATTTTTGATGCTATATGCATCTAAATAACTGTAATGAAGTCTAGTGTCAAGTTTGCCCCGGTCTCCCCTATGTTATGTGCGCGAAAAAAAGGGAATGCGAAGGAAGAGGAAGAAAGGAGTTATACGCAAGAGTGTGACAGAAGACGGAAAAGTCGAGATATCGAGATGAATTCTTGATTCGTTATTCAAGATAAGTATATATATTTAAACCGTTTTCTTGCCAAAGAACAGCTCAAAATTATCTCGTTTACTCGCGATAATTTTTCTTATTTTTTTAACGATAGTTTTTATTCTTTTGTGACGAAAAAGTAGAATTGAAAATTCTGTGATGTGTTTAATACTTTGTTTTTTTTCCAATTTTATCGCGAAGAACACGCGAAAGGAAGATTATTTACCGAGGCTTATAAAGTCGCTTTTCAAGTGATTCAGGGGCACTTACATTCATCTCCAATGTCGACTTTCCATTCGTGAGCCATCTCGCGCGCAGATGTCCTAAATATTCCGTTAGCTACGACATTGCCTTGTAGATTCTTATCTAGGATGTCGAGGAGAGAAAGGATTTCCCTTATGAAAGAGTCCTCGGGACGAAACAGGGTAGAGAATAGGATCGAGGTGGAGAGAAAGAGAGAGGCGACGTGGAAAATAATAATATCTTTGATCTATACGGCAGAAGCCGATCGGCGTTATTTTCATTTTGTATCTTTCACGCATTCGTCGTATTCTGTGTATTTGTTAATCCATACGGAAATAAATCGAAACTACTTGAAATATTTATTCGACAATTCATAAGTGCCACATTACGTGTTACAATAGTATTAACGGCTGATTAAAGAAGAAATCGACTGTACAATAGAACATAACGTATTTCTCAATTAACGAAGGTACAACGGATGAATATACATAACGATAATACTATTTTCGTGACGCAATATCTTTTTTCTACTATCCAACAAAGTTAAGTGCGATAATTTTACATTCTACAATTTTTTTTTAATTATTTCGAAACTTTTGTAATAAAATAATTTTCTATTTTTTTTTATAAAAACAGTATCGCCAATCAGCCTTTGGAAGCTCAAGGTTAAAGCCAATTTCGTGTTAGGTCGTACGTTTTATTAAATTGTTATAAATATTAAGCATCGATCGAAACTCTGTTGATAAATTAACGAGCCATAAATACTTTTACAGTCTTGTCCACAGAATACTATACAACAGTTATAACCGCGTTTTACATTAATTTTTACAGGTAATAAACATAATTTTTTTATTAGACTCTTTTATTTGTAAAATTATGTAAACTGTTTTAAAATGCTTCGGCTAATGAACGCCACAACTGGAACTATTAATTACTAACAGGAATAACTATCATTTTACTGTCTCACATTTGAAGCGCTGTTTAAGAGCGTCTACATGACGCAAGTTGTGTTGCACAAACGCAGCTTCCGAACAATCACACGATCTTCTTTTATTTTTTGTTTTTTTTCCGGAAGTTGCTTCTTTTATATATTCCGTCATTGTACGTTCCCGAGATATTCTTTTCAAACTTGTGTAACTTTAATTGTAATCGACAACTCGAGAAATTTTCTACGAAACGAACGCTGCGATTCGACCAAAGCTAAAGAATTAATTTTTGCGAATAGGATGTTAATCGTAATCGACTCTTGCACAAATTACGCACTCGCACGCAACTCGCGCATACGAGAAAGGAGGGCAGAAGGGCAATCGAAGGAGCGAATGAATGAAAGGAGAGCCGAGCGCGCGCCGCAAGGACGATAAAATTAATGACCATCGTCTCTGGTCCTCTCCAGTTCTCATTCGTGTATTTTAGCGGACAAATCTAACGTTGCACAACTAACTGAGACGAATTGCCGAGAGTGATCGTGAGTGCGATTATTCATGAATGTGTGTATCAACGAGCGAGCTGTATGTGTGGGCGTATGCGTATGTACGTATGTGTGTGTATGTGTGTGTGTATGTGTGCACGTGAAAGAGGATAGAAAGGGAGACGATGATGCGCAAGTAGATATAAGTAAGAGATCATAATGTACGATCGAATTGTAATCGAGTAAAGTTGATGTTATTTAAAGTAACAAGATGCCAGTGTTATCTGCGTTTCACGCGCACACATCCTTTTACTTTACAGCATCCTGCGTCTTCTGTCTTCATGCTTAGATGCTGCTGAGTACCGAAGCTGGTAAGTAGCGCGCATCGATATTTTTGAAGAAATAACTGACTGCAAAACGATAAGTTTTATCTTAATAAATAAAAGACTAGATAAATTGCGTTATCTTTTTTAAAAATGGCAATAGATGTTTTTTTTTTTATTGAGTACGAAATCGCGTACTGTAAAATAAATGTGTAAAAATTCCGGAGAATAAAACGTTTGGATTTAAACTTGTACGATTTCGCTAAATCTATTTCTTCGCGTTCGCCTCTCGCGATTCAGACTCGGATCAAGATCGCATTGCACCGATTTCGATCCCCAACAAGAAGAGCTGTGCAAAAATATCGCGCGCGCGTGCGACGCTGACGCTAAGCGGAACATCTTTTTCGAGATTATTTTTCAAAATCGACGAGGCAGTTAGGCGGCCGTAACGATACGCAGAAGAGCGCGATGTGAAAAAGGCAAGTGTCTGGATCGTTTTTCCCCTCGCTGTTGGCGCGGCGCGCTAACAAGTAGCCATTGTGAGCCCCGTGTCAAGATGCTACTTGACAGTATACTCTCTCGACGGACCCTCTTCAGGGCCCACTCGCCCCCGTTCCACCACGCCGCGCAACCGGGCGTATGCCGCACGTACACACGCGCGCGCGCTCATGCACGCACGCACGCACCTCTGTGGGGTCCGTGCTTAACTTTACGATCTCCGAAAATCCCTAAGGGCCCCGTCGCGCGCGACTAATAGAACCGAAATTATAACAGGCCGATGAGCATGCGTCGACTGCTCTTATTCCGCCTCGCTGACGGATTCAGAAAAACCACAAGAGAAAGAGAATCGGGAATCAACGCAAGGAAACCGTGAAAAATCTCATTCTGATGGATGTCTTATTTACGAGCTTCCTAGGCGATAACTTAGATTGTTAAGGAATTAACATAATTTATATATATCTACTTATAATTTTTATCTCGCTTTATTTCTAGAACTTTGATAAAACGGTAAATTTTTTCTATGCTTTCTTTTAC